>NC_055974.1:4100937-4470937 GCF_018492685.1 Alosa sapidissima | reverse complement strand
GAGTCTACGAGTGTGTCTGTGTGTGTGTGATTTCAACTGTAACTCCATATTCGTTTAATAACTTCTCATTAACAGCCTTATAAAAGTTATATATACTGTGAGACATCTGAGTGAGAGGGCGGATGGACACTACATATTCCTCCCTGATAACTAGATCCCCTGTGTGCTCAGACGGCTGATTTAGTGTTCCTCCGCCTTGAGGAATTCATTAACAGCCGACCAATTAACCAATTCTGGATGTGCCCCTCTTGGAATGAGGTCGATTGGCTGGTGGGAATTAGGTTACATCTGGTGTGTGTGTGTGTGTGTGTGTGTGTGTGTGTGTGTGTGTGTGTGTGTGTGTGTGTGTGTGTGTGTGTGTATGTGTGGATGTGTGTGTGGGTCTGAACAGGTGTGTTTTCCGGCTTTCCATCTGACGTGTGCTAAATCCAAGAGATGCGGCAGACAGGCTCCTCGGCGGCCTACCCACAATGCACTGGGGCATGGCCGTGGCATGTGTCATGCTCTAATGTTACGGCCGGAGGAGTGATTCACCGCGCTGCACAACAGCTGATCGGTGATGATGCACATAAACATGAGCACGTTTCATGTGTGTGAATGAATGAGTGTGCAAACAAATAAATTAACAATCAAATAAAGAAATAAAATCAACACACAATGTACCGGTCCATTACATGGTACAATACATTGTACAAATACACACACACACACACACTCACATGTTCAACGTGGACATATCAGCATGATCACATATGCCAACATGGACCATCAGCATAATCACAAATACCACACAGAATGTGCAGTGAACTAGAAGAGCTAAGTAGTAGGAGATACTTTCACACTCTTCTCATACACATGCGCACACACACACACACATTCACACACACTGTGAATGTGACGTGTTTATGAAGTGCTCGCCCAATGTGTAACAGAATGGAACACAGTGTGAACACTGCGATAAACACATATCACATACACAATATACATTTTTCAGTACACACACAGACATACACACACATCTACAGACGTACACTTAGAGTGGCATGTGTGCATACCACACTCATAAACACATTCAGTGCACAAGGGTGGACATACATCCTTTGACAAATATACACTCTCTCTCTCTCTCACACACACACACACACAAGTTCCACCTTCAAGCTCCAAGTTAAACTACATGGCTGAGGTACCGGTGGCAAACAGTCATCGGGGTCGCATTTCACCCTTCAAAAACAAACCTGGAGGTGCTGCAGCGGAGCCTCAGACTGCACAAACACACACACACACACACACACACACACGACTATGACATTCAAACACATGTGCCCACACTCACATAGGCTTACACACACACACACTACACATACACACTACACCTCTTGCCACACAGCAACATGACCCCTCATTCCCAGTGAATAAATACCATGTTTACTTCCTGGTGTAAGAAATAAGTGACACACAAAGCATTTCAAATGACCCTAGTTTAACGTAAAGAAAGAGCTCCTTAATGTACACACAGGCCTGTGTCTTTTCTGCAACTGCCAGAGCAAACAGGATAATATTAAACTCCTCCATCTGGCTCAAGCGTACGCCAATCATCTGACCTGAACCTGACATCCTGTTCTACTTGAAATCCTGCTTTCAGATGACTTCCTCCAAAACACCAAAAAAAGGCAGAAGTCTGGCGGTTGCCGACCTCGCTCTCCTCCTGTGGGTCTGTAATCCTGTGCTTGGGGCACACAAAGAAACAGAGAGGCCTGAAACACCCCTTAGACCAGACCCATAGCGCGCGCACACACACACACACACACAAGCAGCAGAAACTTCCAGAAAAGGAGAGAAGGCCCGCGCCCGAGTGAACACCGGAACGCCGGGATCAAAAGAGCCCAAGGAATATGAGATACGCATTACCGCCCGGCAAAAAGAGAGGGAGAAAGACAGGAAAAGAGAAATGGACACTGATTAAGCAAAATAACCAGGAAAAGAGAGGGGGGGGGGGTCTGAATTGAGAGAATGAAAGACAAGTGAAGAGAAAAAAAGCAAATAACCAAAAGCTTAAAATTTTGAGCACCAAGAGAGAGAGAGACAGAGAGAGAGAGAGAGAGAGAGAGAGAGAACCATTTCATGTCAGTGTGAGAATACCTCTTTGTGGTCCCCACTGCCTGCAACATCAAAACCACAGTTTCTATTTAAGCTCAAGAGGCATCAAAAGCAAAAAGCCTTGTGTGCTTACAGTTTCCTTGAAGGGTGGCAAAAGACCTCAGTAGACATCTCTTCTCCATAAACTCCCTACACACTCCCCAAATCCCCTTGGATATCTTGTCAATGTGGCTAACAACAACAGAAAACTTTGAATCCAACCTAAATTGAAGTTTCTACAACTTCCTTCTAAGGTCGAGGAAGCTTACGTTTGGAACTCTCCCCATCGTACCAAACAGTCTTTGGAAGGGTTGATGTGACAAACAGACCATGCAGGTCACTCGCTGAACAGTCAGTCACTCAAACTAACAAAGACAGGAAGAGATGGGTCTCTGATGAGAGCTGTTTGATTGTGAAATGCCAGACTCCTGTCCTGACAACACAAAGAAAGAAACAGATAAGAGGAAAAACAAGCATCTAAAGACTTCGGAGAGAGGAAATGACAACTAATACGCTACATTCTACTCCACACTCCACAGAGGCGACATGCTGGTTTAGATATCCATCAAAAGCAGATGTGCGGTCGCTTTCTACAGCTCATGGGCCTCACCAAAGGGATGGCCCAGTGTGCCGAGTGATTGTCCAGGGTATCATTGTAAACACGTCCTCATGCGTTCACACACACACACACACACACACACACACAGGGGGTAAAAAAGAGGATGTACTGGTTGTGAGGAACGAGGAAAACAGGGTCAAATGTTTCCTTCAAGAAAGCATGAGAATCATCTCTGGGCCGCTGGGCACTGGAGCAAACAGTGTGACTCACAGGCACAACAAAGCCGCAAACAGCCGTGTTCATCATATTTCACTTGTAGCGCCTGCAACACTGCCTGCCATTTCACAAAAACTTCCTCTACTCTGTGGTTCTACTCAGAACTCAGGAAAGAAGTGCTGAAGGTTGACACATGGGTACTTTCCAGAGGATCATGGACATATAATATTCTCACCTGGTTATCAATATTGATTTCATCTAATTTTTACATGAGAGTATGAAAAAAAATGTGCAAATATTAAAATATCAAACTGCTTCTAGAATTGTCTAAAAGTGACAGGGATTCAGCAATTGTCAACTTCGTAATACTGTTAACCTGCTTTTTAAGTTTCGTTTGATCGTCTGTATGTTTTTGCTTTGTACAAAAGCATGTGAATTTAAATTTTTTCAACCATCAACACTGATTTGAGTATCCAACTTAATCAGTGCTTAATCAGTCCAAACATACCAATGTTTTAAATATAGCCTTTACACCTACATAATGCTAATTTATTGTTATTTCTACCGTGTACTGTATGTGTCATTATCGCTCAACGAGTGGATGTGATTAGACATGTTTTCTGGTGTAGCCTTATGATATTCAGCATAAGCCAAATTATAGCTAGCTATTATACTTCAGATAGTTAACTTAATTTACTTAATTGATAAATGCAGACTGTTGTAGTCAATATTAGTAGCTTTGGAGAACAATATGAATTTTGTCTGTGGGATACTTCACGTGTCATCCAGTTGAAACTGCACAGTCAGGTGCTTCACAGTGGTAGGACAGTAGACTATTAGAACAGAAGACAGAATGGAGCACACTGATTAAACTTCCAGTCTTTACTAGTGCAAACAAAAACAACTGACGTTTCGAGACAACTGTGTCTTTGTCAGAGTCAGAGTAGTTTTGTTTGAATTTAATACTAATTTGAGGTCGAGCTTCCTGTAGAACTGGACTGTAAAGAACTATTGCGGGTTCTCAATGGCAAGATTGATTGAGGCAGCGATACAATAAACAATGGTGTCATCAGCATAGAGATGGACATGGCAACTTTTCATTGAGAAAACAATGTCATGTAGATGGTAAAAAGGATTGGACTAGAGTCTGAACCTTGTGGAACACCATTCGTTTTTGACATGAATTCAGACTGAATATTACTGGATTTTACACACTGAAACCTCTGGCATGGATAACTCTGAAACCAGTTACAGGTGTCAGAATCCAAACTGAATCAATACATTTTTGTGGAAACAGAGAATGAACAACTGTGTCAAATGCTCTCTGAATACAATGGAACTAGTGTGGCAGATATCGTGTTGTGTTTAGCTCTAAAACCGGACAGTTGGGAATTTAATAAAGAGTGGATAGGAAAGATTTCAGTTGGTTGTTAGCCAAGGATTCAAGTTTTTTTTTTCTAAGCAGAGTAATTTGGAGATTGGGCGATAGGCGTCTATGTCAACTCCTGTATGCAAAGGAGATACATGGGCCATTTTCCAGACTCATAAGACTAATAAGCCGGTTAAAATGGAGAGATTAAAGATATAGGTTAGTTGCTCTGAGATTAATGGAGCAGATAGTTTCAGAAAAAAAGGATCTAACTTTTCCTCCTAAAATGGAGCTAAACCTAAAGCTTCACAACCAGAAAAGAGATTAAAAGAAAACTGCAAGGTAAGTATAAGTATAAGTATATATACTCTTTTGATCCCGTGAGGAAAATTTGGTCTCTGCATTTATCCTAATCCGTGAATTAATAAAAAACACTCAGCACACAGTGAACACACAGTGAGGTGAAGCACACACTAATCCTGGCGCAGTGAGCTGCCTGCAACAACAGCGGTGCTCAGGGAGCAGTGAGGGGTTAGGTGCCTTGCTCAAGGGCACTTCAGCCGTGCCTACTGGTCGAGATTCGGTCGGCAACCCTACGGTTACAAGTCCGAAGCGATAACCAGTAGGCCACAGCTGCCCAGATGTAAGGTGCTATCATACTTTTCATAGATAGAAGGGGTTGATGTTTATCTTAATCATAATAGAAACCATTAGTGTCCTGAAAAATGTGACCAGCAACAAAGTGGTTATTAAATGCAGAGCAGATTTCTAAAGGGCCGTGCATGAAGGCAGTTACCAGACATGACAAATGAAGGTATAGAGGCAGTGGAGTTGCAGCTGATAGATTTAACTGACCTCCAAAAAATTGTGGGGTTAGGGAGGATTTCAGTAATAATCTGACTAGGCTTTTGGCTTTTGGTTCTTCAGTGCGTCTAGCCTGGGCCCACACTTTGTTTCTAGACAGAAATAATGAAGATAGCTTGGGCAAGAACCAAGGGTTCTGTTGTTTACTTACAAGCTTCTGCACAAGAGCATTTCTTGCATTCAGATCAAGAGGATTCTAATACCCAACTTCATGATGAATGATCCATTACCAGCGGGCATCAACTGAGTCACTAACCCTCTACCCTACCCGGCATGGACTCTCTATGACACAGCAGGTGGCATGATGACATGATACGCATGTGATGGAGAATGCAAGGAGAACAAACGCGGAAAGACTCCAGCTTGGAGACCAAACAATACAGACGGTGCCTCCGTAGACATAAGCTGGAGTTATTTTACCTCAGGGGGTTGAGCCAACACACACACACCAGGCGGGAGTGCAGTCTAAATACAGCACGCAACTGCTCTCTGCAAAAGCCGGTCAATATTAAAATTCATAATGACCGTTTGTTTGCATACGTCCGAGAGATGCTATAAATGGACACAGCTGTGGTCAAAAATAAACCATTACTAGGATATTTTTACATTCTGTACTAATATGGGCCATGAAATCAGTCTGTTGACAAGCAGGTTTGAAACTCTGATGTTTTCAGACTTTACACACAATGGCACGTGCACAAATATCTCAACAAGCCCCTGCGGCTGTTTGTTCTGTCACCTCTTGTAAACTTCCTGAACAAGGGGGTTAAGACTTCCTCTTGAACAGGAACAGGACTCTTATTTGTTCCTGTGAAGTATGCTGGCTGGAAGAAGATGGCAACGCAAGAATGGTGTGGAAGCCGAGCTGATCCAGCGGAACACCCCAAACCCCACAACCGGAGAGTAGAGAATGTCAATAAGCTTAACGGCTCAGTACAGGTCTTAGCTTCCGGATCGTTCTGGAAGGTGACTGTCCTCAGAACAGGAGGCAGATGGAACAGGGTCACAACCGTAAGAGCCCTTAAGAGACAGGACAGAAAGAGAGACCAAAGGAAAAGCAGAGGACTATGGAAATACATCACCCATGCAAAGATGACCCATGACCTGGACATGTAGGAAAAGAAAACAGTTCTTTCATCCACAATTCTTCCATGAGTATATGAATGTACTGTTTTACTACTGTTTTACACTGTTGTACTACTGTCCACAGCCTAATACATGGATTTTTATGCAACGTCACGAAAACATGCGTGCGCAACCAAGTGGCAGAAAGCACCATAGAACAGCATAGAGCAATGCAAAAAAGCAAAAGAATAAAATGAGTTTTTGCGCTGAAAACTGCACAAATTTGAAATCACGATGGTTAGAGAATGTTAAATATGTATGTTTTTACTACTGTTTTACTGCTACACTGTTTTTCATGCTATATTAGCACACATGACCAATGGCTTCTGCTACAATATTGAATGGCTGTAACCCTATTACCTCAACCTATTCTTGCACTGACATAGTTTTTTATATTACCTTGTCTACATTATACTTTACTCTCTTATTTGTCCATATTATTTATTTATGCTGCTAGACCTTATTCTTGCACTGTTGCACTGTTGGACTACTTTTTGCACCTTCACCATGACACTCACTCTCTTGAGCACCATGCACACAGAACTACAGGCCAGTCCCGGCCCTGTCACTGCAAGTGTCTCATGCTTGATCACCCTCAAGCACACTGTGGATTTTTTTTTATTTAATTTATATAGTATATTTAGTATTTAGTTTTGTTAGTTTTTCTTATCTTCTACTGTCTCTATTGTACAGTGGAGTTTTGTTATATGTTTATACTTATATTTACCATTTCTGCTGTAAGTGCATGTTGTGTGTGATGTCTGTATGCTACTGAGACCTTGCATTTCCCCTTGGGGATCAATGAAGTATCTATCTATCCCTATCTAAACCCTAGCTGCTTTCAGGTTAAAGTGCCATGAGGATGGAAATCTGCCCTTCCCACAGTGCACACCTGTTCTGGCTCAATACTAGGTGGATGGCTCAGAGGATGATTACCAACTTCCCCCAAAGCTTGACAGATATTGTCCAATCTCCACAGTATACTGATGCTCAGAAACCTGAGGGAGTGACCTGATTCCTGGTGCATTGGAAACTGTCAGTCACTGTACTTCTAAGCAGCTATCTGTCTCCTGAACATGGGACAGAAGTGCTTAGATGTGGGACATCAAGGACAACAGATGTAGTGGCTATGTGAGGACATCAACATTGTATGTTGTGCGGTGAAGCCAGGACAAAAGATCTGAGTGTGCAAGTACAGAATGTGTGTCAGCATTAACCACCACATCACAGACTGACCCTGTTTGATTCTGTCTGATCCTATGTTCATAGTTTGGTTCACCACATATTTGACACATGCACTTGCTAGCAACACACAACACAGCAAGCAAACTAAATAACAACAAAAACTCACTCTTTGGCATCCACACATTGTCTTCACATACGATGTGTCAGCCCTCCAGTAAGGTGTCAAATGTGTGTGTGTGTGTGTGTGTGTGTGTGTACAAAGCTGTCCTACATGACTTGCTTTAGTAACACGCCTGAGAAATGTTGATCCCATTCCCCCACACCCTCCCTCAGTCTTGATACTCCTTGGAGTTCAATCCACCCTCCTGACCTCCACCCCCAACCAACACTCTTGCAGCCCCACAGTGTCTGCACATGGGCTGGGAAAGTCCCTGAAATCAGAGGGCCATGCCATCCCTCACTCCCCCACCCCCTCCTAAATACCCTCCATCATATCGTCACATCATGTGAGCCCTCAAATCTCTCTGTGTTTCACACAAATGAACCAACTCTGGTCGCCTATATCTGGATAGGACGTGAAAGGGCAAAGTATTACCAGAGATCTACTTATAGGTGTAGATAGAAATATTTGCAGTCTTCCCACTGACAAAAACATAACAGCTAACTAGATCATCATAACACCAAACATTTCCTTAACCTGGCTTAGCATGGTTAAAGATCATAACAGAGGTACTCTCACTGAAAGGGACTCAAGTGGTCCCAAGTTTCACAAAATAAGAGTTTGTTCAGGGGGCCTTAGCCACTTCTCCCATAGGGGTCCATTTTTTAAAAAGCTTCTGGTGATAAAGTCCAGACCCCCACTGCTGTTACGCTTTTTGAGATTGGAATCTCCCTTTTTAGATAATCTCTGTTAATACTGACACTTATCCAGAGTCTTTTATTGTTGTCTGTGCCCTGTGACATGCATTTCCTGTCTGAAGATTAGGGTGACAGCATGCAGATCCCTTCACAAACAGGCACACAGAGAAATAGCACACAACTGTAATGAATCCACATGTTTCTGTGATGTGACTGTTCAGCAGTGTCAAAAACATATGTGTTGCCCTTTCATCTGCCCTTGTGTGTGTGAGGGAGGGTGGGTGTATGTGTATGTGTGAGCAAAAGAGTTTGTGTTTGTTTGTGAGTCAGCAAGACAGATTGTGTGTGTGTGTGTGTGTGTGTGTGTGAGTTTGTTTACACACGTCAATGCTTTACTCAAGGGTACAGCAACACACAGGCCGCAGGGAGTCTTTCGGACACTACTGTACAGTGAATTAACACCCTGAAACTCCCCCCCCCCCCCCCCCCCCTTTTCCAAGGCTGCACTAGTGGGTACGGGGGCCACTCAGGGACCCAGCCAAGGAGACAACAGAGCTCGGCCAGCTGTAACAACCATCCTGGCAAAGCCCTCCAGCTGACACATCTGTTATAGAGAGAGGGGGCACGGGGTATCACAACCGTGGCAGGGTGCCCTTAGCCGCGTTAGTATCCCTTTCAAGGACCATTGTGGTGAAGTGATTTAGGTATGTGAAGGAGACGGTGCGGTGTTTCCCATTTATTAGCTAGGGAGACATCAACCAAGCTCAAATAAATTGTCTCCATTTACCGTTTTGTGATAGCTTGGGGTTGCGTGGTGTAGAGAGGAATGTTCACTGCATTGGTGTAAAAATTGTAGCTGTTCAACTGATACTGTCCATGTATGGAGCAGCAGCTCTTACCCCTTTAAGGTATATTTTTGTAGCTGGCTAGTATTTCTAGCTTTATCAAATTCACTCCGATGTTACACGGCATGAAGGAAAGATGAGCCCATCTATTGCACATACAAGCCACAGGCTGCTGTAGCTGTGCTGTACCCTAGGGCTAACCCTAACTGTACCACTGCTGTGCTGTACCTTTGGGCTAACCCTAACTGTACCACTGCTGTGCTGTACCTTTAGGCTAACCCTAACTGTACCACTGCTGTAGCTGTGCTGTACCTTTGGGCTAACCCTAACTGTACCACTGCTGTGCTGTACCTTTAGGCTAACCCTAACTGTACTACTGCTGTGCTGTACCCTAGGGCTAACCCTAACTGTACCACTGCTGTGCTATACCTTTGGGCTAACCCTAACTGTACCACTGCTGTGCTGTACCTTTGGGCTAACCCTAACTGTACCACTGCTGTAGCTGTGCTGTACCTTTGGGCTAACCCTAACTGTACCACCTGTACTGTTGGGTGATGTGTTGTGTGGTGAAACTACAGTATGTAGGCCCTACCCTGTTTTTTTTGTCTGTACTTGTCTATACAGGCTACTTCTGCTACCTGTATCTGTTTCCTCTGTTCCTGTTCAGATTAACTGACATCAATGCTACGTGTCTGTTATTCTTCATTTAGTTCATGTAGGTTAAGTAGGTTTTTTGTTCCTCCATCCATCCATCTCCTTGTTAATGTATTCTATCTCTCCAACTCTCTCAGTCAGATCTCCATCTACGTATATTTTTATCAGCACATTGCGCAAACTACAGTATCTTCCAGCTTGATGTGGATACAGGTTTAATAGTCAGACAATTCTCAAGCAGCAGGCCCGAGCTGCAGTGAGCTCACAGTAAGAAAGCAAAGGAAAGGGGAAAATGGCAGACACAAAAACAGTGCCTGCACACAATAAAGGGCACGTGGAGCGGCACTAATCAGACAAGCAGACCGACACAGCGAGCAGAGCAGAGCAGCTCAGCACTCTGACCTAGTTCAGCCCTCAGAGAGGAGACCCCGTACAGGACCAGAGAAACCAGTCTGAGGACCGACACACACACACTCTCTCTCTCTTTCTGTCTTGCTCTCTCTCTCTCTCCCTCTCGCTCTCTCACACACACACACACACATACATACAAAAAACACACTTGTTCTGTAGGCATTTTGTGTCTCTTTCTCCCTCTCACTTTGAGTCGAATCACTCTCACTGTCTCAAGTGCAGGCCTTTGTGTCTACTGGTTCTGTCTGTTCTCCCGCTCTCTCTTTGTCTGTATGAATTCCTCTCTCTACCCTACTCGCCATCTCAGCATGGGGAATTCCTATTTACAGGAGATTACACTGATCAACCAACAATGACAGTTACACCTGCAGGAACACTTCCGGATTCTTCCACAACTTCCCTTGCCCTTTTTTCCCAACATAGAACAATTTAAGAAACTTTACTGGGGATTCTTTAAATCATTTTCTCCAAGAAACATTTACCCTGATGGTTGTTTTCACTACATAACATGACACCATCCTCAGATAATCTATACACATAATGCCCTTCTGCTTGTAAAGCTCAAGGGTGACACATCAACTACCCTGGTTTTGGCCTTTAGCCAGTACTCCACTATTTAACCATTGTAAGTGAGCAATGACTGACAAAGGAATCCATTCTCAGAACAATAATGACCTCTGCTATTCTCCAAAGTCAAGTCTGGATGAGCAACCCCACGAGAGGCTTAGACTGCCATGCTCAAAACTCAAAACAATTTTTAGATCGGATTTGCCATCCATGAATAAACAACATTCAGACTTTTAATCCAAAGTGACTTACAGTACAGAACAGATGCATTTTAGTTTTGAAATATTAGTGATTCATGTATTAATAGAAATATGTTAATAATCTTCCAAAATTGCAATATTGAACCAGTATGAAAAATCTGCTTTAGCTTCTAATCAAAATACAGCAGCATTGTAACAGTCATAGTACTCACAGTACCCTACACATTACATAGGCCAAATAAGACTAACATCAGACTAGACAGAGGGGAACATATACCTGGCGGCCAGCACCATTTAACATGACAGGTAAACACTAAACAATCAATTAACACACAATGGACAAGACAGACCCTGGGCCACAAGCATAAATATACATCATAGGTCACTAGCAAAATACATAGTTAAATAACAGACTTGGTTACATGTGGTAAGACTGAACATCGATCGGCTTGATCAGGACCGTCTCGGAATCCCCCACAACCAATTGACATAATGGAACGGTCCAATACCGCCCGGAAACAATAAACAGTCCATGGGATCCAGTCAGCCCTCCTTCGCCACCGGACCTTCAGAAGCCGGAACGAGAGGACTACGCCATGAACGCGAATCGGTAGCTATCGGTTGACAAACATTAATACTTGACCCAAGTTTACGCGTCTTAACTCAGACAAACAATAAACGTGCCACCATTGCTAATAGCTCCGTCTTGTGTCGTTTCTTACACATCTTAAAAGTGCTAGCCACATAGCAATGGCCCATGGATGAATGTGTTGTGTGTGTGTGAGCGTGTGTGTGAGCGTGTGTGTGTGCGCAAATATCAGCTGATGTGTAGAGGACGAGTGCCGATAGTTCACCAGTCATGTGCGGTCGTAGCTAGACCGTCACAGTTCCATATCTTGCTAGCTTGTGACCAAACCTGTTTATTACCACTTTAATTGGAAACTACCCTCTATCTACATATTGATTCTACAGCATCTGTGCCCTCCCTTAGGCATTATGACAAAAGTTTCCCTCCCACTGACACACCTGGCGCCAGCCAACAGCAACAAGAACTTCTACTTCCACCCCAAATGATGTCCTCCAGCACAAGGAGGGCTTCGTGCATGATTAAAACATAATGGTGCTCCCTGGGAATTCATTCTTGAACCTGATACAGGCGCAGCAGATACCCTGAATTACTAGTATAGCCACCAGTTGACTATATTACTCCCCAACAAGTCACACGAGTATTTCAGATGTCCTAAAACAACTCCTTCTGAGTGAAATAATGGACCTGTGTTTCTGAGAGAGAAAGGGGGGGGGGGGGGGGTTGGGGGAAGACAGAGTGTTTTTCTCCTCGATGTTCTCAATGTCATTGTTACTGTAAAAAATGTTGAGCTGCTTTGTCTTGTGCTTTGGCAATGCTGTACCTTCATGCATGCTAATGAAGCAATGTTGAATTGAAGAGACAAACAGACAGACAGAGAGAGAGAGAGAAAGAGAGAGGTCAATTAGCGCATGGTAAATTAGGCTAAAAGCGGAGATGAATCCCGCCATGACATCAGCAACAAGCTATGGAGAGCATTCAAATCGACCAGAGTCTGCGTCACCCAGATGTCCCAGGTTCCTCTGGAACGCCAGTCAGTCAGGCACAGATGATTCTAGCTTCTTAGCCTTCCTCAGATCTTATCGGAAAACATTAACAGGGTCTTTAAAAATACACAGGGACCTGTCCCTATTAGACCGACATGGGCTTTTGCCCTCCCAACACACACACACACACACACACACACACACACACACACACACACACAAATCCCTCCATTGAAATCAGACACAGCTGCTTCCATCGCCAACCCCCCATCGTTAGCCCAAAAACACACACACACGAACACACAGAAAGTTTCCCACAAGACTCACAGAGATGAGTGACGCATTGAGTTGACATCACTCGCTCAGAAGTGGATTCAGATTCTGACCTAGTCGGTTCATAGCTTTCCCCGCCAGCCCCCCTCACCACCTCTACCATAGATGTAAGTGGGGTTGAAGACATTACATTAGATTACATACTTTTGCATGTAAAACAATACTCACCATTCTCTGAGGTCATTCTCAGGCTGTAAGTAACAAATGTTTCAGTCAGCAAAACTTGCTAAACACTTTTATCATTTGTTTGGCGAGACTAAACAACTTGAGGGGCAACAGGCATTTTGTGGTCAGATCACCTTCCAAAGAAGGCGAAACTAAGTGTGCACCAAAATGGCACACTCCAAAGGAAATCAACAGAAGATCATTCCTGGAATAATACCTATTCATCAAAATAATTGAACTGAATTAAATTTTGACAAACCTATTTATCAAAATAATTCAAAATGATTGAACTTCAGTGAAATGCACGAGATGACACCTTGGCTGAAACATTAATCCAAAAATTAGCCCTACGGACTAATACACAGCGTAAATGTCAACAAACCAGATATTCATCTAGTATCTCCGATAACACTCACTACACAAACAATGGTCTCCCTCTTCTCTTTCCACTTAAGGATAAACACATACATGTAGATATGCAAATATCAACACTGGGAAGTTGTCGTTGTAGTTCCCTCTTAAAAAACAAGGAGAGAAAGCAACAGTATATACCCCATAATAAAATGTCAGAAGTCTTACATAGGCCATTGTCGAAAATTGTGAACAGCGGCTTATGTAAAGAGTCAAATGATCAGCTGTATCAAGTATTTATTTAAATCAAGTATTTGAAGTATGATTTTTGTATGCAACGGAAAAACATACTGTTTGTGAAATCTTCTGTATGATCCACTGTTTGAAAGTATGAAGAGCTATAATATTTTGACCTGTTTGAAAATGCAAAACTTTAATATACAGTACCTTGGAATGACGGTACACTGAAATTATTTACTTTCAAAATGTTTACCATACTCTGCTAACACATGTTCCTAGGTGAAAAAGCCTCATCTCCCGAACAGCCAGAAGACACATAAATTCACTTCTGTAATGATCTAGAATGGATAAGTGCAGAACAACTTCCTCTGAGTAGAGACAAGGTGCTCTTGTGAATCATGTTGAAGAATCATGTCCCGAAGAATTCAGACAGGGACACAGGAAGCTTGGCGTCCTCATTTCACTTGAAACATTTGTTACTGTGAAGAACCAAAAGCCCAATACTGAGCAGTCTCTAAAACGTGGGCCTTTTTTCTTTGCACTGCAGTGTTTCAGCAAAACACATTCTTTCCCTCGAAAAAACAAAACAACGTCCAGACGTGTGCTGGAGATTTCGCAGAACATCGGCATCACAACCCTTTTCCGGGGCGATTCCCTCGACTGCGCACTGACGCCGCCTCAACTCCGCCAACACCACCCCTGGCCAGATGGGCCGGGCACACAGAGAGTCATTAAGACGCAGCGATGCCCACGTTCACACGGTCACCCAGGGCTTGGCACCAGACCACACCGCCTGCTCTCTCTCCTCGCCTCGGCCATCCCAAACTCCCCTCCCTCGTTGTCTCCAGTCTTATGTTCCGATGGTGGTCTGCTGATTGCATGCACTCCAGGCTTTTTCTCTGTCTGCTCCATTTCTCCTTGGATGATCATTCCCTGATTCTCACATACAAGGATAAACTTGATGCACCTAATGATGCACATCATCATTCTGCCACAAATCAATTCCCCCAGAGTAACGCAGTGAAGAGAATGCAGTGTCCATTTTGGTTCCACTTTCTTCTTTGTCGGTGCCTGTTTTGCTCCGTGCCATTTACCGAGAGTGGTTGACATTTGTTCCACACAGCCTCCTTACATTGCCCTTATCGAACCCCCAATCTGACTTCTCCACTCAGATGCTCCTCAGAACTTCCATTAGCTGGATTGTATTAGTATGAGACGTGGCTGGCCCTGAGCCGGAGGAAAAACTCTGCCTCCAGACCTCAGCCTCTCGTACACGGTCCCCAGAGAGACCAACATAAACTAAACACTGGGACGAGGGAGCTGAGAGACAGCACCCACTACTTCAGAAGGTTTATTTTGGTCCTCCAAATAGGCCCAGGTGCTTCTTTTTTGGCTTGTTTTTCGAGGAGTACAAGGAGAAGGAAGGGGAGTTTTCCGGCATCCACTGTATGTCACCCGGAGTTTCCAGAACCCAAAATAATGATTTCTTGTCGATTTCCTCTAAAGGACAAGCCTTTCAATTTATTATGCATTTCTAGCCACTGCTGTTCAGTAAGACTAGCTCTTCTCTGATCTCTGCAATGTCTGGACATTCAATGGCAAAACAATAGATGTGAACAAAGTATTTGTTTAGCCTTGTCCGTTTAGTAGTACAAAGACACCCTGCTTTCTGTTCAACTGCATCTCGTCTTTCATCGCTTTTCTTGGGAACGAAGACACATGTTTACAAACCAGTCATAAACATTTAAAAGCTACTAGCAACAGCAACACACACAAAGCATTCAGTGCTCAAAACATTCCCACAACATTAATTAAAACAGCAGCAGACAAGAACACACAATGGCGGTAATAACAGAGTGACACGCCGTGGAACATCTGTTAACATTGTTAGGGCCGCCACTACATGAAAGGAGCAGGGTAGGGTCAGTGGTGGTCAGCAGAGGTTTGAAAGAGTCCTCCAGCAGCTCGGACTGGCCAAGGACAGGACAGGCATGCACAAGCCAGAGTCTTTGATTGTGCCCTTCTGACCTGTCTGAGATGCCCATGGGATGACAGGGTCTGGAGATCATCTGACCCCACCACTCCTCTATTGCACTCCTCTTCCCATCGCTATCTCCTGTCCTAAACCAACACTCTTCCTCCTCTCATCCTACCATAACAACACCCCCATCACACACACAGTCCTTCACACCCTTCGCCCCAACTCACTCCCTCGCCACACACACACAGCCCTGTGGGATGCTGCAAAGCCAACGACCTTCCACTGAGAATACAGTCTTGATACCCATCAGGCGGACAGGAAATTCCAGCATTATTGAGAGTCCACTAGGGAGCCTTTTCATAACCAGGGACACACTTGCCTACACACGCTCACACGTACACATGCACATATCTGCTTATTCCCTAGTGCCCACCCCCCACACACTGGACTGGGCTCATTCAAAACAGCAGTCCACACAGAACAGAAACATGCACACATTCTTTTTTCTACACATACAGTGCATTCAGAGTTTCATTCACCCTTTTATATCCTCAATTTCACAACTAATCACAGACATAGGCCTATGCATACATACACACACACACACACAATCAGCACCACTACTGCTGGAGGACAAGCAACCTTTTTCCAAGCGCCAGCTGGAAAATGGGTCATTCGGTCACTTCCAGAGAGTGCGCTTCAAGGGAGAACACGATCACAGGCTTCCCTTGCGCTGTCCCCACGAGAAAACAGTGCAGAGCTGAGTCACCCTCAACCACACGCATGCACGTACACAAACACAAATCGCAGCTTTTGTGTCTCTGAGAAAATGTTTAAAAAAGCATCCCCGTGTGCCCTTGTTATTGTTGGCCAATTCAGGTCACGCTTTATTTTAAGGGCCGAGTTTTACAGTGGCAAATATGCCCCCATAAAAGCATCTAAATGAAGTATTTATTGCCTTCAGAGACCCAGGGATCCAGCTATTTGAAGGAAACAGACATACAGTGTAACACATAGGGTGGGTTTGGAAGGAAACAGATATACAGTGTAAGATATATATAGGGCATATATATATATAGTAGGGGTGTAAAGATTAACTGATACGTATCGGTATCCGTTTTTAACGTGTAAGATACAGCGATACATCGATACGTGAAGCCCCGTATCGGAATAAAACTGAAATGAACCGGTCGTTATATCGATTTACTTGTTACAAATCGGTTCACAACCTTTTCTGCTCGCTCAGACTCTCATTTAAGTTCCAAGCAGCGCGTTCATCCCACGTCCGTTTTTGAAACTATACGTGGCACGGAATTGTGGGTAATGCAGTTCGTTTTTGGCTACATTCATTGCCCAAAGTTGTCAAATGACCTCATTACCCATACATCTACAGCAACTTAAGCACGTGACAACTCGCACTCGGGCGTTTGTTTTACAGTTTTTACTTATTTGTTTTTCAAAATCCAGCGCAAAATTAAACACTAAACAGCAACGATAGTCTGTATAGCCTTACGTTTGATGAAGGGATTTCCTTAATGTTAAATAATAATTTGGCCCTTTTTTTGCCTAATTGACAACCATGACCATGATAACTGATAATATAAAATGAATGTGCACCTTGAGCAAATGATAAAAATTCTTTCAGAATGCTTTCCATTCTTTCCATTCCATTCTTCAGAACTGCATCGAATTGCAGCGAATCGCATTGAATCGTACTGAACATGTATCTTTTATTGTATCGAATCGTGCCCATGTATCTAGATGCGAATCGTATCGTCTTTTACATGAGAGATTCACACCCCGAATATATAGCTATATATAGGGTGGGTTTGGGGTGAGGGAGTGGGCATGGGGGGACTGGTTTCATGACCCTGACAGTTGCACTACTAGCTACATGGCAAATTAGTTGGGCATCCTTGAAAGGTCTTGCCCCCAAGTATTTCATTTAATCACCTCGGAGGCGGAGGTGCAAGGTTGTTGGATTCTCTTTACTTATGAGCCACTTCCTAGTTTTGTTTGATAACCACATCTTTCACTTCCTGATTAGCTGTGGGGGTTGAAAGAACCTAAGTCACTGTAGCCCAACACATGTAAACACAAATCTGAAGTGCTAAAAAAGAGAACAGTCTCTTAGAACGGGTTTCCCTTTTACTAGGATGATAATCTAACCTAGCTCCTGCAAACACGATCAGTACACAAACACTCATGAAACACTGTACTTCACCTGTGTAAATACAACACCAACGTTATGCAACTCTACCAGGAAGGTTTCTAGAAGAACTGACATGAAGGGTTAAATTTAACGTTTCCAGGGAGGGCAAACTGCAGGGACAAGCAGATGTTAGTGGTCAATGACCCAAATCCAACTGACTGATGGTGACCTTAAAATTGGAGCTTACAGGAAACCAAGGATGGCTCTTGGTGCTTATTATATCATAAGCTAGGAGTTGATGGACATACAGTACGTGTCAGACATTGGTAAAGCATGGTGTTCATGACGTGGTCAGCCACGGGTAAAGCATGGAGGGCAGAGTTCAGAGACTTCAAGGTGGACTTCTCCTCACCTGCCTGCTACTGAGCTCTTGCCAAATATTTACTCTGTGCTGAACGGCAGTGCAGCACGCTAGCACAACCATCCTGCCCTGTCCCCATCCATCTTGCACCTGATGCACTCAACACGTTTGTCGTCCCAAGATTCCTAAGCTCTCACTTTCCCAAACTTGAGATAACACTGTATATGTGATTCCCCATACAAACGTTTCCACTTTTAGAGGCCACGGGTCCTCTGCCAAGTGTCAGACAAGGAGCGTGGCAGCGTCCAGATTGGAGGTTGGCACAGGATCTGCTCAGATAAATGACACTGTGGGACTTTTATGTCCACTCATCGACCATTTTGTTCATTTCTGTCTCAACCTGTGGACTCAAACTCTCAGGTCCTAAGGCAGAGGAGCATCTGGATTGTATGGTGTGAAAAGGCCTGTGTCTTTAGCCGGCAATAGCTGGCCTACATCTGGACCACAGGCCAATAGCCAGCCCACAGCACCAAAATGCAGATAATCACAACTAAGACTGCTGTTAATCATAAATAAAACACACAACACAGAACACCCCAGCTGGTTTATGAGAACAGCTGTTAACCGCCAACGAGCCTCCTCAAATCAATGTTCATACCTCTCTGACCTTGTTAAAGCTGATCTAGCTAGCATGCACATTGAGGTAAATTCCTGGCATTTACTGAAGCAAAAAATGTGTCAAAGTCAACCGCTACCTCCTATATGGACACACATGGTGAGTAGAACCACAAAGTATGAGTCAGTGATCAAGCTCGATAGCTGATAGCAAAACCATTAGGACAGTCAGTCCAGTAGAGGTTGACCATGTTTTGGTGAGGAGAGAGGGGGAGAGAGAGGGGGAGAGAGAGGGGGGGGGATCCCTGCCTGCCTGAGCTGAGCACTACCATGGAGCACTCGCTGGCAATCCTGCATCGTCTCCAATCATCCAGGCATGATGGCGGGCACCCCATTGCTTAAAATTACGGCAACCCAGACAATAACAGTGGTCTCATGATGGTGCCACAGCAGGATCTTCCATGCAAATGGTGTGGGGGGGGGGTGTGGGTGTGTGTGTGGGGGGGGGGGGGGCTGCATCCTGCATTCTTGTCATGCCTACACTCTCCCTGCAATGCACACAGAAGCATGAAGACTGAAAAACACATTATGTATATTTTTCAAAACACTAAGCATTTGCATTGTAAGCATTGTAAGCATTTGTTCTACAGGGAGAAACATGGTTGCTTTGGTTTGGTCTGGTCAATAAGGAGGTCTGGCAAGACATTCAGAGAGACAGCTTTACTGCGGAGGCTCACCTGTAGTTGCAACAATTGGGGCTTCCGAGGTGGCATGGCTGGAAAGATCACTTGAGTAAGTGCCCTCATATCCCAACACTGCAGAGATGACGAGTCCACGTAGCAGCAGTAGCACACCATAGGAGAAGTAAGTCATTGTGGACACGGCTTGAGGATCCTTTCCCAGTATAACAAGAGGGTTGATGGAGGCTTAAATAAATATAGTTTGGCTATAAATCACACAATAGTCTGTCTTCCACTGGCTGTGGTTTCGTTTAAAAGGTAGATTTGACAGCTATAGTCGAATGTCTCTTATCGCAAGAATGGAACGTCAGACACAGTTGTTAGCTAAAATCCAACGAGTTTGAACACTAGCGATAGGCTATTGTGACTTTGAAACACACAACAATGTACGACGAAGATTACGTTAACATAATCTTTCACTGTCTATAGGTTGTTCTTTAAAGAAAAGATATACATTGTCATTATTAAAAGTAGCCTAATTATATACACTTGAAATACCTAGAAAAATAAATATCTATCTGTCTATCTATCCACTATGCCATCTATCTACAATGTTAGGAACGTCGAAACGAGGGTTTAAGACTTAAAACGACATCTGAAAAGAATAAATAAAGATACTTTAGTGGCGTTCTTTACAATACAGAGACGTCAAAGCATTTCACGAGCAGGATATGGTAGCCTATTTTATCGAAACTTTCATGGGTAGCTTGTCGAGGGAACCGGTGATCTACTTCGGACTGTTTGTCAAGTCAGGTTCCAGTGAAAAAGTGCAAATGTTACGTGTAGGTTACATCCACGCTAAAGAAACGTTTCACAGAAAAGAGCAACGACAAAATACAATTTTGCTGTCAACGGGATGCGTCAATGCGTTTTAAAGTGCCATATTCCAATCCGTAAGAGTCGGTTAGGTTAAAACGAGCAATAGTCCTTGGACTTCCATATACACACAATATAAAAATATTGCAGTGTCTTCAGCATACTGAATGAGTGGTGTTCACGGTCCTCCTCCGCAAATTAAAGTATAGAATCCAGTCAGCAATTTAAATCGCACTTCTGCCGATGCTTTGTCCCCAAACCCGTCCAATCTTTCCGAATCCCGGTGCGTCTGGTGACCAACCATACGATACATCCAGACAAGTAATGCACCAAATAATTTAACGTCAGGTTTTCATGTCTTTTACTAAACACATCTGTCCGTCTCGCCGTCTCCGCTCATGACCGGCTGATGCACTAAAGTCGTGGGGCGGAAGTCAGTATGCAAATCATTTTGACATCAGCGACTCGTTGGCTACAAATACTGCTCGCCTGTGTAAGTCTGATTCTACAGTGAATGTAGTCTAACTCAATAACCTGTGTTTTTTCTTAATGTCTTGGCTCAGAGACTAATATGTTTATCCCAGTTTATGCGTATGAGACAGCGTTGGCAAAACGAGGAAGCAGATTCCGCAAGACCTTTAGTGGTGCATGCCCTCATCGGTGTGCGTAGGAATCGCCTCAACTTCAGCGACGAGGATGTCCCTCTCCCGGGATAATGACACGGAACCACCTCTGTCTATTGTTTGCCATTTCTATTTACGGTTTCATCGCAATACACTGCTGCCACACCACCAACCATCCATATTTTCTCCCCGGTTGATACGGCTATTGGTCAAACGCCCCCGATTAATTCGGCGATTGGTGCAAAGCTCCCAACATGGCACAACGCGATTGGTTACTTTGACACATAATGGAACGTTTTTGAAAACGCACTAAGCGGGAGTTCCTCCCGAAGGTTCTCGTAGGCGACACTATGAGCCTATATGGCGCATCCATTGCACACAGAAAACTCAAGTGATTGCGTGAATAGGCAAGTATTTTGTAGGCCTAGGGTTAGTGCATGTTGCAGCAAGTTGTAGGAGGTGTAGGTTAGAGGAACCAAGCGCATGGGTCTAGCTTACTCTTATAGTTTTGGCATACATTTCAAATTATTTTAATGGGTTGGGCAAATGATTATAAAAACGATTAAATGATCACAATGATTTATTTCTATTCAATATTTTAACACGTTTGTCAAGTAGGCTAGGCCTGTTACAATTGCATAAAGCTATGAATATGGCTAAGCTTAAGGTTTCACATATTTATTGCCATGTAGGCTAGGCCTAAAAGTGCCGCAAGAACAATAAAACCGATTAATAATTAGTCTACTCATTCACTTTCAAAAAGAAACATTAACAAAGTCGCGTGGCATGGTAGGCCAACATTGGTAGCCTAGGTTAATTATGCGACACAAATGTTAGCCAAATAAGCCATACAAATGTGCCAAAGAGTAACATGATAGTTACATCTACAAGATAACTTTCAGCAACAACTATATCCAACACTAGACTATGAATGATGGTTTGAGACCGGTTCTGCTGCACGCTACACCCACCAATGGCAGCAGTGGGAATTGTACCAAACAACGAAATGGTCAGCACCAGAAGGCACTCGGTCGGTCGGACGTTTAGAAGGGCAGCCGGATCATAGGCAGGGCAGAGTGAGGCGTGGGAGCCGAGGCAGACAGGTGGCAGATGTAACCAGCACAGTCGGGCCGCCGACAATCCCAAAGTGTGGCAAGAGCAGGGAGAGCCGGCGAGGGCAGGAAAAAAACCGACGCGCGGCAAAATTTGATATGTATCCACAGAAGGAAGGCTGCCAACTCAGTACGCTTGGAGTGGGAGAAGGAATGTGAGGGTGAGTTTGGTGCCGAGGCAGAGCGAAGGAGAGGATCGAGGGCCCCGTGCTACCTGTCAATTCATGATGATGACATTCATGCCCCAGTAGGCTAAGCTGTCATGTAGAACACTGTGTAGTCTAAATACATTTGCTTATGCGATGATCAAATTATAAATGGTTTGGGACTCGAGGTCTGAGGTCAATACGCTTAATTAAAAACAATGAACTATCAGGACAGACAGAGGCATGAAAATAAGAACATGCAAGTTCTCGGGAAACCGCTCAAATATGTCAAATGCATTAGTTATTTTATTTGGGTAATTAATTCCTGGCATTGTCCATGTAATGTAAAGTGATGCTGACATGATATTTAGGCCTACTGCAATATAAGGCATAACAAAATGGCTGAAATCAACCATCAGCTAATAATAAATAATAAAACATCTAAATATATAACATATGACACATGTGATCAAGGCATGGGACAGTTATTGGTAAACAATACATATTTAACCAAATAAAAACAATAACACAACTACAAAAAAAAACATAGTAAATAAGTGTAAGGAATTTAAAACAAGTCGACACCAATGACTAAATGCTACACCCATCGCTCACCTTTTGGTTTCCATGGCGTCACCAGGTGTTGCATATGAGAACGCATTTTTTCCTTAAAAAAATGGAAGTGTTCTTTGCCAGCCAAACCAGTGATAAGTCGCATATACCTGCGGTGCTGCTTTCAGTCTGGCCAGGATTGCAACTGGTTCCCATCAAGTGAAGTATGCAGAGTGAATATTGACAAACAGCTCATAATGAAAACAATCTCAATCTCAGTACACTCATATTAGCACATATAGCAATCAATACCTGTACAAGAGGTGAACCCAAAGAATAGGCTGGCATCCTGACAAATACTGGTTGCTGAATTATATATTGGTTACTGGAAAAGAGCAAGGTTAGATACCATGTTTGGGGGATACTACCATGTTAAGTCATAAGTCAAGCACCAGTTACTGTCTGTCTGAGCAAGGCATTTCTTTTTTCTAACCATGCAACAAAAACAATCTACAAAGCTGTGTACAGTATACATACAATCATCTAGAAACTTTTCATTACAGCTTACTATAACATGTATGTAGGTTAAAAAGAGACTTTTTGGCCAGAAATACAACATTAACCTACAAAAGAAAAATCTCGGGGGTTCAAAAGACCAAGCTGTGTGACAGAGTAACTGAATTTCTGGCAAAATGGAGTGGTGGCTGGTACAGCCCTTTGGATTAAAGGAAAACATCCATCATGGAAATAAAATCTATCATGTTTCTTCCCTTTCTCAATTTTGATGATTATCAGCAATGACAAAGCAGTGGTTACTAACATTTAAATAACACTTTGCACTTGTTGTGCAAAAAGTAAATTATATACAGTACATTGCTATGCCACATGAAATTGGTCAAAGGAAATGCAAGGAGTTTTTCAGCTTCTGCAATTGGCGATGCATGCATTTTGAGCTAGTTATGGAGCATTGGCATATGGATGGGGGTTTTCAGATGAGAATGCAAGCTGGGGGAGGGTGGGGGATGGGGGGTCAAGTTTGGGGTAAGGCATACAGCAGGGTAAAATGATCCACGGGTGGCAACGGTGCGAGTGAGACAGCACCGGAGCGGGCGCAGGTGGCGTGACACATGGTGTGCCCGTGTGTAACGAGGGTACTATGACAGGCGGTTAATGGCTTGTCCCTCTACGACCAGCCTTGGACCACACTGGGAGGTTTTGGTCGTTTGCGGTGTCCTCCTCCTTGTTGTTCCTCTCCCCTGCGTTCCATCGTTTGGTGTGGAGCTGGCGTGAGGGATAAAAAGGAAGGCATGCGGCGTTGGCGTGGGAATGGCTCAGAAGACTTAGCCTCTTCCCCTCCCCTGCCTCTCCCCCCTCCTCCTCCTCCTCCTCCTCCTCCTCATCTTCTCTTGGAGGGTTAGATAACCGTGGCGAAGACGAAGATCTGGATCAGGGGCATGACCTTCAGGGTAGAGAGGTCAGCAAGGACGGCCTGCGAGAGAAACAAACCAGCGTCAGGGGGGAGGGGGTTTGAGTTTGGCCTTGTGGGAGGGTAATAGTAGGGGAGAGATTGAAGGATGTCAGTCACACTGCAAACGTGTTACTTAACGTGAAGGATGTCAGTCACACTGGCAAACACAAAATAGCGCCGTGTGGTCAGTGAGAAAAGCCAAGCGCAGTGTTGATAAGAGAGGTGGATGGACAGAGACTGCGCTTTGTTTTCTTTGACTTCAGGCCAACGTAACACAGGTGCCTCAGCAGCGTGACAGACGGGTGGCGGAGACAGTAGTTGGAGGAGATGTTGGAGGTTGTCTTATTCCTCCGCTCCACCTTTACCCCCACCGGCCACCACCCCCCTCCCCTGGTGAGTGCTGGCCTTTTGGGATTGTGGGATTAAATTTAGGGGGGCCTATCGTGTTTACAGAAAGGCTCTAATATTTCAGCCCTCAGGGCTCGGCGGCTATAAATACAAGCCCCCCAGTCCGCCTGTTATGATACCTTCTCCAGTGTACCAGGTGGTACATGAGCAAGCAAATACTGCCAGCCAGCATCTCTGTGCTCGCCTCGGCAGAGGATCCTCGTGCGTCACGGCGGATTAGACGCCCCCACCCCCCGACCACCACCACCACCCCACACTGCCCGAAGGCAAGGGGTGGAGGCTCGTATTAACGTTTACTACAGCTGTCAATCTGAAAGTCGGCCATGGCAGGAGCTGAACTTGTCTTCAGGGTTTGGTTGGCGCAGACTATGGAACAATTGCATACATGCATTAAAACATGGAGGGCGGAATGTTTTGTTTATTTGTAAGTTTATTCATGTTTTGCCACTGGTGCTATGAACCAGTATGTTTAATTAACCACCTGGCATTTGAACTTGGGTTTTTATTGACATATGTACGACAAAGTTATGTCATGTAGTTAAGGTCACCTGGTATGAATACGTGACTGGAGGAGCTCAATATTGCATTAACCTTTTGATGCTACCCTTTGAACCTCAGGGTCAGAATACATGAGTGATGCTGAATGAATAAGTATACAGGAGTGCTGAAAAGCCAAAGAATGGTTCTTATAATAGTGCCCCTATTAAATTATTGCCGATAGAGTTTTTTTCTTTCTTTTTTTTCTGTTGGGGGTCAGTTTTAGAATTGGCCAGGCAGCGTTTTCAAGACGTGCCGGTGGGAGACTGGGTTACTGGTGCTGGCCAGGGCCCAAACTCTATTTATGTCTCCCCCCTGCTCGGCCATCCACCTCCAGTATGCATACATACATACACACACATACACACACACACACACACACAGACACTCACTCACTCACTTACCTCAGCAGAGGCCAGTGATGTCACTTCCATCAGGTTCTCGGCTCGGAAGGCAAACACGGCAGCCGCCAGAACTGCAAACCAGAGCAGACCTTTAGCAATTAGCCCATTTCACAAGATGCCGCCGAAACTTCAGCTCTATCGCTACTTGCCGGCTGTCTGCTGTCAGCAAACAGATTAATTAAACACACAGCAATTTTTCAAAACGTCTTTGTGAAGTTTGTCTAGGTTTAGGTTTGAAGGTGTAAACGAAGTCATAGAAAGTCACTCTTCTACAGGAACTACAGGAACAGGAAGATGCTTTACCCTGTGAGGTATCGTTAACCTCACTTCAAACCCAGAAATTTGGAAATTGTGAAAAGGGCTAATTGACAAACTTTCTGCTACTAAAGGTGTGGCCTTCAAGCTAGCCTGTGTTGAAGGGACAGTTTGTCATTAACTATAATTTGGTGTCCTAAAAATGACACACTAACTAAATATTTAGAATTGAAGGCCCCCTCATTAACATCTAATGATACTATTGTTAACATAGCTGGCTCAAGGCCCTTACACTGATTCCCTTTAGGGGAAATAGATGTAGTAGCAAGGATTTCTGGCCTTTTACTATAACTATAAATACAAGTAAAAAAAAAAAATTATATTAATACCATATTAACTGCCCTCGTGTATTATCTTCATAGCTGAAGAAATTTTGCAAAATCAATGTATAAACCGCGGCTAATAGTTGGGAAATTACGGTAGCTACCCCACATGCCATTTGAGTCCTATGAACATTACTAAAAAATGAATCTAATGCAATCACACCTTATTTTATCCTTAATATCTTCAGGTGCATTTGTTGCAGAGACCTCAAATATTGGCTCAACATTAATAAATAATGATTGGTGCCATGTGGATACAAAAATGAGTTTACAAGACCCTCAATATCACTAGTTTTGCATTTTGTTCTAGTACTTTGTAAAAAACGAATGGGCATGCAGTATAAACTTTTAACGGTCCAGTCTTACGGAGAACATTTCTGTCGTCCATGTATGAAAACATTGGAATTTAACAAAAATATTTTACAGGTTTTAGTTTGGGGACCTAAATATTAGGTAGACAAACTTTGAGCAAAATATGAGATGGTGCAGCAACTATTTTCCTGGATTTTGTCTAAATTGACATGGAATGACTCCCATGTGACCCAGAGTTCTATTCCAAAAATTGACCCACCTGCCACAATCTCTAGTGAGTCAAAGCCGAGGACACGGTCCCACAGCAACAGGAGCTGGTCAGTGGAAAGGTATCCCGAGAATGCACGCACCATCCACTTGAAGGCTATGGACAAGCTACACCATACATACATAGAAACACACACACACACACACTCACTCACAAATTCCTTCAACCTCCAAGCCATCTTCATTTCAAGTATGCATACTGCTCAACAGCAATTTGTGAATTCTGGCTGTGTTGGCAGCTTTTTCACACTAGATGGTGCTATGGTGTAAGAAAATCTGATGGATCGCTCAGTTTTGCATAGTGTTTTAGAGCACATCCTATGGGTGGCAATTTTTGTAACTTTGCCAATTTTAAGTGGGTGAACTGGTATAGCAGGCCACTTGTAAGACGTGTGTGTGTGTGTGTTGTAGTCTTGAATTTCCCCTGGGGATCAATAAAGTATCTATCTATCTATCAATCTATCTATCTATCTATCTATCTATCTAGCTGTACTTACGGCTGGGCACCGATTTCTCTGAGGTGGTAGAAGAGTTGGGGCAAGTGAGCCTGCAGCAGTCTCTCAAACTGAAGACAAAGGGACACAATACCCTACCAATACAACACAAACAACACACACACACACACACACAGCATTTACATTTATAATACTTCTGCATTTCTATAAAACACAGTTGACAAGGCACACTAACAAATGCACAGTGTATTCCATTATGTCTCTCTTTACACAAACACACACACACACACACACACACACACTGTACTCTGTACTCACTGAGGGGTGGGAGGAGATGGAATGCAATCTGAAGAAGTAGCGCACGTACATCTCCCTGAACACACCGTACAGCCTGGACGGCTCGTTGTACAGAAAACACAGAGGGGCCACTGAAGGACAGACACACACACACACACACACACAAGCATGCATACATGCACACACACACATGCACAGATGAAAAACACAGATATAAACATATCGTGAGACTTAGCAGCAGGTATCTTTCTCCAAGGATCTACTAAACCGAGGAGAGGCTTGCAGTTGAACAGAAGAGATCAGACGTACTCACCATACATGGAGAAGCCATGAAAAGGGATAACACCTGGAACAATCATGATTTCACAAATGAGGACCTCTAAAGCATCAACCCAAGAGCACTATTCAACACAATGTGACTGATTTGGCTGCAACCTGGCATGTAATATGTGGCAAACAGATTCGGCGTCTAACAGTAGTGTGCAAGTGTGCCCTGTATAAAACAGGGCTGCCCATTCTTCTCTATGCCAATTCATGTATAAAACAGGGCTGCCGATTAGTGATTTGGCTTTTTTATTTATCATGGTAATAAAATGTAGGGCGGAAAGATTTAGCCTCTGTGTATAAATGGATGAACAGGTGGCGTATGCACCAAGCATCTCTTACCATTCGGAGGATAAATAACAGCATATCCATCCTCTTCTGTCTTGCCTGAAGGACAAAGAGTAATACTGATCCTTTTTTTTTATATCTCATTACAAATCATGGACTCTGCAACAGGAAACACAACCGTGCGCACACACATACACACACACCGAATGCATTGAAATATACATGGAGAATCAGGGAGTTAGCTAGACTAACAAAGAAGTTAAGTACACATTTGCATAATCCCTATTCATTAGTGACCTTGAGAAACACATTGGGCAGGGCGTCTTGACACACACCCACGCACAATAACACACACGAGAGACACATATAACACAAGTACCTGTAGGTAGTGATTACACGTCACTGGCCTGATTGACTTACCTTGTATGTAGGACTTGGGCGGAGTGGCACTGTTGTAATTGAAGTGCTCAAGCACCGTTGTGTCACGTGAAAAACACAGCAAGATCTGGAAGGGCACAGACACAACACACAGATACACATAATCACACAGAGAGAGAGAGAGAAAATACACAATCATACAAAATACAAATGTGCACAGGTGCACACATACATAAACATAGAAAACACATACACACACCCAGAGCCATTATGCTCATGCGGCATATTTTACAACAGCTTTCTGCCCCCAACACACTCATTCAACCTAGTCATCATCACGGCCTCACGCCAGGCAATGCCAGTTTTCATCTCACCCACACAAACACACACTCGCACATTACAGAGACTCTTTGCCAACTGACAGGGTGCACAGGATGTGGTGTGCCGTTCGTCCGTCTACTTGCTTTTGAGACAAAAAGAAATGGCTGCACTTTAGAGCACTGAATTCCCAACCATGTCTCGAGAGCATGCAGGATTCATCAGAGACAACTTTAGCCTAATGGATGGTGGGTGATGAATTGGGAAATGGGACATAATTACAACATTGGCATGACTGGACACAAGCACTTATGTGTCTGTGAGTGAGTTTGTGTGTGTGTGTGTGACCATCATGTCACCAGATGTACATGGAGAGAGTGCAACTGCCTCTGCTCTGAAGTGAGTTATGATTACAACCCACAAAAAACATTATCCACATGCTTTATTAAGACTCCAGCAGGCTTGATTAATAGTCTGATACACACTCAGGTCATTGTATTGGTTTAGTATAGTGTGTACGCCATCTGTGTGAGAAGCAAGTGTGTGTGTGTATGACTTCTAAGTCACCTTTGATGTGACATAACAAGAGGCCCTGGTGAGTGAAGGTCTCTTGCCCCTCAGGCTAACCTGTTATCTCCAATCTCTAAACACCAAGAGAGCACAAAACACATAGCAGACACATAAGCACAAACACACACACACACACACACACACACTACTGTATGAAGAAGTGCCTGGAGATTATACTAATGAGTGGCAAGACAAAAATATTCACTAAAACATTTTCCTTCGAACAATGAGTAAACTCGGTTTGATCACTGCTCAAATATGTGCCATCACAGTATGTATAGGCCATACCAGAGCGAGATATGGCTGCCCGCATTTTTTTATCAGGCTGAAAAATTCGGCTGGAGTTTGTAGGAGCGATTCTGCACAAGTGGTTTAGTCTAACTGGTGCGTTTCTGTACACACAAACTGTATCCAGGCAGACTTGTGTTGCCTTTGTATACAGGCAGCCGAATCAGAGGCGAGTAGCAGAGTAAGTATTCCAGCGTTGTGTTTAGATTGAGCAGGCCCAGCAGATACTATATCTGGGAAGTGTTGTGGGTGGGGGGGATCTGTGTGTGATGTGTGGATGGTACGTATCTTTGTGTGTGTGTGTACAATGTCAAAACGCTCAGAGTGACAACCTCACCTGATAGAGGAAATCCTCAAACACAAAGTAGTAGTCATCATTACTTGCAGTCAGCTTCACATCCTGTGGAGAGAGAGAGATCAATAAGGTATCTAGTCAAGTCAAGTCAGATTTATTTTTAAAGCGCATTTAACATGCACATAGTGCAACCCAAAGCGCTCCAACAAACAAGACACATAACAAGACAAACGATGCCGGATGGAGCGGCGTAGTCGCCAGCGTGCCCATGACATCAAGACATGACAAATACATTTAAAAAATAACAAATACAAAAAATGCTGGACGGAGCGGCGTAGTCGCCAGCGTACCCGTGACACCAAGACATATAAGACAGACAACAAAACAAATAAACAAATAAAAAAGTGAAAAAAATATATATTTAAAAAGGGGAAGGTGATGTTAAAATTAGTCCAATTTCCAAACCAGCTGAAAATGTCCAAGGGCAATGGTGATCCGTGAAAACTGCACAGAGTCTTCACAACCGATATGCCAACAAAGTTCTTTAACGATAGCAAATGATCAACCCAGTGAATTCACTGGCAGTTTGGAGATCACGTTGACGTTAGGCCTTGTAGACTGCAGTCTGGAGATCACTGGAAGCACAGTCTGAAGTAGTGGGCGATCGTGTAGATGCGCAACTCGGTGGACTTCTAACAGCGACCGTCTGTTACTCCGTGAGACCGCAGCTCCCCACCGCTAGGCCAACGCTAGTCTGCAGTTGGCATGGCAGTTATCCACACTATTGGATTACTGGATCACATTAGGCTGCATCCACACTATTGCGTTTTTGTTTTTCTTTAATTCCATCCACAAACATGTAAACTTGCTATTTCCAAATTGTGTCTGTGCAGGACACCTGGATCACATGACCATTTGCACAAATCACATGACCATTCACACAATTGTCAGCATAGTGAAATGCAAACAGCCTCTACGAGGTCTAAAAGGTCTCTACGACATCGTTTGCAGATATTTGCTGATTCACTGTCCACATTAAAACACAAATCCAGAGATTTCAAATGAATACAGGGGCAACCATGTTTTCAAATCATTTAGCTTCAGGAAGTCAAAAACGCATAGTGTAGATGAGAGGCAGAAACGTAACAAAAGCTTCAGATCCAAACGAAAACGGAATCATGTGGATGTAGCTTTAACGAATACCGGTACATAACAAACGTGTTTTGGAATCAAACGAAAACGGGATTGTGTGGTTGTAGCTTTAATGAGGCTACATTCATCGTGTTGATGTAGCCTTAATTAATACAGCACCCCCCCCCCCCCCCCACCCCACCAAAGAGAAAAAATACTTAGGGGGGAAATAAGAGGGGCACATCAGGGGCTTGTATCATGTCCTGGCCTTCATCACCAGATTTATCACTCCATAAACATGTTGTTTCCTCTGATCAAAGCTGGCACTGGGCACTGACTTCTCTGCATTCTGTTTCCCGACTAGGCAGGGGCTCCCCCTCTGTCTGCTCGTGTTTTACATTGTGTTTCTCCCATCCTGATCTAATTTAGGAGTGCATTTGTTATAAGCTTCATAAATCTTTTACGGAAAATTACCGGCAGCTCCCTCCTCTCCTGACCCAAGAAATTATGAGGGCTGAATCATTCTTCTTTGCTTAAAAAAAATTTGAAGCTAAGTGATCTGATATTTACAAAGCCATCCAGGAATCTATTTTTATTTAATATTCTGGACTTCCCACATGATTTACCCGAGTAAATGTAATATGGAACCAGCACGGATGTTGTTTGGCACACAGCTAATATGGAGTAAAACCAAATGGAGATAAATATAATGGGCTCTGTATTGTAGAGAGACAGTGAGAGAGGGTAAGAGAATACAAACACAAAGATTGAGAGAGAGAGAAAGAGAGAGAGAGAAAGAAAGAGAGCATTAAAGGCATCCAATGCAGTTTTGGGGGTTTTGTGACAGGGCTCCCCCTGCAGTTGTGGAGTATGTGTATTTTACACAGCTGTCGTAAATACCACTCATGGTTTGCACCCTGGACACGGAACATGTGGATTTGATTGCAAACTGGCAAAGATAATTTCTGAAGAGCCAGGTCAGGAGAGCAAGTTGCAAGGCTGGTTTTCTGTAGAGGGATAGGCTATGGCTGCAGAAGGGGCGCAATTTTCCCTATTACAAGTTAGTTTACCATCATAATTCAAGGCTTTGAAGCTGAGGATAAAGGTAGCTTTGAAGGTAAAAAAAATTGCATAGGATGACTTTAAAGAACTGATATGGGGGGTATAAATGTTGGAATGTGTGTCCACTCCACACACCCACCTTATAGATGAGGTTGTCCACCAGCAGGTCATGCTGAATGACCCCAGCCTTCAGCTGCTCATAGTGCATGATGTCCTGGTGAAAGATACAGAGATGGAGATCACAAACTGGTTGAGGATCAGCACAGCACAGCAACCTTTGTCATTCAACCCCAATTCTGAAAAGGTTGGGACACTGTAAAATGTTACTAAAAGCAGGTCTGGACTGCAGGCAGGCCATTTTAGCACCTGGACTCTTATTCTGTGGAGCCATACTGTTGTACTGTTGAATACCTCCATAATTTTACTTCTAAGAGACTCTGCCTCTCTGGTATGCTCTTTTTATAACCAATCACGGTACCGGTTAACCTAATTAGTAGTGAAATAATCCTTAATTATTACACAACTTTTGCAGCCTGTTGTTGCCCCCTTCCCAACTTTTTTGAGACGTGTTGCTGGCATCCAAAATGTGCTTATATTTTCCATGAAACAGTCAAATTTGTCATTTTCAACATTTGTTGTCTATGTCCTTTTTGCAGATAAATATGGGTTTACGAGATTTGCAGATTATCACATTCTGTTTTTATTTGCATTTTACACAACGTCTCAACTTTTTTGGAACTGGGGTTTAGCATCATTCATCAACACCACCAGCACCACTGCCACCGTCATCATCTACTGTATACTGACTGACACAACCATCATTCTCATAAGCATTATATAACACTCCACCTCCTCCCCATCAACCATCTTGTTGATATGGCCAGCATCCTCATCCTTCGCGCTGTGCTCATTATGTATCCCCAACAGGACTAATAAAGGTGCCATTACTTATCATTATCAACATGATCACGGTATACATAATAAGCTAACATCATTATCAGGGTAACAAAACAAAATAATCAGACCATCAACTAGCCTATTGTTTGACAACAAAAAATTGGGAACGTATTTTTAACCTCTCCCTGTCTTCCAAGCCAGGCAATCGCCCTGCTTAAATAAAGAAGCTAGAATTACATCTCCATCCAAAAAATTAGGAAAGTATCCTGGTTGGACCAGCTATGTCCAATGTTTCTCATTTGGAAAGGACTCACTATCCTTGCTGTTGTCTGCAGAAATACATCACACTCAAATGGAGGACAGCAGTTCAATAACACTAGTAGAAAACCTTCTATCCATCATTCCAAATTACTAGAGGAAAGAGAGACAACAGAAAATGAGAGAAAAAGATAAAGAGAGAGAGATCTGGTCTGTGTGTCATATGAGTAGAGACTGGGGGAAACACTTTATCGCTTCTCGTGTCTCTGCATAGACCTCATCATCGTAGACATGGAAGATTTTGGTCTGACAGCATTGTGACCCATTTAAGGTCATAATTTTGTGTGTTTGTGGGTTTTTGTGTATGTGTTTTGTACAACTTTGCGTGTGTGTGTGTGTGTGTGTGTGTCGAAGCGTGCACACATATGTATGCCTGTGTTTGGCAACCAGGAATACGTGGCAGAGTCGACTAAATGTCAGCGGTGAACAGCACAGTCTGAGTGTCTGTCTGGTGGAGTAACCATCTGAGCCTAACTGTAGTGAGGGTTACAGAACGCAGCCCAAAGGCCCTCGGTCGGGAAGTGGTAAAGAGACAGAAAGGGGTTCATGTCAGGTTACAGAAACTGGGTTTATTAGCGGGAAATGGCCTTGGTCATGTCACCTGCGTATCCGTTGTACTGTTTGAGACGGCCTTCGGCGAGTGGAGTGGAGAGGACAGGGGGAGGAGACACGGAGGAAGACTAATGAAGACATATTAGTCACCTATCACAGAGCCCAATCTGATCTGTGCTCCATGTTTATTGGAGCGACAGCAGAGAATAGACAGAGTCTCGTGGGTGAGGGTCAGCACTTGAGTTTGGACACATGGTTACTCCAAAAAGGATGTTACCCCTCGAGAGGCTTGGACTGCTGGTGTTTTTTTAAAATAAACCAATTGGGATCTGAGCAACTCTGCCAGGATCATTAAAAAACTTGGAAGGGCCACAAGGCTAGGAAGAGACTTCTACAGCCGACGATAAACTGAGAAGTAAATCATGTCAACCACACATATAAAAATGTTTGGTAGTATTTCCAAATGAGGCTCAGGAAAGGCTTGACCTGAATATTGTATGTTGTTACATTAATGTATACTGTGCTACACTTGAGAGTCTGATTTACACATAATTCTGTCAAAGCTGCATTATGTCAAAGAGCAGTATATGTGACCGCTTTTACCGATTTTTTTGCCTGATTTTAGATATCTGCCTGCCTTTTTTTGCCTGATATCTGATTTTAGCTGTCCGTTCACATCTACTTTTAAAAGTGACCCATATCAGGTACTGTATGTGTGTTAACAGGTCTAGTAATTTGCTTCACACCAAGAACGATAACTATAACAATAATGACAAAAAATGCATTGTTCTAGCTAATATGAATGACAACGTCCACACACAAATTATAACAATAGCGACATGACGAACGATATCATTGGGCATCACTTTCAGAGCGATTCTGAGAATGATAAAAAGCTGACAGCTAATCAGAATCAATCAAACTTTAGACATTACATTCATCACCACGGGAGAGACTTTCCTTAACCTTGGTCAGTGTGGACGGCCGACAATGTTGTTATAGTTGTCATTATGTTTATAGCTCTTGTTCCTGCTGTGAATAAACCTTAACACTTGAGACAACTTGCATGCGTACAAGAGGGTTTGGTTACCAAAATGACAGCAAACAACCAGACAGCACTGCAAATGTACAAACATAATATGTATTATTAGGCTATTTTAAAGTCTAGTTCAATCAATGTAATCAATCAAATACCAATGAGACCTGATATTAATCTGAAAATATCAGAATCCTTTTTACTGTTTACACATTCATGATGCACATCAGAACTGTGCCACATCATGAGTAAAAAATTGACAGTGACACTGACAGTGTAAATGTAGCCTAAGTGTACATGCATGTGTGTGTGTGGGGAGGGGAGGCCCCTCCTTTTCACAAACCTGCCTGACCCTTCTTGCAACATTTAAACTGTCTTCATTTTTCCTACACGTGAAACACGCTTAAACACGCACACACGCATTAGCTTCTAACAATTTAAAGGTGCAGTCAGCGATTTTAAGTTCATAACATTTTTTGTCACATTCATCAATCATCTCCTCACGACCGCTAACTGCCCATTCCTTGAGTACTGTCTACTTATGAATTTAAATATAAATATAAACATAAACAAACTGAATCGCTGACTGCACCTTTAAATCTGCACTCTTCACCACATTTGCTTGCTGTGTCCTTTATCCCATCACCACTTCACCTCAGTGAGTCCTTGGCGCTTCATCCTGTGTGGATGTGGAGCGCAAGGCCTATTTTTCACAGTTGGTGTCAGAAGTGGGATAGTGGTGCCCTCTGGGACACTGAGGAAGGCCAGGAAGACAGGTCCAGACACAGCAAGCGATGTCATACATATGCAGTGCCAGTGATAGCGACTTGGTTTCACCCATGCGCGATCATCATTCATACAACTTTCCGTTACTCACTCAACATCTTCCAAACATCAGAAACAAACACTGACAGGTAACACTTAGTCCTGCACAATGTCTTTCCCCCAAGGAACACAAGCCCCATCCTTGATTGGGATAGGGGAAAGTAACTGATTGTGCATGGGTTGTGTGGCAAATGTGTGCAGTATAACTTTACATAGACTGGGTAGTTTCCTACCTTTATTGGTATTTACCAATTTAGATAATTGGTTGGTTTTATTTAAGAGGAGAGTCTAGGAGAGCATTTTGATGCAGCTGCTGAATTTTGTTTTATTTTGTCTCAAGTATTTTTGTTTGTTATTTGTCAGTGGGTAGTGGGGAGCCTGCGCACCTTGATCAAATATACTGCAGCTTTTTTGCAAGAATAATTTCAAAATAACAAAAAAATGAAGTAGTGAAGTAGTGTTGCCCTCTTCATTTTCTTGTTACTTTGTTATTTGTCGACACTATTTTCGCACTGTAAATAAATCTGCACTCTTCACCAAAATCCACCATCAATCTTCACCAAAAATTTGCTTGCTGTGTCCTTCATCTCAGTGAGTCCTTGGCACTTCATCCTGTGAGGACGTGGAGAGCAAGGCCTATTTTTCACAGTGTGTATTCATGTTAACATGGCATCTGCCGATGTGCGTATGTGTGTGTGTGTGTGTGTGCGTGTGTGTGTGTGCGTGTGTGTGTGTGTGCGTGCATGCCTGTGTCTGTGTGTGTGTGTGTGTGTGTGCGTGAGTGACGGTGTGGATTTCCGTTAGCAGTGTCACTTCAGCATGTGTGTGCGCCTGGGGATTGTGCTGCTGATCTGTTTGTATAAAATCTCGTGCAGCAATGTGCACTAGCTGTCCATGCAGCACCAGACACCCACCTCCCCACCCACCCACTGCAGGGCACAAGGGTGGAGGGAATAGTGGTGGTGGTGGAGGCCTGGAAGGTGGAGGGTAGAAGGGGGGGCGCAGGCCAGGTATTCTCTAGCGGCGTCTGCTCTTGACACTCACTGTACTTCTTTTGTTACATAACCATAATGCCAAAGACAAAATATTTAAGTTTAAACCCTCAAGCCTTGTTAAACAAGCACTGGCGTGTGTGTGCGTGTGTGTGTTCGAGGGAGATGGCCCCGAAAGAGAGAGGGCATCACCCATGAAGGTTAAAATAGGCGCCTTCAGCCCAGTGTTTGTCTTTCTGTCGTGGGGGTGCACAGCTATGTTCTCCAGGCCTCCACTGCCACTGCCCAACGTGTATTTGTGTGTGTGTGTGTGTCTGGTGTGTGTGTGTGTGTGTGTGTTTGTGTGTGTGTGTGTGTGTTTGTGTGTGTGTGTGGGGGGGGGGGGGGGGTGTGTTTGCGTATGAGAGAAAAAGTGTTGGCGGCACTAACAAGGCCTGGCTTAAACAAGCAGGGGCACAGAGGAGAGATGTGGGTGGAGCATGGGCGAGACTGGCACCAGATGGCATCGGCCACACATGGAGTTCGGCCGGCTGGCATGCTCAGTGTTCTCTCTGTGTGCTTGATATACAATGTACTCTCTCTCTGTACCTTTCTCTCTAAATACCTTTCTATCTCTACCCCTCTCTCTTTCTATCTCTACCCCCCCCCCCCTCTCTCTGCATTTTTCTCTCTCTTAAATGGTTTATAACTGTGTGTATGTGCGTGCCTGCGTGCCTGCGCGTGTGTGTGGGTGCACCCCCCTGCAAAAGAAAGTGAATGTGTGTGTATAATGTGTGTTAAATAATTAAATAAATTCCACAGCATGAGCATGAAAGCAGAACAGCTTCTTAATTACTAAATACTGAATATTTGATGGCGGAGGTTTCTGCATGATCTCTTTGTTGACACAGCACACACACCCATCCATGTGTTTAAACTCCCATCTCCAGCAGCACTCCTTCAGCAATCAACACTTCTGGCAGTTCTGGCATCCCACTTAACTCCGTGCTCATTATTCCCCTTTGAAGCCCATTAGGTGTCCTGACCCCCAAACACAGACAACCCAGTCCTGTCATCCAAACAACCTCAAAACAAATGAATGGAAACACCTATAAATAAATGTGACAATCAGTAGCCATAAATATCCATCCATCCATTCAAACACACTTCCAGTGATATTACACAGCCCTATAAATACCAACTGGCATGAATAGGCACAGGTAACGACATACACAGGTAAACACACGAATAGGCACAGGTAACGACATACACAGGTAAACACATGAATAGGCACAGGTAACGACATACACAGGTAAACACATGTACAAAAAACGTGAAGAGTTGATGTCTGAGATGCGAACTTGGATAGGATAAAAGACAACAGACAGCATGGTGTGGGAGAGTCTAACCTGGAGCTAACCTGGAGCCTGGGAAACCTAGCAGCTGTGTCTGTTTGTGTGTGTGTGTGTGTATGTGCGTGTGCGTGTGTGTGTGTATGTGCATGTGTATGTGTGTGTGTGTGTGTGTGTGTGATGTTGTGTTAATGGATATGCAATTAAGTTTATGTTGATATAAGTGTGAGGTTGTTTGTGAGTTGAGTTGCTTGTTTTAGCAAGCATGCCCACATCCATGTGTTTATGTGCAAGTGTGTGTGTGTGGGTGTATGCATGAGTGTGTGTGTGTGTATGTGTGTTGTGTGTGTGTAAGTGTGTGTGTGTGTGTGTGTGCTTTACCTCTGGCTCGTTGGTGGAGTTTAGTATCAGGGCCCAGAGTTCAGCTCTCAGGCCAGTGGGGCAGCCCTGCCTGCTGTACTGATGAGCTGCGGCACTGTCCTGCTCACTCAGTACTGCAGAGAGAGGGACAGGGAGAGAGAGGGTGCGAAAGAGAAAGCGTACTTTCAAAAAGAGATTGAAAATGGGAAACATTTCCTTCTTATCTGCATAAGTTATGCCTTCTCTCTACTTCAAAAAAACATGTACCTTTTTTCCGGATTATCGCACTTTTTTTCATAGTTTGGCTTTTCTTCGTTTGGCTTCATGTTTTTAAATGTTAATTCATATTAACTGACATGAACCCTACATGAAACATTACATCTACAGTCTACAGCCTTGAGAGAGCGCTCTCAAATGCACAAGTTCTGTGCACTTTCAGTCAGAGATTAGTGCTTGCACTATGCCTGAAACACACGTGCATACCTAAATCCTCAAATTATGGCATCTTTTTCTCTCTCGTATGTGTTTGTGAGTGTTTTTGTTCAGTAAATCTTTTATAAATTGCTTTACAATTAGTCATCGCCTGCTTGCCTCAGCTTCGGTCACGTCCTTTTAAAACCGCATCGTGAGCATTTAATCTACTGCCAGCTTGTGTCTCCACATCGCCCAAAATGCTTGATTGCATTGCATTCTCCACGTTTTTAGCTAAATTTTCATGTACCACATCGGCATTTTTGTTCGGTGAATCTTTTGTAAATTTTTTTTTTTTTGCTTTACAATTACCGTCGGGCCTATAGGCCTACCTGGCTTGCCTCAGCTTCTGTCACGTCCTTTTAAAACCGCATCTTTTTCTCTCTCTCAATCTGCTGCCTGACTCCACATCGCCCAAAATGCTTGATTGCATTGTATTCTCCACGTTTTAGCTAAATAATAATCTTTTTGGTCTCAATAGTCCAGTTACATAGTCTCTGTCTGTTTTTGGTTTTGGATTTTGTGAAATACATTTCTAAATATCTAAAAATCTTCTGCATCGTGTATTTGGGTACCCACCCCTGCCAGCTTGTGATAGAATGAACAAGCCAGTAATGGACCCCTGCGGAGCGGCCGTCCACCCAGCCTGCCTCGGCGGTCTACACTGCGTCCAGACTGCCCTCCTGAGCTCCTCCGATGGTCCGTCTCTGGTCCCGGCCACCCTTTCGAGCCGCCTAGACAGAGCCACCTCGGCCGGTCTGCCCTGTCTGCCCTGCCACCAGGTCGTCCACCTGAGCTGCCCAGCCAGAGGGCTTCGGCCCCCAAGCCCCCTCCCACCCACCCTGCTTGGACTTGCTAGTTTCTGTTAGGGGCATCTGGAAGCCGTCCCTTAATAGGGGGCACTGTCACAGTTTGAGGTTTTTGGTTTGGGACTTGTCTCCGCCCCTCACCTGAGTCTTAAGTTAAGTTTGATTACCTTGTTCCATGTTTACCTGTGTCTTCTTGCCCGTGTCCAGTGGATTGTGTTTCCTGAGTAGTTTCCTGTGTATTTAAGATCTTGGGCTATATTTTAACGGTCTGAAACGGAAGTGTCTTTGCACAAAACGCAAGTCTCTTTGTGGGCGGATCTTGGATGCTGATGCTATTTTACCGGCGGGATATTTGACTGTTGCGCCCGACACAAATCTAAAATGGGGTGGTCTGAAGTAGCTACATTAATCATGAGTGTGGTTTGGGCGTAACGTGCAATAAACCAATCAGGGCGTCATATCACATTCCCTGTAACAACAGGCACGCTTCTTCCATAGCTAATTGCTATTATGGTGGCGTATTTGCCAGGCACAGGCGCTATAATTATACTGTTCAGTTAGGAACGGTCAGCTATTGATTTTTCCTCTTGACAAAATTTAATACAGAATTGTCACAAAGACATACTTTCCGATGTTTTGGGATCACTCTCACTGAATCACGAGATTATGAATGCATGGTGATATTTTTGCTATGTACAATGTAATCTAACATTACCTCTCTATAGACAATGCATATCTTCTGTCAGTTAATCTCTTCTCTCCCGTGCTGCCGCTGGGGCATTTGGGTTAAATGGCATCGGCATGCAATTCCCTCTCCTTACGTCTGCTTAAGTCATCTAATATTTCCTAATTTATGTCATCAACACATCCGTGATTCGTGAAAATGTGTACGCTAGATTTATGCCTATTTTTTCACATAACTTTAGCCTTTATAGGGCTGTATAAAGTTGTCCAAATTAATTAGGCAACTTGTTATAATTAGGCGTTGTTGTTGTAAAGATATTGCATGTAGATGTTGTGCTACTAAATTTTTAGGTCACCAATGTACGAACAAAACCGGGAAATGGACAAATATTATCAAGGCTTTGAATGTTTCCGTCTGTGCACGGGGGTGTCTGTAGATTGGTGCGCAACGCATTCATTCATGCAGGCCTGTGGTCATGCATGCGCCCTTAAAATAGCATCTGCATTTGCGCCACAGACTTTAGACCAGGGAGTTCCTGGTCTGTGGCGGAATTGTTTTCTGAAACTGCAAAATATCAACAGTGAACGTTTGCGCCGGAACATGCCCCGTCTTTTCGCTGAACCGCCCCGGTGGGCGCAATCGAATTCCCTAATTTACAGGCACGTACCTGTGGAGGGAAAATTCCAATATGCGCTGACTGCAAAATAGGAAAGACAAAAGCGCGAGTTTACAAAGTCAATTGCGCTGGGATGCACGATAGAGCCCCTTGTGTTTGCTTTGGTCTTTGCTTGGTCATTGTCTATTGTCGCGTTGCCCCTGTGTTTCGTGTGAGTTCTTTGGTGTAAAGATCCTGTTTTGTTTAACTTATGCAACCGTGTCTGCACAGTACATGACAATCTAGGCATAAGTATTATAGTTTGTTGACGGAATAATTTGATTTGAGAGAAAGAGTTAAAGGGAGAGAAAGGGGGAGAGGCTGCAGAATTGAGGGAGATCGAAACGCCATTGAGAGAGAAGAAGGGATGTGTGAGGTATAGGACAATGAGTGGAGAAATACTACTACTACTACTCTTCTGTCTTCTCTTCCCCTGCTTTTCAACCTTCTATGTGCAAACAAATTAAACACATAGGCCTTGGGCCTGGCCTGTCCTATCATACATACATCATCACAGTTACGGATTCAGAGTTGTGTATATATATGTGTGTGTGTGTGTGTGTGTGTGTGTGTGTGTGTGTCTGTTTGGCAAGAAGTTGGGGCAAACATTTCACTGGAAGAACATCCTGAATGAGTCACTCTGTGTTTACCATCCACATAACAGTGTGCCACTTGCTTTTTCCCCTTCTCCCTCACACACACACAAACATACACAAACAGTGTGCCACTTGCTTTTTCCCCTTCTCCCTCACACACACACACACAAATACACACACACTGTGCCACTTGCATTTTCCCCTTCTCTCACACACACATATAGCATGGCAACACCAGACACAGTGGCCTATGCAGCTGCTGCCAGAGCCCCACTCTGGCCATTAGTACATTCAAGTGCAGTGTGAAGTAGGGGATTTAGAAAAGATGTCTGGATTGAACCAGATGTGAAGAAACAAGCTAAGAGTGGAGAGAGTGAATGGAAGAAAGAGAGGGGGGGGGGGGTGTTTGACGCTTTGGCAACACAATTTTCCTGTAAATGGTCATGCCAATAAAGCATTGAAATTAACTAAATTTAACTGAATTGAATAGAGTGAGAGAGAAAGAGAGCAGCTAAATCGATGGGGGTGGGGGAGAGGGGTCATTGCACACTGTCTAATCTCTACCCTCATAAGATAGCTTCCAGGTGTTCAGAGGTGGAGTGTGTTAATACAGAACTAAATAAAGCGATAGCCAGCGCATAAACACACTGGGCCAAAAGAAAGAGGTTGGTAATAAATAGACATTTTTTATCCAAGAGAGATGAAGGGGAGGAGAGAAAAGGAGAAAAAGAAAGGTGTCCTAAAAATGTCTTGTGCTTTCCGTACCTCTCTTGCCCAGACGAATGTGCTCACTTTCAAACAAATCTGTGGAGACAAGACAACAAAGAGATTTCAGTTGTCAGACCACATTGTGTGTGTGTGCGTGTGTGCGTGTGTGCGAGTTAATTTATGCACATATTCTAGTGTGTATGTGTGCTCATATATGAGTTGCAAGCAGGGGTGAAAGTAGTTTTTATTTCTTGGTGGTACTATGATATAGAGTTATAATGCACGCCCAGAGCGCGCGCCGAAAATTTCACTTAGCCTAATTATTTATTATTTATTTATTTGTTTATTTACTGTATTATAGTCTACTTATCAAGCATTCACTAGGACTTCTTATCACTCTAGTATCACTCTTTAACCCACCTGCATCTGTTTTTGATTATGAATAAATTGCAAACACTTAATTTCAACATTTATTTATTTTTATTTATTATTTATTTAACCTAGTTACTCTGCTCGCTCCCACTTCCAATCAATTTTTTTTATATAGGCTACTGTATATCATGAAACACGTTTCTTTGAGTCATGCCTTTTTATTTGGGAGACTGCAACATACTTCTGTCCGCTAAAACACTTTCATTATTGCTGCGCAAGATCTGGTTAAGCCGTACACGCACTGTCTGTCTCCTGTCTCTCCAGCGAAACACTGCACACATAAAACCAGAATAGGCTATTGAAACATCAACATATTTTTCTTTAGCCTGTATGTTTTTTTTATTTGGGAGACTTTCCAAGAAACGTCCGTCTGCTAAAACACTTTGGATACCAGTGCACGTTGGCGCAATTACTGTAGGCTACTGTACGCGCGCTATAGCTTGCTCGTTGTCTGTCCAGCTGCACGGGAGGTTTAGACACAATTCAGATACAGTTCAGAACGATGTATATGAAATATATTTTGGGGGAAACGTGTTGCTTCTGGTAATTTGACGTTAGCAGTTGTGTTGTCATGCTGAAAGTGCTATATTTTTCAGAGACAGTATAGTTTTCTTTCCGGTACGGCGTACCCTCTCCAAATATTTTAGTGGTACTCCATACCGGCCAGTACCGGCTTACTTTCACCCCTGGTTGCAAGGGATTCTGAGTGCATATGAGTGTGTGTGTGTGTGTGTGTGTGTGTGTGTGTGTTTGTGTGTGTGTGTGTGCATGTGTGAGAGAGATAATTTACGTATGTTTTTGTGTGCATGTGTGCTCATGTCTGAGTTGCGAGTTAGGGATTCTATAAGTGACCGTGTGTGTGTGTGTGTGTGTGTGTGTGTGTGTGTGTGTTCACATATGAGCAGACACTCCCACCACACTACTCCAACCATGACCGACTGCATAACTCTCATTCACAAACAAATAAATGTCATTTCTGGTATTAGTAGCTCCCATCCAAACCTCCTACCCCAACACACACACAGACACACACCAGATGACCACCGCGGTGCTTGCGGCGACGCTCCGATAAGCTATCAGAGCAACAGACGTGTGTGTTTATTAGCTCGCCGTTGGGTGTTTGCCGAACAAAATATTTTTTGTTGCTATTTGAAGAACAGACCGAATATTGGGCTTGTTTAGAGGGAGTGATATAAAAACGTCTGGATATGCCCAGATAGCACCCTGTAAACGTTTACTCGGGAGATAATCCGACCTTACACAACTGGCCCAGTCGAGTGGAGAACACACCAACAAAAGGAACAGAATTCAGTGGAGCGGACGGGGATAAAGTGATGGAGAGACGTGCTGAACAGAAGAGTGAACAGCAAGAGGATGGAGGGATGGGGGGGATACCTGCGGGAACGTGAGGGTGGTCATCGATGCCGAGTTGCCCGCTGGTCAGGGTCAGTTCAGGACAAGCCTCCCTCTGCAGAGGAAAAGACAATTACAATAAATACAGATCTGGGATCAGTTTCTGAACCCCTTAAGATGAGCGCTGAATGAAATTAGTGCAGATCTAGCAGTGATAAGGGATGCAATGATGCTACTGCCTTCCCTGTTACCACATAGGTTAACACTGCAGCTGCTTTAAGGTATACCTAGACAACACAGTGTGCAAAGCGACTGATGATCAGGGATTAATCACAATACCCATTCATAAAGAACAGGTCTGAGAGCAGAATCAAATCCGAATCCTGCTCTTCTACTTCTATGTGATCATGCGCGGTGGCCCCCGACATCCACAAACCCCCTTCTCAATGAAGCACATGGGCACACAGTGGCCCACTATCTGAGCACACAGCATTCATCCATTATAGAGCAAAGTGAAAGTCAACAGAGTGAGATTCAGCAGACACTTTTAAGCAAAGCGACAGGGACTCACAACATACCAGGTTTTTGGTTTCAAAATATGGTTGCGACAAAACCAGACTGAATACTGTCCACGTGTGTGTTTGTTTTTTTCCCTTCTCACACACAAGCACACACACAGTGTGCCACTTGCTTTTCCCCTTCTCTCTCACACACACACACACACACACACACACACACACACACACACACACACACACACACACAAACAGTGTGCCATTTGCTTTTTCCCTTCTCTCTCTCACACACACACACACACACAGTGTGCCGCTTGCTTTTTTCTCTTCTCTCACACACACATATAGCATGGCAACACCGTGACACTGTGGCCTTGTGGGTGATTATCATCAGCTGGGGATATGTGTGTGTGTGTGTGTGTGTGTGTGTGTGTGTGTGTGTGTGTGTGTGTGCGCACGCCTTCTATCTTGGCTTATAAAACATGCCATACCCTTCCCCAGTCAAAAGACCTGCCGTCAGGGGATGAACGAACATGTCTTCTGCTTAAAGACAGGAATTGACGATTTTAAGCATGACTCAAGCCAGTTTTATGCGGTTTTCCTGGACTTTCGCGATGCTTTTGGTACTCTACCGCAGAGTGTCATGCTGCACGCCTTGAAAGACATAAATCTCCCTCCCTCTCTTACATAAACATAGTTGCATATGTATACAAAACATCTTTTATCCAAGTCATTTGCATCAATATTTCAACAGACCCGAATCACGCTACCATTGTTCATCCAAGTAATTTGCAACAATACTCTAACAGACCCAAATCATGCTACGAGTTGGTATTAGAACAGAATGCCCTTGGAGTGAAGTAAACCTCACCCTGACCCTGGCCATCAACAACTGGATGGAGTGGTTGGAGCAGTGCAGTGGTGCGCTCACCACACCCAGTCCAAATGGCTTCCAGAGATGAGCGTGTAATCCATCAGATGCTCCACAGTCCTGCAGTAGTCGAGACTGGAGGTGAAGCATGACCAAATTACCAAATGTCTTTTTTTTTTATGAAAGACGTAACGGAGGAAACCGCTGGTACTCCTCAAAATTAGACAAACCACCTACATTCACAATACCACAGAAGCTAATAAGACTCTGTTCCTGATACAGATACCTCAGCTATACATTTAATGTAGCAGGTAACTGGGAAGAGCCAATCACATAGCTCACCAGCGACTACTCCACCAGACAGGACCTCAATATGCAAATATCCATATTCCACAAAACATATTGACAGAATTGAACAATAAAACCGACTGGTAAGTAAGTGGCTCGGGCTGAACACACATTCAACCCGGGACATTATCTTTCAGTCTCGGAAGGATGGCGGCCTGGGTCTCCCAAATATTGAATGGATGTACATTGCCACAAGAACCAGCCACTTGCTCAACATGTTTAACAATAGCAATAACATAGCGATCCAACTGTGAAACAGATGGCCCGCGCATTACTTATCCAAAATCAAAGGCGGAAAGTCACAATCGCTAAGGAGAATGACACACAGGTTCTTGGATATAAAGTAAAAGACAACGGCAAGCTAGACATCAAAGCGTCAGGATATGGTGTGAGGTCGGACTGGCTTGACCTAAACAATCTCTGCCATCTGACTGGAGTAGATCTGATGTGGTCAAGACCCTCTGTAATATTCCAAAAACCCCAGATATCACCATCATAGATGTAATTAGTAAGAATATGACTACTGTTGAAATAGGATGTTCTTTTGTTTTGTACATGGATACTTGTTACTCCAAGCTATTCAAATATCAGCCATTTTCTGACAGTATTACAGTGCTGACAGTATTCAATGCAAACTTATTGTTCTTGTGTTTTGGGAGTCTTGGGCATGTGCACAAACTTGTTATATGTGGACTGCAACTGTGTGGACTAAGCAAGCCAAATGCAAAAACACTAGCAAAGTACTGTACTGCTCCATTTCTGCAACGATAAGTAGTGTATCCATATGGAGACGACGATGCCATACCTCTATCAATGTTTGGATCTGTAAATTCTTCCCCTATGTTAGGATCCAAATAAAAACATTGTGTGTGTGTGTGTGTGTGTGTGTGTGTGTGTGTCTGTGTGTGTCTGTGTGTGTGTGTGTGCGTGTGTGTCTCTCACCAGCTGGGGGACATCTCTGATGTGGAGGGGCACCTGGATCAGACCCCAGTGGCTATGGGAGCCCACCTCCTCACTGCAGTCCAGGTTAGGGTTTCGCAAGCTGATCAACACCTGGGGTAGAGCATCACAGGAACACACACACACACACACACACACACACACAAATATAGAAACCCAGAATTCATATTTTATACACTTCCATTATCATTTTATCATAAAAGCTGCATACACATATGTAGTGAGAAATTCCAGAGTGTACTGTATGTATTTTAACATTCCAGAGTGTATGTATTTTAACATTTGTTTTGATCATCGCCACCCAAGGTCTTTTGATTAAGCCAACCCAAATCGCAAACCTTTGTCACGCCACGTGATGGGATTAATCATCGCTGACGTGTTTTTCTCTTAACACAATCATTGAAGAGTTGAAGAGTGCTACTTGCTTTAACATAATGCTGGCGCCTCACGAGACAAGGTACGACCGGAGAGAGAGCGTCACGTGAGGCGACGGAAGGGGGATCACTAGAAATGTATTTAAGCAAGACAATTTGTATTTTTTCTTGGAGTTAGCACGGTTGTGAGGCTGGAATGGCCCACAGTCTGTATCGACTCCCGGATTCGTTTTGAGTTGGTATGGTTGTGATGCTGAGATGGCCTACGTTCTGTATCAACTCCCGGATTCGTTAATAAACCTCGAGTGTTTTGTGTCTTTGCCACTGCTCGCTTTGGATTGTCTCCATTTTGTTATGTTAGTTGGTTATTTTTTACACATACACACAACACAGCTTAAAGGTGCCATGTGTAATGTCCGGCAAAAAATCAATTCATACTCCACATTCCCTAAAAGATGGGGGCAGTATACCTCCAGAAAGTGAGTTGGTCTACCCTAGAGTAACAACCGAGACACGTGTATTGCAGTTTGGCTGGCGGTTATGTTGCCCGCATACCGCCTCCCATGGCCGAAACTGGTATTATGACACCTGTCGGGCTGTGGCTAGTAATTTAGCATGCTAATTCAGGTTGATATCTCTGTTGCACTATACCTTGTCATTTTTTTAATGACATCATCGCCCTTATTTCTTCTCATTCTTTTGATACGTGTAGCTCATTTTTTGGATATTTTTACCTCAATTCTTACACATGGCACCTTTAACAACATCATCTCAATACATCATCTTAAGTTAACAAAAAACCCAGCAGAATATTTCCAGTAAATCAACACATAAACTTTGATCTTTTCTGGGCATGTTAATCTGCTCTTTATCTCTTGGGGAGGGTTTGTGGTGGGGGGGGGGGGCGTCTGACTCACCTCCAGGAAGTCCTTGGGAGCGTAGACAGGCCTGAATTTACTCAGGTCTGAAGAAAGACGAGAGAGAGAGAGAGAGAGAGAAACAGCTCAGTGATGTGCAGATATGTCGTTACATTTTTATGGCTCTCATATTCCTAAGTAAGTGCAGAGCCTTCCGGATGCAGCCGTGCGACAGTGATAAGTGTTCTAAAAGCGTTTGTTTTTGGTAAAGTTTTGGTTGTTAAAGCCGTCAACACTTTTTTTGTGAACTTTCGTGACAATTTTGTAGAGGAGATAAATGAAACATAAAACGTGACACAGCAAGATAAACAGTGGACACAACACACACCTAACCAACCCAAAACCTTAAACACACTTGTTCACTCCCCTCCAAACACACTGTATACAGTGGTAGGCCAAAGGGGAGGAAGAGAGGGAGAAAGATTAAATAAGAAGGACAGAGGGAGGGAGGGGGGGGGGGGGGGCACGACTATCGAGAGTTCCCCGAGGTTACCGAGGATGAAACCCAGAGACCTGGACATCCTCTGGGCCCCGGTAAAGAGGGAAGGGCTGTTTATGTGGCCGTCTGGTTAGCCTCGTAAATGTTAGCGTTGCCTCCTCACACAGATAGCATTGTTACAGCACTGTTAGGCTACGAAGGCAGTGTAAACCTCACAGTGTAAAACAGGAATGATACTGTCTGGCAGACACACACACATACATACACACACACACACACAAACACACACACACACACACACACAGAGGGTTCACACTAAATTGAGGCATGTAATTTTAGTGTATAAAAATCAACAGACTGTGAGTTTCCCATACATTGACTTATTTGTGGCGGCCCACCACAATATCAACATTGAGAACGACACACTGATTTTTCAGGTTGTACTAAATTGTGCTTAAATCTGGTTAGCATCATAACCACGCTGTGTTAATTTGTTAAAAACTGTTGTATTCAAGTTAATTCTGCAAACCACCACAAATAGAATTCAATTCTGTGGGAAACACTGACTATTTATAATATTCCTTGTCAAAGGGAGCTAATGTCACATTGATAATTTGCTGAGTGTCTTAGTGGTCTCAGCACAGAAAAATCCTCCCTTCTCAAAACCCCACTGGGGTCAGATGCAGAGCAGAAACCGATATCCATGCCCCCACTGATGCATATGGGTGTTTGTGTGTATGTGTGCCTATGCCCAGCCAGCAGTACCCTGCATGAGTGTCAGCTCTGTGCCAAACCATGGCAATCTAAAAATGTAATGTCTCCCCTACTGTAACTGCCATTGTTAATGCAACAGGGGAAATATGCTTTGGACACTAAACCTGTGTGTGTGTGTGTGTGAGAGAGAGAGAGAGAGAGAAAGAAAGAGAGAGAAAGAGAGAATGAGAAAGAGAGGGACCTGGTTCATCCGTCCCCATCTCGTTCCACTTGTTTGACAGCTCCCTCTGTTCTGGCACTGGCCTCTGAAATACAGAACACCGACACAAACGACATTAGGACACAAACAGTTCCCCACCACCACACACTTCCTCACGTACACAATCACTCACATCTCAAAAAGAAAATAAACACGCAAAAACATTAACACTAATGACCTGCAGATGACCGCAAAGCAGATAGAGTGAGAACCTCCTCCATTAATGGATCAGATTGATTAATGAAGACAGAGATAAGGGGATGTTGTTGTGTCTCCAGCTTGAATGTACCTCAGTTCAGAAACATCAGAATACTTTTCTAGCAAAAGACCCTTAGTAGAACGTTTAAGCCTTTTAAAGGTGCCATTTGTAATGTCCGGCAAAAAAATCAATTCATACTCCACATTCCATAAAAGATGGGGGCAGTATACCTCCAGAAAGTGAGTTGGTCTACCCTAGAGTAACAACCGAGAAATGTGTATTGCAGTTTGGCTGGCGGTTATGTTGCCCGCATACCGCCTCCCATGGCCGAAACTGGTATTATGACACCTGTCGGGCTGTGGCTAGTAATTTAGCATGCTAATTCAGGTTGATATCTCTGCAGCACTATACCTTGTCATTTTTTTAATGACATCATCGCCCTTATTTCTTCTCATTCTTTTGATGTGTGTAGCTCATTTTTTGGATATTTTTACCTCAATTCTTACACATGGCACCTTTAAGGATCCAAAGACAAAATATTTTTTTTCAGCATTCAGTCTTGATCTGATTGGAAATCTCAGGAAAAACGCTTCTGCTGATTGAGTCAGACGGAGGTGTTCCACGTTGCCATCTCTGGTTACTGTTTCCTGCTGTGAAAGTCACGCAGCGCCAAAGGGAGTCCAAACAAGTTCGGTTTTTAATGTCATAATTATTTGGGCTTGGCTATAAACACGGTGCTTTGGATCTGGCCAGTACCGTTCCTGCCAAATCGCTCTGTGAAAGTGTCACTCGACCGCAACATGAAACAGAGCTGAAAGTGACCAGAAGTAAGGGCGTAAGGCCTATTTGAGCGAACAAGTGAGTGTTGCATAATAAAGGTTCAAAACCAAAAGGATTTAAGTCATGTTCCATGTCAAGCAATAATTTGAAATGCCCATCAATGCTCTGGGGAGCTTTAACACAAAAGCTGTTGAACTGTCGAATCTATGGACTGCCTGTGATGTCGAAACCCCTGCTAATCAGTGTAAAATCCAGACCTGGCCCAATTATTGCAGTCATACTCAGTTACTGTTTGTAATAATCAGTGGCAAGGTTAATTTGTCCTGTCAAAATTTGCCAAGTCTCGTTTCGACCTTCTAGCCCATGCAGGTAGATTCACAAAACTATAAAAAATAATAATATTAGTCTCTAATGGTCTCTCACATACACACATAAACAAACACACACACACACACACACACACACACACGCTAGGTCTCACCTTGCTCGCCAGTGGAACCCCTAGTTCAGTGCACATGCTGTTCAGACTTTTCAGGATCCTCTTCTCCCAGCTGGCCTGTAAGGACACACGCGCACACACACACACCACAGTGATTCCCTCAAAAATATAATTGACACTTGAGTAAGCAACCCATCACACTGCACTTCCTCACTCCTTTACTCAACAGAACTGAAATGAAAAAACTGGCACTGTATCCATGGGTCATGCATTATAGATTTGGTGAAAAGACCAAAAAGAGGGGGGGGGGGGGGGTTTAAATGGAGGGGGGATGATGGGTGGTAAAATAATGACTGGAGAAGATTGAGACAGAAATAGAGAGGGAGACATCTCAGAGGGGAATGGACCGAGAGAAAGGGATGCAGATGAGATGAGGATCTAGAGGCACGAAAGAGATGAGTGTGGAACGAAGGACACAACCCACCTGGGCCTTGCGCATGTAAGCCAGTGGCTCTTTGGTGTGCTCAGGGGGGGCAGCAGGGTGCCTGGGGGGAGGCCTGCTAAAAAACACAGAGCCAAAATATAACACACACACACACACACACACACACATGCAAGCACATACTGTATATACACGATACAGATACTGTGTGCATAGAGGCAGATGTAAACACATACACAAATAAACCTAAACACACACAAACACACACATTCACAACACATCTGTACACATGGAGAGAGACACACACAAACAAACACACACATGTACGCTCTATCACACATATGTACACCCAATTACTCACACACGCACACACACACTGTCCTGAAATTACATCTGAGGCATCGGAACATGATGATGATGGAGAAGCTAGAACAAAGAAGAGGGCAGTGAAGTATGGACATGGGGCTCTGTCTGCACTCTCACTGTACAGAACTAGTCTTCTCCTAAACAGGGATGTCATGAGTCACATTCATTTTCTCTGTAGCAATCATTGCTGTAGATCTTACCACCAAACTGAGTACGTAGGACATGTTATTCACATGTTGAAAAATCAGATCAGTATGGTACCATGGAATCTCTGGTGATTCCTGCCCTTAACCCTACCTACCTATACTGGGTACTAATATGACACATTTGCTGTACCATGAGTCCCTGGTCTGATCCAACTGTGTGGATCAAAAGAGCAGCTCGGCCCTGGGTGACCCGCGTACACACAACCAACCTAAACACATCAAACCTGAGACAGACACCCAGGTTCATGACTTATGGTCCAGAAAGGGAAGGAATCACTTCACTTTTATTTCATGCTGACCCCCGGTCCAGTTAGAGAGGGCCATTACTCACTACCAGTCCTTGATGGCTGCTTGGCCTCAAAGTTTAAACACAGTAAAAAATCTGCACTTAGAGACACACTGTGTCTGTGACCCCCCCCCACCACCACCACCACCACCACAAACGTCAGGACAGTTACATTGCTTCACTCTAGATCCAAAGCTTGTGAGCATTGTGTATTTATGCGAATATTGCCTATACATTGTCAATGTTCAAGCACTAAATGACATCAACGCCCAGAACCAAAATTCTTGAGTGAAGATGCACTGCAAAAATTGCTTGTCTAACCAAGTGTTATTAATCTAAAAAAATAGATTAAAAAAAAATAAAAAAATAAGATAAAAAAATAAACCTTAGATGGCATTGTTTTTAGCATAAAGTCATTTACTTCCTAGTATAATCATTGGACTTAATTTAATGAGTTTGACTTATTTTAATAAATATTATCAACAAAACAATTTGGCTGCTTATTTTAAGACGTCTCAAGACAAATTTGTTCGACGTACTGGCTGCCAAATTTGCTTGTTTTCTTGATAATATGTCTTAAAATAAGTCAAACTCTTATTAAATTAGTCAAATGATTTTAAGAGAAAACACTAAATATGTGTCTTTATACTAAAAACAATATTAACTAGATATTTTTTCTATTCATATAAGATTAATAACACTTGGTTAGATATCAGTTATTGCAGTGTACTTGGCAAATAAAATCCCATTCTGATTCTGCTTGATGTCAGTCGGTACCAAACCAGCACATCTCATTGTAAATGAGGTGAGGTATATTTGATAACAAAAGGAACGAGAGAAGCAAAACAACACTGTTTAAACATGTGCAAATGCCTCACACGAATCCCAACATGTTTATGTGTTTACAGAGACTTACTTGCTCTACAACTTCACACCAGACCAATACATTTCAACTCAAGAGACTGACTGGAACATGACCCATAACAATAATCCCACTCCTAAATAAGACCCCATCCGGCAGATTTGCAAATCAAGCTCAATATGACCTCTTGTAACTCCTGCAGATAGAGATGGGGGTGTGCATGGGTTATGCCAGTACTACAGGTTTGGTCTGCACTTGAGCCAGTGAGAGAGGATGGACCACGTCATCCTGTCACTTCCAAACCATTGCAGGATGGAAGATTTCTCTCCATAAAGCACAGTATAAACACTATGACACAAACTGCAGGGTGGGTGTATGTGTGAGAGTGAGAGACAGAAAGAGGAAAAGAGAGCTAGAGAGAGAGACAGAGAGAGAGAGAGGATGAAACTTAAAGTTTCATCCTCTTGCACTTGGAATTGGAGCTTTAAATACTACCTAGTGTTCCTCAATAGCCTATTGAAATGAGGTCTTTGCATTTAGGCATTAATGCATTTCATTTGCATTTTAGATTTTAACCATTATCTAGATGGATGTCTTATATGTATCTGCATCTGACAAAAGCTCATAGCTGTTAGTAAAAAATATACTGTAATATATGTCTGATAATGGCATGTGAATGAGAAAATAGCCTAGAATGGAAAGAAGAAAAACTGCATTAATATTACATAAACAAACCATTATTAAAGTACAACCCAGATTATTAACTTACATATGCAATTCTCTGTACACTGCATTCTGAAGCTTCCTCTCCCAACCTGTAAAGAAAACTGTAATTGTAAAACAGACCGCATAGGCCTATGCAAAAGTCGCCCGCCTGGTATTGCATCCCAGCAAAAAGTACCCGGACACATATTACAGAGCACCACCAATTGACTGCAGCATGACCTACCCGATACTTTCAAGAAATTCCGAACATCGTCTTTAAGTGATTCAAGTTTTATATCCGGTCTGTGCAAACATTCCTGTAGTGCAGAAAGAAACTTGTGAGAACATCTGTGTAATTACATCGTAATGTAGCTTACATGAGATAGGACAGCTGTCATAACGCTAGCATCAGCTAAAAACAGCATCCCAGATATCCAACAGCACTAGCTGTGCTTCCATTGCTAGGCTAGCGAGCTAACCTGAGTGTGTTAGTGGTACTGTGGCACACCATAACGTTACTGTACTGCACACATAGGAAACTGTACTACTCACTTTCGCCTGCCTTTCTAGCTGAGAATGCAAATGTGTTCCTTTTAAGCGCTGAACAATTTGGGCGATTGTAAACGACAGCTCAGTTTCCTCATCCATCATTATGTGATTCCATGTAAACAACTCCTTCTTTAGCTAGCAACTCTTGCTAGCTGAAATCTGCAGATGCAGACCCCACTACCGTAACCAAGCAACTAAGGACCATATATTTGGAGGAAACAAAGGCCAAGGAAACATGGTTCCTACTGCAAAATATGACAGCTGTTTTATTCAAAATTGTACCAAGAAGTGGTCAAATTATTATTTGAAGTCTGCTAGATCGTAACTTGTAATGTGTTGATTGATATGAAATAGATTAGGTCTCGAGATAGGCTATGTCAATTTGTGCAGCCTATGAAGCAGTCAGACAATCTTTCTGAAAGATTAATAGAAACATTAGCCTGGTCCTGTAATCTGTTAGCTGTAGCTGGTAAATTAACATATTCCACAAGTTACTTTATGTCAGCTAAAAAATGTAATGATTATTTTTTCCCATCACAAAATTGAAATGCATATAGATCCACCTCATTCAGCAGGACATCTGCTTCACCACACAGACATACAGTAATAATAATGTAACCTCTGCTTGAATTTACTGCCATCATGGATGGCCAAAAAAATGATGCTCTCACTTGACTCATTTAGGCCTACATGCTGTCTTGACACTCAACTGTGCTTTTGCAAATTGTAAGTGACTCTTCTCTCCAGCATTTTTCCAGCATCATTGAAGACCGCATTTATCAAACCTCTCTTGAAATAGAAAAACCTTGATTCTTCAGTCTGCTTTATAACTAAATGCCTATTTCAAACCTCCCCTAGGCAAGGTTATTGAGAAAGCTGCTTTTACCAAATCAATCACAACGCTGTCCTCACTGGCCTCTCCAAAAAGTCCATTATACAGATAGGCCTACAGGTTTTGGAAAATGAATTTAAACTAAAACCAAGAAAAGAGAGCAAACACATCACTCCAAACTAAGGCATTTGCACTGGCTGCCAGTTAGATTCAGAATTTAATTCAAAAGCCACTAGAAACTACATAATTTTCCCTTGCCTTTGACTAATCAGTTGACTTTTGGGTTGCAAGTTATAAAATGATTGTTTTGTAGCAGTGAGTTTATTTTTATTATCATTATTATTTATTATATTATTTATTATTTTATTATTATTATATTTCATAATTCTATTTCATCCCATGTTTAACTTTATTCTGTGCATGGCATTGTGGCATATAAATAATTTTGAACTTGAACGTTTTAATAATAATAATAATAATAATAATAATAATAATAATAAGCTTTATTTGTATAGCACCTTTCATAGACAGAATGCAGCTCAAAGTGCTTTACATTTGGAGCATGTAACACAATAATAGTCAGTCAGTCATTATCAATCACTTTCACTTTTCTTCATTGCTGTGGCCATTTATGATCCAATCAGCAACATATCAGAAATATAGAAAATAACATGTAACACAGTTATTAGAGAAGAGTCAGTCATTCCCCTTTGTTGCTGTGGCCGTTTATGATCCAATCAGCAACATATCAGAAATACTAGTATGGATATATAAAGGCTTTGCTGACAAATGCCTAGGCTAACAAATGCTTAGGCCCCGTTGATGCGGACTGTTTTAAGTTTTATTAGGCATATGTAGGCCTATGGAAGGCCTGCTGTGGTAGGCTAATGTTCATCTAATTTAGAAGGCTCCTGTTATGATTTGGAGATTAAGATCTAAAGGACAAGTTTGTTCGAGTTAAGTGATGTTTAATCCTCTATAAGTGGCCTTAATATCGGATGACCAGTCTTTTTTCGAGTTAAAATATGAACGTTGCCCACTTCTTTAGGATTTTTCCATTAAAAAGCCTAAAAAAGAACAGTAGAGGAAGCAGTTGCTGCAGTTTCTGCAGTACCCAAGTCTCTAACTCATCTTGGTCTGTATTTCATTAAACTAAAGGAATTGTCTTGAGGACAGATCAAAGTTATGATAATTAAATATAGTTCAGCCCGACCTGAATATACCAGAATGCGGTCAAAATCAAATATATGAATACAAAAAGGCCTGCAAGCTTTGAAATGTGAATAAAGAGTCTGGATTGGGAGGAGGACATTGGTGAGTGGGTGGTGCAGCCAGAGTATGGTTCCCGAGAGAGGAAGCCACATCCGACACAGGATCTCTTTCTGCCACTTCTTGAGTTTTGGGTAATGTGGGAAAGTGAATTGAACTGGTTGCTGTGTGCAGAACTCGTGTGTGTTGGTAAACTGGTGTAAGACGGAAACTGTACAGACAAAAGGGTTTAAATGAAGGTAAAGCATGTGAGGTGTTTGGCAAGCTGTTAGGAATGTAAAAGTTGCCATTTTGCATAGATAACTCTAGGCATACTGTTCTTTGTGTCATGCTTCATACTGACCCAATTGGCCATGTGTTCCTGAAGCCTGGTCTATGAGAGTTCAGCCTTGGACATCTCATCTCTCATCGCCATGGTTTTATATTATTCTATTTTTAAATTTGTTTCTAAACTTGTCTGAGCCATGCATGTGTGTTTTGCACCTGTCTACTGTTATAACTGAGCATCTCAAATGTCAAGAAAGAGCTATTGCAGGAGACTCTTGGGAAACATTATAGACATAACACTGGCAAGGTCATCTGCAATGGACTCAAATTTATAATTGTATATAGTTTTTTTCTCTAAAACAATTATCTGACAACCATGCAGAAATGGTGTACTGTAGAGGTTCTAGCTTCTGAGTTTTTTTGGGTGTGGTCTGTTTCCACTTTTACCATGCCACAAACACCATAAAATCACCATTACCATGCCACAAACACCATCAAATCAATACTTATGTCATTGGTACATGTCACTGAACTTCTACGATGGACACCAACTGAACATTCATACCGTATACCAGCTAAATGGGGTTCTAATCTGATTAAAGATATCTGTAAACAAGAAATTCAGAATTGCAATCAGTTATATCCTCTTTGTTTTGGGAGCAAAATAAGATTATCTTTCTGGAAACCAGCATCTCTTATTGAGAGATCATGATGGGTCATCTGGGGATAGTGGGCCTTGTAATATAATTGACATATGTAAGTCGCTTTGGATAAAAATGTCTTCTAAATGAATACAAGTAAATGTAAACTGCAATATTTTTTTCTAAATCTTCTTCTCTGTGACTTGCTACAGTATGTGGTCCTCTTAATGACGGACTGGGGAAAAAAAAAAAAAAAAAACGGACCTGGAATTTGCAACACAACTACTGCCACCACCACACGCACACTCGCCATCTCCAAGGATAGGGTCACCATTCACACCATGAACAGTGGCTGCCCGATCGCTGAATTAATCACTACCGCTACACAAAATTCCCCCAAAAGAAACTCCTGACCATTTTTACCAGCTTGAGTTGACACTAACAAATAAAAATATAGATATACACAATATAGCATACAGTACAGTATCACCAACATTTTGCCAAAATACTAATTAATTGTTAACAATTTTCATATTGGGTTTATAATTCATGGTATCAAAACTAGGATAGCAATTCTACACATATTTATCTTAAGTTTCAGAGTAATGTCACTTATTCCTTAATCCTTTGATGGGTAGGATACACTATGACCGTGATGTACAGGACAGGAAAATTGTATAGCAGTCAGCTGTCTAGTAATGATCAAATCATAAAGTTTATAGTAATTGATAAACTACTAGATTGAGCTGAAAATTATGATGGCTGAAGTTGGTAAACATGGAGGCCTCATGTGGAAATAAAGAGGGCCTGCCTACTTGGGTGTAGTGTGTTCCTGCACCACGCCAATGGTAGGCTACGTTTGCCAGTGATACGGAGCATTCTGAGTGGCCCATTTGATGGGTGGCCCTTCTGGTATTTCCCCAAAATCCAGATGACCACTGGGTCCTATAAATGGAATGACGATCACTTCAGCAACTCATCTGGTGCAACCAGGGGCGTTTCTAGACTTTCAGGACAACCAGGGCTTAGCCCGGCTGGACCGGATGTCAATGTAAAGATTAGCTGAGGATTTTTTTATATATATACAGTACATAAAAGGTGTTATTATAGTAGACAACAGACTACATTAGACTGCCCAAATTATTTATTATTGAATTACTAGGTACATACATGTTTAAGTGTGAGGTTGCATGTAATGTATCATTAAGCAAATGTTCTCCTTCTGTTGATCTCCCTTCTCTCTCCATCACCTGACGGCTCTTGTTGTTTGATCTATGCCAGAGATCTACCAAAAAGACAGTAAAATGTTTGATGTTAAAATGGGATTGCACACAGAGAGAGAGAGAGAGAGAGAGAGAAAACAGCTACCCTCTACAAAATCATGGAATCAGATCAGTGTGTAGCAAACCAACAAAAACATACTATACTACATTGCAGGATACAAAGAACTTTTGAGATTGCAATGTTCAGCTCTAATTACAAATGCTTTGCTTATGCATAGGGCATTTGCATACATTTCAGTGGACATTTAAACACATTCCCATGAAACATGTTCATTCCCATGAAACTTGGGTTTTTTAATGCTGTTTTATGTTTATGTCATCAGCTTTGTAATCACTTTGATGGTTAAATGGCTCATTACAGGGTGAATGAAAGCTGTCTCAGCCCCCCCTAGATATTTAATGGTTTATAGTTTGTCACTGTTAAAACATCTCCCTTACGAAAAAATCCTACATTGCAGGCCTACTGTGTATCAAAACTGCAATTTTTTGCTATAGTGTTAGAGAGTGTAACATCCTTGTCTGCTCCTCAGAACATCAGTACAAATGTTCAACAACAGGGGAAAGCATTTAGCCCTTCTGGCTAAATTTAGTTATTTAGAGCTGAGCGTAGCCTAATAAATCTCTCTCTCAAAACGAGCACTGAAATGTGTCGTGCCAATTAACCTGACCAGATGCCTTGCAGTTGCCTAATGCTTGCTTAGCCTAGTAGCAGGGCTCAAAATTGCACCAGACAAATGCTGGTAAATATTGATATTGGTAGATTTCAGACAGAAAATACGGATTACCTTATTCAATATGGATTATTGAATGGTGGGTGAATTTCGCCACTTCATTTGTCAGTGAATTTATTCAAGATAGTGAATGGTAGATATTCACATTTCAAAAAGTTAATTTTGACTCCTGCTTAGTATTTACTAGCCTAATGATAGCTTGCTAGCCAGCTAGCGATAGGATAGGTAAACAACACTAATAGCTGGCCTTTATGGAGTTGGTCGGACAGGACTAAACTTATATTTCAGTTTGCAAACATGAATTCTTACCCTTTGCCTTTCGCTTGAAAAAGCCAAACAGTTTAAATTGTTTTTTTGCTGGCCATGTCACATCTGCTTTCTCCACGTACTGCAACCTATGACGCTGCACCACCCAGTGAGTTGACAGCAGTAACGTTAGTTGAGAGAGCACAGATTCCACTGATCTCAGACCAGACCGCGAAGCGACCCTCTGCCGCTCTCCACCCACCCCCGCCCCGCCCGTTCTGCTTCTCCTTGTCAGAGTTTAGTGCTCGGGATTCCTTGTTCGAACAGGCTACAAGGGATAGAATGCACAACGAAATAAAAAAAAGTTAAATAACATTTTTTTGGCTACCCGGGCTGAGCTCAATTTACCCCGGGCTGAAGCCCCGGTAAAATCGGCTGGCGACGCCCCTGGGTGCAACATCATCTGTTTATACTGAATATGTCAAATGAAGCAAATATCATGGTGTCATTGGTAGTGTAATATGTGCTGTAATGTGTTGTCCAGAAAGGGGTCACATTCCTATGGTTGCAGAATCCTTCACTATCCATGCACTGAAAAGGGGTAGTCATTTGACAGGGGCGGAACTTTGGGTTGAACAAGTATTTACAGTGTGTGTGTGTGTGTAGGAAGCTTAGCTACATACTGTATGATTTGACATTTATATCATCTCCATTCCCGATGGGGAAAAAAGGTAACAATTATTTATGATGATGGGGGAAAATAACTCCACTTCAGAATGATTGTAGGCCTACAAGGTTAATGAGGGCTGCTATATGCCCCAAGGCTCTTTTACATCTGACATGAAAAAAGCCTTCAGTGGTTGTTTTACATAATTTTGTGTAGGCTATCACGTTTGACATTGATGGTGCCCTGTGAGAGTTGGGTTATGACTTTTGAACTGTATTATAGGCTAACTGAAACTGAACAGTGATTTTGGTCCTATGTTGTTGTTTGGGTTTTTGTAGCCTTTTCGGTTGTCTCTTGTTCTCTTAAAGTTGTAATGTTGTATAGCCTAAGGATTTCTGACTTTTTAATGTGATGGTTGTATTTATATAAGGTTAAAAAGGTTAAAAACCGTACCTCAGAAAAACCGTAGATAGATGGAAAGGCGGGATTAGGGTTAGAAAATCCGAACCACCCATGCGCTCTCGTGCGCTCCTTCAGAATCCTCTAGCCCTTCAGCCGTAAACAGCGCGCGCAGTTCATCAACCGAGACCACAGGCATGAAGTCGTAATGGACGGTGTATTTCATACGCTTTGGACATCAGCTTTATTCTTTCAATGAACTGTGGTGGACTTGGTTATGGACACGCATGCCGCTAATTGGTTGCAAACTGCTTTTGAATTCGTCGTTCGTTCTTTTAATTTTTCTGAAGATTTGATTTAGGTGCAAGAAAAGTAGTGTTTACTACGGGAGGCATAATGCAGCAAGATCAATTAACATACTATCTACACTTGAAATGAAAATGCGCCTTAACATATTTGCGTAATACGTGGAGAAAATAAAGCAAGGCAATGGAGACGTTTACCACCCATGATATGCTCATAAATACCACCGATATTTATAAAATATTATGTGGACTTGGAATTGGGAACGTCTCAGAATGTGAACCTGACGCCCCTCCGGAACCAAAAGGTAAAGTTTACATATACTCGATAAGTGGATAGCCTATGTTTCAATAATGCTACGAATGAATATCTTAATCGTAATAAATTACTAAATATGTTTTCAATTACTAGTTATATTATTAATTCAATTTATATATCATTTCATAGCAAATTTATTTAATACGACGAAAAAGAACTAATAACTTTTGAAACCGGATGCCTAAGTGTAGACCATATTTTATTTTTTTCTATGCTTTTATATGCCAAACTGTACACATTCCTCCCTTGTTTGCCGTTGTAGTGGTCCGGTATCTATGGTTCACTATTAGAGACACTTATGGGTCCACTTTCTGCACCACGGGGGCAACTTCAACTCTCACCAACAGATGGGCTGCCCGAGGAGGGAATATTAATAGACTCTTCTAGACTTTGTTTAAACATTTTGGCCCATTCTGCCTGTACAAAAAAAGGGAACTGAATGAATATATTATTAATGATATTGCAAAATTTCATATAAAATATAGATAATACCATTTATTATTGTTGTTATTATTGTTATTATTATTATTTGTATTATAATCACTGTTATCATTGTTATATGTCAAAGAGAAGTATTTTGTTAGTAATATACTATGCACATACACGCACAGCCAACCTGTTGCGCATTAAGCAGTAACCAATATGTAATGTTTGCATTGTACTTTTTTAGTGGGTGAGGGGCCACTAACAGTTGAATCAATTATGCACTTAAACTCATGTGCTCCAATTTGTACAATATTATGAAGTCTTTTGAAATCCAGTATCCAGTTCCCCTTGGTCTTAGTCTTACACTATTCCTCTGTTTGTCCTGGTTTTCCCCTGCATTTATCAGACATGAACCAGGCCGTGCGGATCGCTCTGTACAGCATCATCTTCCTCCTGAGCATCTTTGGCAACAGCCTCATCATCGCCGTGCTGGTGAGGAACCGGCGGATGCGCACCGTCACCAACCTCTTCCTCCTGTCGCTGGCCGCCAGTGACCTGATGCTCTGCCTCTTCTGCATGCCCTTCACCCTCATCCCCAACCTCATGAAGGACTTCGTCTTTGGCAGCGCCATCTGCAAAGGGGCCATGTACTTTATGGGTGAGTCTCGTATTAAGGCATTAGGAGTCACTGTCATTGTCTGGCAGCAGACACTCAATCTGAGATCAGTCTTTATGCACAATCTAACTGTGGTGTTGGCGAAGGGTCCTATATTATTTTCATGTGAGAACTGGGTTCCAAAAACAAAGGTTCCCAATCTGAGTGTTTCAGTTCTGGAACAAGGGCGTTGCCTCGTTCCTCTCCTCGGTCCACTGTGCCGGTCAGAACTAAACACATACAGTAGATGGCCAGCTTCCCATACATGGATTAACTAGACTAAAAGCTTTTCCCTATGGAAATCTCCTTTTTTAGTCCAGGACTACAGTAGGCGTAATCCATGTATGGGACACCAGTCCAGGGTGTTTGAAGAGGGACTTGGCCGTAGCATAGACCCTTTTCAGAAGATTTTCCTGCGGTCAGACCCACCAACCAGAAAATATGGTGAAAGGACAGTTTGCTACTGAGGTCTTTATTGAGAACATCTTGTAGCACTAAATCTGCACTGGGAGAGAATTTTCTTGAGAGTTCTCAAGCTTAAGAGTAAACCAACATTCTTGTCCCTGTTGAATATATCATGACTAAAATGTGGGATTTGTTCCTAATTATAAACACCCTTGGGTGTAGTGATTCAAAAACCCTTTCAGGAATGACTGTGTAAGCCAAATTTGGTTGCACGGTCAGTCTCTTGGATCTCACTAATCCAACAGTCCAGTATTCTAATCCATTACCTAAGATTGACGCTTAGTGTTGGGTAAAGCAAAAACAAAATATAATGTCTGTTGCTTGTAATCCTGCATCAGTCAACCCCAATGACATGTTTACAACAAATGAGAAATTGTTCGGCAAATCCTCTGGACATTTTATTGGGAGGTGGTGGTGTGAAGCTCTATTAAGCAACTAGTGTTTAATGGGGCTTGGGGGCCGTGCATCAAAGAGGGTCGTGGGCATTAGTGCTTGTCTCCGCTGCTGAGCGAGAGCTTGTGACTCTGAGAGGTTGTGCGCGTGATGAGTTAAGGAAACATTTACAGAGACCTGCTCCTCTGAGGGCAGCACTTACCACCAATTGCGTTTGTTGGACCCCCCTGCATCAATCTCAAACAGACATGCGACCGCAGGCCTGTGTCGTATTACTGTGAAGGTTTGAAAAGTCTCACAAACTCTACAGGCACATGCGCGCGCGCGCGCGCACACACACACACACACACACACACACACACACACACACACACACACACACACACACACACACACACACACACACACACACACACACATGCATGCATGCATAGACACACACACACGCACACATACACACCTCTTAAACCTCTCCCTCATGAATATTTTCAGGGCAGAACCCATTGAAAATAATCATCTCTCATCAAACAACTGCTAAATTTATCACGCGAGATAGCCAGAGGTCTTCACAGTTGGATAATCTCCAAGGTGGGTCAATGGCGGGACAACAGTGTTGCTCTTATGAGGCCTCTGTGTCCAAACCTGTCCCAGTTGTTTAATGTGTTTACGTGGCTCGCTGAGACCTGCGATAATGCCGACGGATTTACTGCGACCCGTTGTAAAGGCTCTCGGGGTTTGTTAACATTTATATCGGTAACAGATAGTGGCTGTTGATTGTGGAGAAGTGCCATGGTCCTAGCTCAGTCTCCGAATGGTTGTAAAGAACAAAGTTGACATGCTGTTGGCATTAGCTCATGCACTTCTATGCACTTCTTTCAGTAAGGACTGGTTTAAATCAGTTGCCTTCCGTATGTGACATCATTAACTAAGGGAATTCCTGAGAGGTTATTATCTGTATTTTCATAAATATGAAATCAAGTAGCACACGTTTAAAAAAATTCTGTATTACTTGTGTGATGACAACATTGAGGACATTATGCATAATTGAAGGATAGGCACCCTTTCTTAGCTTTTGTGTAGGCTACTGTGCCCTGTGTACCCAGAGACTACGGACTCATTCTGTCAATCACGGACGCTTGATCCAGAAGTGTGTTATGGATATTCAAAAAGGGTCTGTTGGACTTAGGTTTTTTTAAAGTTAACTCACAGTTTGCTTATTAACTCCAATCTTGAACCACCTACAGTATGATGAATGAGTGTATCAAGGTGAAGCATAACGTTCAATAGTATTTGGTGGATTCTCAATGATCTAGTGTTGCAAAACATAAACATACTGTAACATGCAGTTTAGCTGAAGACAACCAATAAGGGAGCATTTGATCTAATGTGAACCATTAGAAAGTTGAGTTTTTTTTTAAACAGAGCCCTGCCAGGCCAGGGTGACAGAGCCCTCTCCATTGCTGCTCAGCGCTCCCCTCTGGAACTTCCACGCCAAACACATGCTTTTAATGACTAATGGAGATTAATGTGCTGCTTTTGTTGAACAGTTTTTACTTTGATTCTTTTAAATTGCATGTAAAACACCTCATTTCAGTACCTTGAAAAGCATTCATTACATTATTATAGTCTCAACTTTGTCCAGTTGGCACTGGGTTTTGAGAGGAGAGCCACTCTTGTTTGCATCAGCTGTTGAAACCTGGTCCTGTGAGAAATCCTGTGACCAGACGAAAGTCACCCATGTAATTCCATCTGACAGTTCACAGGTGAAACTGTCTGTTTCATACGTTCAGAAGCTGCTTCTCAACCTGGTCACTCATGATGTTACCATGTACTATATAGTATGACTTGTATGTACTATGTCCACACTCACAGTGATAATAATGATTTCACCTGACAGCTGCAACAGGACATTTTCATTAACACATGTGCCATGCCCCCACCCCTCCACAGGGATCTCGGTGAGTGTGTCGACCTTTAACCTGGTAGCCATCTCACTGGAGCGCTACAGCGCCATCTGCAACCCACTCACCTCGCGCGCCTGGCAGACCAAGTCGCATGCCGCCAAGGTGATCAGCGCCACCTGGGTGCTGTCCCTCCTGCTCATGCTGCCCTACCCCATCTCCAGCACGCTGGTGCCCTTCACCCGCGTCAACAACAGCACTGGCAACATGTGTCGCCTCATGTGGCATAGCGATGCCATCCAGCAGTCCTGGTGAGGAGGAGAGGAAAGGAGGGAGGGAGGGAGGGAGGGAGGACATGTAAGGAGGCCAGTTGAGCAGACACATGGGATCCATTTTTGTCGATCCATGGGAATGCTAAAATTGGGAGTTCTATTTGGACATTTTGAAAGTGCTTTACTAATTTACTGACTTGGATTTCAGTAAGCAAGTATTGGTATTGAAATATTTCTCACCGTTGATCAGTGGTAAGAAACATTTTAAACAAATCAAATAAACTAGGTTTATTTCATAATGTCAGTAAATTGTACATTAGTACATTAGTACAATATTGGCATGCAACGACTAGTTAAGGTTAACTGAGTAATTCAGGTCACACATTTGTTAAAGCAACATACAAAAACAATACATTCAACAATAATGAGATAATTAGGGATGGGTAAAAATACATCAGGATGAATTTCAAAATAAAATACCTAATACTCTCATTTTTAATGTATCAAAACAAACTACAAAATACAGTAATCATATTATGTATCAAAATAAATGAATTTTGAAAATACTCAAAATACCTTTTTCAAGGGAGTATGGAAGCACTGTAAAAAACAATGTACAGTATACAATTTGGCCCCTGTGATACCAAATAGTATACTGTATGCAAGTTAATGTAGTGTGATCAGAGTTAAGAATCATTCAAGAATTTACATTTAGTCATTTAGCTTATGCTTATCCAAAGTGACTGACAGAGCTTTCAATTAACCACATTATAATCAATAGGCCAAAATCATAATTGTGTATCTGTGACAAGATTCCTAATTCAAGTCCAGTGCAGAAGTGAATAATCACAAGGCTATGTATCTTGAAGTTCCAGAACGTGAGAAACTTGATGTACCTAAATATCTCCAAACTCAAGTATGCAGCTAATAAGGAAATATAATTGTTATTTAAATGTATTGTTACTTCTCCCCACTGTGAAATGCAGAAAGAGATGTTACAAGGAAGGGAATTCAAACACACCCAACACCTTACCATCTATTAATGTCATTGTGGTTTATTGAAATACCTGTCATTTTTTACCTGTTAAGGATTAGCATAGAGGCAATAGGACTGGTTGCCTTTGTCGGTGTCCTTTGCTCTGAGAACTTGCACAGGTAAACTTGCTCATCTTTACTTGCGTACGACTTCGCACCAAGGCTTCACACCAGAGCTGACACTTTAGCAATAGCCGTCACTGAAATACTGTGAGCTTCTTTGAACACAGCTGTTCTCACATTAGCTGATTGCAATAAGAGTAAACCATTGTTGCCTAATTACCAATTATTCAGTGTGCCCACACATATATATATATATATATATATATATAAAAATTGATTACATCTTTTAATCATGTGTCGTGAGGCTGGTCAAACTACACAACAAATCGGACCAGATTCAAATGTTTGACGGATCCGACTGATTGTGGGCTACAAGCCAGCACCAATGAGAGGCTCTTTGCATCATTTTGCGCTTTTATGACATCATCACATAGAGAGTATGTTACAGTATTTTTAAAATACAAAGATACACACCAATAAAGTATTTTGATACAAAATACAGAACCATTTTCTTCAACCCAATAAAATACAAATGACAAAATATTACATGTATCAGAAATACTGACCATCCCTGGAGATTATTTTTCAGTAAGAATGACGCAGTTAAATTAATCAAGAAAGTATCATGGTAAAGAATCTGTGACTTATACATGAAGTATACATTGGAGAAATCTACAAAACAAGCAAATATTTAGCAGAATGACGGCTGGTTTTTCCCTGTAATGGGTTTAAATAGAAGGCCAGTTTGGCCAAACCAAACAAAGACACTTGGAGCTCTCGTTCCAGACTGAGCCAAACAAACGGATCCCTGTTTACTCGTGGAAGACCATGTGTGTTTGATATATTGCACAGGGTATTTAATGTCTTAGTGTTTTATTTTCATTATGGGCAAGCAAAGCCAACCAGTTTGCCCAGGAAAAGGAGACACACAGTTTACATTTTGGGGTGATGTGTGGCGATTGTTGATTGCCCTGGGCAATTGAAGGTCATGATTGAGAATAGTCATCAAGCCATAGTTTAACAGTGTACAATAGTTCATTTGCTGAAAAATTCTACAGGTTAGTATGGTGAATGATGGGCAAGAGTGTGATTATACTATTGAGATGTATTTGTCACCAAACCTTTTGATGTCTTCGTATCAAAAAGTGAAACAGTTTTAAATACACAAATATAAAATTTTCAGTACATACTGGATAGAATGGTTTGTCATTCTATTTGTAAAGGTAAAAGTACACTGACTCTGTTAAATAAGTGGACAGTGTTAAGAGCAACAGCTATTCTCTGCCTATGAGAAATGCCATACATACAGTCAACAGATCAACTATACTGACCTGCCAGTTGTATCTCATAGCTTAAATACTATATCAGAGATGTACTCAAAAAGTCACAACTGAACTTGTCAAGTGGTGCAAACTAACCAAACATATTGTTCCATGAGTACACTGATGAACCTATTATGTCAGTGTACTGATGGTACACTGACATAATACAGAGAATGACATCAGTCATTGTCACTGCATGCCCAGAATTCTTAAAATGCTTTAGATGAGACATGAGGCAACTTGTTGAGCAATTTTACAGGGAAACCTGCCAGCTGATGATTCCAGATAAACAACAGCAAAGGGAACATGTCAGAACAACTATATCAGGAACATTGCTCAGAAAGGTGCTTTGTGTATCATCAGCTTTGGAGGACACATACACATCACAGTCTAAGTTACTCCAAAATTCTACGTGTGGGTCAACAATTAACCATGTGGTTATGTGGTATTGTGTGTGTCAAGGGCATAGATTTGTATATGGACCATAGGGTCATGTCCATACGAATATTTTGGGATCACAAAATTGTCCTAGCCCCTACCAATATTTTATTGAATTCTTGTATTATTTTTGTTGTGAAGTCATATTCAGTAAGTCATTCATTTGAACGTGTCCTCATAAAGCGTACATCTCCAGGACAACCGGTTTATGTCCCTACCAAAGCTGGAACCAAACCTACACACTTTGTGTGTGAGCAACCTATACATTACTTATCTTGCACTGGATCATCATTTTTCAGCACCATTCAGAGGCTACATTCATTTTTCTGCACTTTTATGATGTCATCACATCACCAAAAATATTTGGCAGTATTTTTAAACTACAAAAATACCCAGTTCTAAAATATTTTGATACAAAATAGGCAGCCATTTTCTTCAACCCAATAAAATACAAATGACAAAATGCTAGTTTGTATTTGAAATACGTATCTTAAATACATGTATCATTAATACTGCCCATCCCTTGTCTTTAGGTATGTGTTTCTGCTGCTGATTCTCTTCCTGCTCCCGGGGATAGTGATGACATTGGCCTACGGCCTGATTTCTCTGGAGCTGTACAGAGGAATCAAGTTTGAGATGGACAACAGGAAGGCAAACAGGGGTGGGGCTTGAAAGTAGTTTAATTTGTTTACTAACCAGTTACTACTATTAAAGTAGATTAACTTGTTTATGTAGAAAATGTTTTGATTCCTTGTTGCATGTTGTGGGTGTCTCAAGCCAATTGGGTGCTTTTGTTGTATCTTGTGTTATGTTACATAACATCAATTAGGCTTGCTTGTTGATTGGCCTCTGGGGGAAGTCCCCAACCAATGACAGTCTAATATAAAGCTAATATGTGCTTAAAAGGACTATACATGTAGTCACTCTCACCCAGTGTCCTCACTTGTGCTATCTTTCACTCTGCTTCGCCCACCAGAAAGGGAGAGCAGCACGGGGAGCCTGAAGCCTGCCGATTTTGATGGCTGCTACTTCCAGCCCTCCAAGAAGCGTCGCTCCGACGTGACCCACCACCAGTCGGCAGCGCTGGTGATCTCATCCAGCAGCAGTAGCAGCGCTGCTGCGGGCGGTGGGGGTGGGGGTGGTGGTGGCAGCGGCGGCGGGGGCAAGGCCAAGGTGAGCCGCGTGTGCAGCAGCAACCCCACGGCCAACCTGCTGGCCAAGAAGCGCGTCATTCGCATGCTCCTGGTCATCGTGGTGCTCTTCTTCCTCTGTTGGATGCCCGTGTTCACGGTCAACGCGTGGCGCGCCTTCGACCGCCGCTCGGCCGACCGCCTGCTCTCGGGCGCGCCAATCTCGTTCATCCACCTGCTGTCGTACACGTCCGCCTGCGTCAACCCCATCATCTACTGCTTCATGAACAAACGCTTCCGCCAGGGATTCCTCACTACCTTCAGTTGCGGCACGGGCCGAGGAGGAAGAGCAGGAGGAGGAGCGGCGAGCGAGCGCACCGGTAGCCGGCGTAGTGTCCTGACCATGACGGGTGGTGTCGGAGGAGGAGGAGGCGGAGGTGGAGGAGGGACGAACGATAATGGCCACGCACAGTCGAGTGGCAGGGGCTCGCTGACGCGCTTCAGCTACACCAGCATCCGAGGCTCTGCCCAGGCCTGAGCCTGTCCAAGTGCAGTCCACCTTTACAAACACCAGACCCCCACCAGAACCCCATCCAACACCCCCCCCCCACACACACACACACACACACACACACGCACGAACGAACGAACGAACGAACACAAGAACGCACTTCCCTTATCTCTCTTTTTTCCTTCACCCCCCTCCCCCATCTCACCACCATACACGCACACACGTACGCATGTACACACGTCCGCACACGCGCACACAGATGACACACACACACACACACACACAGCAGTCACCGTTAACAACTTACTGGGTGTTTCTCTGCTCTCTTGCCGGCTGGTGGTGGCAGTTCAGTCATCCCTTCACCTCCACTTGACTCATGTCCCTCCCTCAGAGGGGCCTGTCTCTCCCAGTCTCTTGTGGTTCTGGCTGTGCGCTTGACGTTTTCCTTACAGTGCGCTCAGCCTGGCTTTAAGGCCATGACTCACAGACCACAGGGCCAAGACTCTGGAAGCCGAACACTAATACGGCCTGACACGGACTCTGCTGTTGTAAATACAGAACCCTAACATACTACTTGGCCCCTGTGTTGCCAGACTTAAGGCAGGACAGATAGTGGGCTTCTGGCCTTTTAGGGGGCATGTGGGGATGCTTAAAAGCACAGATTCTTTTCAGCCGTAAGGGAAGCGCTAGTGAGTGTGGATTCAAGTCCTGTCTCCCACCTCTCTTTGTTACTTGTGCAGCCATAGTGCAGACCTACAGTCGTGTTCTCTCGTTAAAGCTCAGTGGCTCAGTCCTCCCCTGGCAGCAAACACATACACACACACACACACACACTGAATTCGAGCATCTTGTACACTATTGCTGCTGCTTCCAGACCCTCCTACTAGCTGCCCAACCATCACTGCCGCACAGCCTGTGAAAGGTGCTTTACTGTCGGGCTCTGACACTGTCCAGACGTCCTCCTGAAAGTGCGGCGCTAGCGCCTCCAAATCCTTTTAAGATCTCCAGAGAGCGCTGAGGCGTCAGCAGTCAGCAGACACATAGACAGACAGATAGCTGTGCACGGCCACACCGAATACTTGAGGCCATGGCGCAACAAATACTTTCCCATCATTAGATTCCCTCATAACACTTTCAAGCTAAGCTGCTAATTACATAACACAGGCAAGAATAGTCATCGGTGGACATTGCCTTGCTTTCCTGCTGCATATTTGAGACAAAAATTTGTGGCCAGTATTAAGGGAACCTGACAAAAATGTGTAAACAGGTTTTCAACAGATCTCTACTCTACACTATTGTTAAAGTATATGCCATCACTTTTTGTTCAGGAATGGCAGTCTAAGTGCAAAAAGTTGTAAGTGCTCTTCGGTATATGTTGAAGATTCATCATGTTTGTGCAAGCTCAACCACTGATGGAGGAGCTGGCAGGAAATGGACCTTGGTCTGATCTGACAGAAAATGGACCTGGGTCTGGTCTGACAGGAAATAAACCTGGCTCTGAACTAAATGGGATAAAGCTGGCAAAACCCATTTCACTTTAAAACAGCTCCATTTAGTTCTTTTACCATACAATAATGGCTTCAAACTCATGCCACACTGACTTACAAAAAAGGAGAATGAAGTCTCTGACATTGGTAATGCACCCCCGAAACCCCTGGTATTGCACCATAGATATTAGAAAGCTAGATACCGCATTGTCCATCGAGTTCTATTAGGTGGCATATGTAAACGCGGCCGCCATATTGCTGGGGGCAATACCTTTGCTGTCTATGGGCAACACTTGCTGGCAATCAGAGACACCTGTTTCTCCATTGGCCTCCAGTGATTACTGCCCCCACCAAGATGGCGGCGCTATTTATGTACGTTTTGGAGCCCAATGCCCAATGGTATTGCTCTATGTAAAGTTGTTGTAGTGGGTAGGCGCATGACCCTTTTTGACAGTTTTAGACGTTAGCATTATGGTGTATCCAGTATGTTGAAAGGATGAGTGAAGTCATCCACCTTAGTCACTAACTTGGCACCCAAGTTAGCACTGCGCAAAGAAAGAGAGCTTTTGGACATGAATCACCTTAGATGCTGTCCATGTCCCATGTCTTCCTCTAGCACCCTCATACATTTTGAAGTGCTCCTTAACCTTTGTAACATGAATAATTGTGGTTGCCATTCTTTCATCCCTCTAACCTCCTGAACACTCACAACTCTAGTAAATCCCCATCGAGTAAACCCTTAAGGATAAACTTCAGGGTTCCGAGGAAGCAAGTGCAGTTATTGGAAGAAGGCCTGTGTTCCATAACTTTGTACTTTGCATGCAGTCAGATGCTGTAACTGTCGCCTGGTGTCCTTGACCTGTTCATTGTTTTTCTCCTGTGAGTGTACCGGTTTGTATACTTTGTGCAGTGAACTGGTGTTATCTTCACATGGGAATCCAGCATCTGTCACCATAGACTTCAAAGAACTCTAAATTCTTGCTGAAACTTGCTGTTCCCACCTGGCTTAGTTTGGTTTTTGCTCTGAGAGGGTCTGAAAGCAGCCTTTACCATGTAGCATTTAAATCCATGTCCTTGTTTGTTGTGAACAAAACTTAATAGCAAAGAGAGAGCACTTTGCATAATTGTGTAATTTGCTTTTGTTGTTTTATATTTGATAAAAGAATGTAATATCAATTTAGTATTAGGCCCACTGTCATGTTACGGATGCCTTGAATGTGCATTTTTTTTAATATATTGTAATGCTGTTATAGTTGCTTATGGTTCTACTGTATATAACTTCTATTTTGCTTGTGAAGCTAAATGTAAAAATTGGTCAGCTTTAAATGACAAAAATCACTTGTTTTTAAAGTTCTGTTATATAGCAGTCTATCATCACATTTGTGAAGTTGTGAAGTTTTAATTAATTTCCATGTACATATTATTTACCAAAAAGGAATAACACATTAGAAATAAACATGAACAGTGTCATTCCGGTTTCACATACCAATGTTTTACATATGAATGCAACAAACTTCAAAGACCAGAATTGTGTTGTAGGCCATAACAGTACGGTGTTTCTCTATGTACAAATATGGCAAACACCTTCTTCATAAAGGCTAAAGCAAAAGGAATTCATGTAATTAATTCCATATAAGGGTGTAACACAGTCATACCACAACATTATTGTTTCATTTCTGAGACAGTATCAAAGGAATCACAAAATGAAAAGCTTCTGCACATAAAATATCCCATTTTCATTGCACTTTCTTATACTGTACCTCTCACTTTGTTGGTTACACACACACACACACACTTTCACAGCCCCTGTGCTGCGTGTTTGTATTTCTCCTCTCTCAACTGTCAAGCGCGATAAACTCTCATGTGTATCAGTGAGGAAAGCAGTCGGCTTGGAGAACACAGGGATTAGACAAAGCTTTTAAGCACCTGGCTGGATGCATCATTTATACACACGCTGCGTTTCTCTCCGAAAATATTTGGTCGGGATGAATGGACCTCTGTGTACGTGTGTCTGTGTGTATGAGTCTGTGTTGGCCTTCACTCTCCTATAACCCTCCCGCATTGCTGTGCTTCAAAGAGCAAAAGAAGCTCAAAGCTTTTAATGGCCAATATGCAAAGAGGTTCTAGGAATCTTAGGACCAGTGGCACGGACGGCTGTGACAGTGCCCGTTTTCCTACCTTGTCCCCACAGTGTAAACGCTCAATCAGTTGCCACAGAGGGGACATGCCAGTTTTAGAGGGAAAAAATGGCTTAGAAAGTCCCTGGTGGCTTATCCTGAAGACAAATATCTCTGGAAGACATACCTTAAAGGTACACTGCAAAAACTGCAAAATATCAGTGTCTTGTGTTATTAATCTTAGTAATAGACACATTATCAAGAAAACAAGCACATTTGGCTGCAAGTGCGTTAAGCAAATAAGACGTCTTATCATGATACATTTGCTTGTTTTCTTAATAATATGTCTTAATAAGTCAAACTCTTATTAAGTCAAATGATTTTAGGAGAAAGTGTCTTTATACTAAAAACAATACTAACTAAATGCTTTTTTTTATATATTACATTGCATTGCCCATTACATTGATTGTTAACACCTGCCTCAACTCTGGTGTGGTGCCTGCTGCCCTAAAGACTGCTGCAGTTCCACCCATTCTCAAAAAACCTGACTCCGACCCCACATCACAAATAAACTACCGCCCGATCTTCAACCTCCCCTTCCTGGCCAAGGTACTGAAAAGAGTGGTGGCCTCACAACTACACACCTTTCTTAACCACCACGACCTGTATGAGCCCTTTCAATCTGGCTTCCGCTCATGTTACAGTACAGACTGGCCTTCTACGCATAGTTAACGACCTCCTCCTGTCTGCTGACTCTGGTTCACTTAACATTCTCATTCTCCTTGACCTTAGTGCTGCTTTCGATACCATCAACCACAATGTTCTAATCTCCCGTCTGTCTGCTATTGGTGTTTCTGGCACAGCCCTCAATTGGTTTCAGTCATACTTCACCAACAGAAAGCAGTTTGTAACACTTGGTCCACATCAGTCCCCTAAGTTCCCTTTCACTCGTGGTGTCCCCCAGGGTTCTGTTCTTGGGCCCCTCCTCTTTCTCATATACATCCTCCCTCTTTGCCAGATTATTCGCAGCCACGGTCTCAACTTCCACTGCTATGCAGATGACATCCAACTCTATCTTACCACTCCCTCTCCCTCTGACCCCCCACCACGTTCCCTCACTGAATGCCTCTCTGACTTGATGCAAAACAATTTTCTCAAGCTCAACACAGACAAAACTGAAATTCTGCTGATTGGCCCTAAAAGCATCCTCACCAAATCTCCCCATCTCACTCTCAACATTGATGGCTCATCTGTCCACTCCACCCCTGTTGTTCAAAACATTGGCATTCAGCTTGACTCCACCCTTAGCTTTGATCCTCATATCAAATCACTCACTAAGATTGCTTTTTTTCACCTCCGTAACATTGCACGCCTCCGACCCTTCCTCTCTGCTAGTGATGCACAGACTTTGGTTCACTCTTTCATTATGTCCCGTTTAGATTACTGCAACTCACTTTTCCTTGGTCTCCCCACTAAAACCCTTCAAAGACTACAATATATTCAAAACTCTGCAGCTAGGCTCCTCACCCATACCAGACGATCAGCACACATCACCCTCATTCTCCATCAACTCCATTGGCTACCAGTTCCGTCCCGGATCAAATACAAAGTACTACTACTCAACTTCAAAGCCCTCCACAACCTTGCTCCCCCCTACATCTGCGACCTCCTGACCCCTTACACTCCTTCCCGCTCACTCAGATCCTATGACCAAAACCTCTTGGCTATCCCCCGCTCCAGACTCTCCACCCTGGGTGGCAGGTCCTTCAGTGCCTTGGCCCCCAAACTCTGGAACTCCCTCCCCCAACCCCTTCGTGCCTGTCCTTCTCTTCCTTTCTTCAAAGCACATCTCAAGACCTTTCTGTTTAATTATCACTTCTCCTCCACACCCAACACATAGTTCCTACAGATAACTTGTCTTTGTTGTAGTTTTGTTTGTTTGTTATTGTATTTCCCTGCCTTTGTCTCTGTTGTATTGTTTGTTTGTTTGTTATTGTGTTTCCCTGCCTTCCTACTATGTGAAGTGACCTTGGGTTTGAGAAAGGCGCTATATAAAATAAACTTATTATTATTATTATTATTATTATTATTATATAAATAGAATATTAATAACACTTGGTTAGAAAAGTTTTGATTGTAGTCCAATATGCTTTTTGCCAGTTTTAGGTAATTCATTTTCACAGTTCACAGCCCTGAATCTAAGGGTAAATCAGGAAAAGAGGGTTGTATTAAGATTAACTGTACTGCTAAAACATCAGCAACATCTCCTGGACCACCAACACAGCATCACTGGCGAAGAAAGCCCAGCAGCGCCTCTACTTCTTGCGCAAATTGAAGAAGGCGTGTGCCACGCCTCCCGTCATGACCACATTCTACAGAGGGACCATCGAGAGCATCGTGTCCAGCTGCATCACAGTGTGGGGCGGAAGCTGCACAGATCAGAACAGGAAGACCCTCCAGCGCATTGTTAACATAGCTAAGAGGATCATTGGAGCACCACTCCCCTCCCTGCAGGACATTTACACCACCCGCCTCACCCGCAAAGCACTAATGATTGTCAAGGACACAACCCACCCTGCACACGAACTGTTCAGCCTCCTGCCCTCTGGAAAGAGGTACAGGAGCCTCCGCTCCGCACCACCAGACTTGCAAGTAGCTTCATCCACCAAGCAATCAGGATGCTGAACACTCTACCCACTCTCCCATCACTGACAGCCCCCCCACCCACCAGCCAGCTAGGAACCTAGGCTCCTGTCTACCCTAACCCCCCCAACACCTCCCCAGGACCGCCCTGTGGAACTGCACTGTGACTGCGCAGCCTAACATGTTGCTGCTTCATATCAAGCCTGATATACTTGAAATGACTGCATATCAATGTAAATATACAGTACACACAAGCACAAGTTTAAACTTCATGTAAAAGCTATTAATGTTATTTATCACTCTGCCACAATGCTGCTATGTAAATATACAACACAACTACCTCTATTTTTTTATATATTCTATATTTCTATATTCTAATACATGTTCTATATTTCAGTCTCGCACTTTAATGTCTGTATGTGGTATGTCTGTATATTTTTATTTTTTATTGTCTATGGCTATGTCTATGTCTAAAGTATGTCTATGTCTGTATTTAAAGTATGTCTATGTCTGCATGGGAAAGTAAGAAACGAAATTTCAATTCTTTGTATGACCAGTGCATGTAAAGAAATTGACAATAAAGCCGACTTGACTTGAACATCTCTAAAATCACCAACTCTTCAAATTGCATGCTGCATAATATTATTAATCATCCAATGATTTTCTGTTTGAAGGTTGATTGTTTAACCTCACTTGCATATTGGGCCATGTTATGCATAAGAAAGACAGTCAAAGTATGTATAACTCTTTATTCCACTTTTTTATTTCATGGTTTTTATGCCAATATTGCAAGTTTTTTTTTCCTTTTATAACATGGAACTGAGCAGGTGCAATATGTACAAAAAAACAATCAGACAAACAAACAAACAAAAAAAAAAACAACAACTATCATATGTTATCAAAAAACTGTCCCCTTGTTTCATGTTATTGCTAGAAGTTACAAACAGCACAGACTCTACCGTCAGAGGCCCTCTGAGCACTGAGTTGACTAACACACCAACAGCTCTGCTTATACGACTACAACAATACACTCACTGATAGAGAGAGAGACAGTGAGCATGAAAGAAGTTAAATGACTGATGGAAACATGTAAAACAAACAGGAAAAAAGAGCAACTAAATACGAAAATTGGTGAAAACCAGAGAAAAGATGTATGAAATGAACCGTAGAGAGGAAGGTTTGGGGGGCTATGCTGCCGAGGGAGTAGTTGCAAGCATGGAAGATAAATGGGTCTTAAACTGATCCGTGATCAGTGCCAGTCAGGCCACATTAGGCGAGCCCCATGCTTTAGCTACACAAACATTTTGGAGGGCTTATTGGCCAATGCTCAGAGATTTTTGGGAGCGTGTTTTCCAAATGAAAGAAAATGCTTCAATGATCACCGTAACAGCAGAACAGAAGAGAGACTTTGCAGTGCAGCAGCTTTGGGAAGATCAAATAAGTGAACACTGGTGAATGGAAAACCACAGCGTGCACAAGAACACAAGAGGGCCAAGACCTCTGCTAACATACGAGGCGTGCAGGCTCCTCTCTTCATAGACACTATTAGACAGTCAAGGTGAGAGAGAGAGAGAGAAAGAGAACAAGGTGAACACTTCTATTCAGTGCAGCCTCTGGGACTGAGATTGTAAGGCTGAGAATCCACAGAGAAAGTTCCTCATGTTGTTGGGCTGTTTCTCTTCTTCTCCATGTTGTTTCTTTTTTACTTTTCTTTTCTTAAAGCTGCCCCTCCCGCTGCTCTCTGTAGGTCTTATCCTAAATAGCAGTGCATGGAATTCTACGTTTTTTTTTTTTTTTTTTTTTTTTTTTTAAAGACATTTGGCATATTGGAGAACATACACACAAACACACGTTGATCAGAGCTCCTTGTTTAAAAAACAAAAAACATGACAGCTGCTTTTGGAAGAACATACATTTTATGATGAAAAAATAAAAAGAATGAAGTGATTTGTTTTTTCAAAAAGAAAATATCAGTCAATGTAGTTTTGACATATCATCCCATTTGACTGAGAAGGTGAGGAAGCGTAAGTTGTTAAATAGGTACTTTTGTTTTTAAAAAGGCTTGTAACAGGCTACAAACAACAAACAACCCACTTCCAATCAGGCTGAGGTGAAATCGAATTAAAAGTGATAAAACTGAATTAGAAATGGTTTCAAATGTATCTAGTTGATATTTTGATAACCCATATGATTGAATGGATTAATGACACCTTTAAAGCACTGACACCAGTGAAAGCCCATGAATGTGCTCGTGTTGACTGTGTGGTCTCTTCCTTTCTAAACGGATATGTGTAAACAGTGGAACCAGACCAGAAGCAAATGACTGTTTTGCTTCTGATGTGGTCTTGACAGTTGGCTGAGAAGAGCCTTGTGACCAGCACTGTTCGGCTAAGTTGCTGAGTTCATATTGGCGGACAGATTTTGCCTCTATTTCTGAAATCCCAGGGGTCAGGACTAGATGGCAGACTAGGTGGCACAGAGAGAGAGAGAGAGAGAGAGAGAGAGAGAGAAAGAGAGAGAGAGAGAGAGAGAGAGAGAGAGAGAGAGAGAGACCTCCTCATTCCAAAATACCAAAAACAACAAAGACTAGCAGCCGAATGAGTAAACGAAACCACACAGATATAACTGGAACAGAGAATCTCAAGGACACAGTTATACAAAGAATATGTTGGAGTCTAAGGGTGCCAAGACATGAACTGAATGTGTTTTAGTGTGTTTACAAATATAAAACCGATAAAACTCAAACTTGAGTGACTTGTAGTGCATGCAACAATCATTGGCTTTGGTAATGACGCACAGTTCTAGTGGTGGTTCTTTAAAATGAGCCAGTAGTTGTACACTACATCAACTTATTAATCGGTTGCTGAATTTTACCCCAAAGAAACAACAGTTTCATTACAAATACAGTAAAAAATATCCACATATTTACTGAAGACACAATAACCAAATCAAATCAAGACCGAGAGTAAGAGGCAAGTTGATAAGCAGTATGTTCTCCTACATCACTGATGCAAAAACTCCATGTAACACAGATAACAGATGACAATTCTCAGGGTTTGATGTGACACTTTCAATGACAAGAAAGAAAAAAGAGAAATAAAGAAGTCAGGCTCTTAGCACCGGTTCCCTCGGAAACTGCCAGCAAGCCGTCACCATGGTGACTATTTAAATATCAACTCCCAGGCCATAAGGAGGCAACTTGGGTATAAATGCACTTAATTTATTTTGGTTGGGGGGGGGGGCATAATATTAGACTGGGTGTGGGAAGGGACATATTTTAGAATAATTTAAAAAGAATAACAATATTACATTGTATAACGCTTCCACTAGTGACTACAAAATGGGACAAAATTGTCAGCACAAATCCCTTAAAATTGATGATTTGACAAAGGCAAAAAGACAAGGGGGGAAAAAAAAAGTCTCCATTGTTCTGAAAGAGAACCAGGACATACATGAAAGATACCGCCAAGAAACAAGAGGAAAAAAACACTTTCATTTTTGTTTTTTTCCCAACATTCAAGTTACAGTTTTCCCCGGAAGATTAGGCTGTAATACTAGTATTGCCTTAATATACATTTATTTTTTGTTTGTTTTCAAAGAATGTTTTGTTCATCCATGTCTACCAGCATACAGGAAGACAGTGCAGCAGTAAATGAGTATGGAGTTTATAAGAGCGTTTGCTTGGTTAGAAAGCTGATGAGTGAAGTGTTACACAAAACGATGGACCTAGATTTTTTTTTGTTGTTCTTGTGGTTTTAAAAATGACCACAAAGATACAAGACCAGGCAGCTAGGTCAGTGGTTATCACATCTAGACCAGACAGAGAGCATGACCTATACAATATTGCTGTTCCCTACATTTTCTTTGAAAACCCTCAACACATCAACGCGTAAAGAAAGGGATGCCTTCCTTTCACAACTTCTACTGACTGTTTTGTCTATCATTGTATCTCTTTACACACAACACAGCTAAACGACAGCAAATACAAATATGGTAGTAGCTAGCTAGTGCTTTCTGGAGAGTACGGTAGCACGTACAATGAACATCTAACTGCAGGAAAACCACAGACCATTTTTCTTCTAGGCTAGGGGCCACAAAGGTGCTGATACTAGACTAGATTTAAAGTGTGTCAAAACACATGGAGGCAGTGCAGTGATCGTGAGCGAGACACGGACCCTGTGCTCATTGAGACAACTGAATCCTTCTGGGAGAGAAAAAAACATCACCAGTAAGGCTAATCTTTCGACAAAATTGTTGGCGCTGCAGTTTATCTAAACAATCACACCATTTCTTTTTTCTTTTCTTTTTTTTTTTTTTTTATCAGGCTCACAGCCGATATATCCTGCTGGTTTTCGTGTTCGTTTTTAGAGTCAGTGACTGGATTTAAATGCACCCATTTTTTCCCACGCTGCTGGACAATTTCAGGGTATTAAGGCCGTGCTTTTGATGAGACATTATGTGCTCGATGAAACACAGCTTCTAACACGTGTGTTTGTGGTTTTTACAGAGTCCAGGAGTCATCTTGACATATACGTAACAAGCAGGTTAAAAGAGGCATTGAGAAACTTTTTGTTTTTGTTGTTGCTGCTGTTGTTGTTCTGCGTCAAAGGCATCGGTTGTATAACAACAGCCAAAGCAGAAGCACTCTTACAAGCTTTCCAGACAATGAGCTGAATATCAATGCGGATGCAAGAGCAGTCCATAGCGTGACTGCAAAGAGCTCTGGTCATCAGGATCAGAAATCTTGAAGATGAAATGACACTATTACTAACAATTCAAGCGGAGACCTGCCTTTGGTATACAATGGCCTGCAACCGGAGACGACAGTGAGTTCAATAACCACTTCACATTAGTCTGGCAGCTGCTTCCATATTCGAGGAACATTAACTGTGCATGTATATGAGAGTATGTACCACTGACATCATCCCCGCTTCCACATGCTACAGGATTTCCAGAAGTCGGCAACTGACAGTTGTGCGACGAAGAAACAGCAATCAGAACGTTTCATATAACACCTCGACATAACTCCGGCCACTCGAGTCGGGCGCTGAAATCTGACAGAAAGGCAAGTGAGGAGCGCAAGAGCAACACAGTCAAAACAGGTCATCCTTTTCAAGGAGCGACTGTGCTCTCAGCACTCGGCTGCAGTAAGGCCACGTCAAAAATGGAAGAGTCTGCCTTTCATGTGCATGCCAATGCTTCGGCTCTTCCATCAGTCCTGAACTGAAAGTCAAAATTGAACGAAAGGAAACTGAATTTGAGGAAGTTGAGGGATAACTATAAAAAACAAAGGCCTTGATTTCAAAGTCCGGTAAAACTTTTTTTGTTTGTTTGTTTTTAAATGTAACATCTGATACTTCCATGGTAACAACAACAAACACCATTATGACAACTTGATTGATATTGTGGATATGTGGGTTTTCTTTTTCGAGTAGTACATGATCTTCTCTTTGTAAGTACACTGAAAACATGAGCTAGAAGACATTAAACTACTTTATGGCAAACCGTTAGGACTTAAGCACCACAGCTAAGGCTAGATTGGATGAATCGACAAAGAGTTAGTCTGCCTGTGAACCGCATGTGTCGACTGGAAGCCTTGCTGGATAAAGAACAGAAGACTCTAGGATTTGCAGACATCGCCATGGCTAGTGGGAGATTATGCAGACGTGTTTATGCTTCTTAAAGGAAATGTAGCGCACAGAGTATTGCAGGCAAGGCAGAGGCATTGCTTAAAGCTTTTCTTCTTTTTTTCTTCTTCTTGTTCTTTTTTAAAAGTCTTCATAAAAACACAGGATAAAAAAGAGGACCTCTGAGTTTCTCCCAAACGCAAATTAATTAACATTTTCAGTAAAAACAGGAAGGAGAGAGAGAGAGAAAAAAAAAAAACACCCTCACACTAAAGAATCTTCTTTTACCTCTTTGAAACAAAAAAAAGTAGCAAAACATAAAATCTCCATCTGAAAGGCCCCCCAAGAGCAGGCATTTGTAAGAGGGGAAAAAAATCTATGATACAGATGCACGTGAGGAGACAGCAACCCCAGACAACGGAGGAACAATGTAAAAATAAAACAAAACATACATCAGGACAGAGGCTCAGAGGAAGAATAGAAACTATTTGGTAACAAAAGTGTACTATATGTTTGATACAAAAAAGGTATGAAGAAAATGTACCTTTACTAAAGCTTATAGAATATCCTTGGTCCATAAAAACTGTTATTATCACGATTTGTATGCGTGTTCCACTAGGACTCAACCCTCCTTTTGCACAATAATACATCTTGCCCTTTACAGAAACAAAAAAAACATAACAGACCAAGACAAAAGATAAAAACAAACAAACAGAAAGGAGAAATGATAAAAACAGAAAGGGAAAAAACAAAAACGCAAAAATAGACTTCTTTTTAGACAAAGATTTGTACATGGCTGATGTATCATTGCCGTGGCAACACTTTCACGGGCCTATCACAGGCGCTGGTGCTCTCGGCCAATAGGGAAGCTCCTTTCACGAGAGGAAGGTTGGTGGAGGCGGAGTCCACCACCTGCACCAGAAGGGCGTGTCTCTTTAGCATGTGCCACTGGAGGGTGCTGTCGAACACCACGCAATCATGACATCAACATTTTCCCCCGGACTTCCGTTATCCACTGCTCAGTCATCTCCCAACTCCTCGTTTGTTTTTCCACGTTCACGTTTTTTTTTTTTGTTAAGGTTCTCCGTCAAACTTAATATGCAGCACTTTTTTTTTTTTAAGAAGTCTGTATGCTCAGTCTTTTTCTCTTTGCTGTTCGTTTGTTCCGTGTAGCAGGGGTGTGTGTGTGTGCATATATGTACACCCACAGAAACCCTGAACTCACACCCACCACCACCACCACCACACACTCTTTCACTCCCGGTGTGTGCGTATGTGTGTGTGTGTGTGTGTGTTAGGACACCACGGCCGCCGCGGATGATGCCGACGCCGGTACCCCTCCGCTGGCTCCGGATCCGTAGGGCCCCGTGTCGGGCCCCCCGCTGTTGGGCCCCGTGCTGTTGGGCGTGCTGGCTCCCGAGAGGAGACTACTGTTGCCGCCGGACCGCAGGATGGCCCCGGCCGCACTGCAGTGAGGCCTCGGCCCCGGCTCGGGCGTGTAGGTGAAGGTGAGCGTGGTGGAGTAGATGATGCCGTCGTTACGCACCAGCGTCACGGGCACCTGCACCGGCTGCCGCACCCAACGCCAGCCCTCCCGGAAGGCAGAGATGTCGGGCACCACGCACAGCATGCTCTCCGCACACCTGCGGAACGGACGGAGAGAGATATGCAAAGTTTAATCCGCGCCTTATGTTAGCCAATAGGTGGTGGGTAGACTTCAAAAATTGTGTGAAGGACATAACTAAAATCAGAAGCTTGCACTCTACAGTGCAGAGAAAACGCCAAAATGTGGAGGGATAAGGCAACGTGTTATCTGGCAGACAGCGCAAATTTTTCAGGTGCGCTGCAAAAACGGATTGTCTAATCAACTGTTTTTTTTGTATGAAGGCACTTACTTAGCACTTTCTCTCATCATTTGACTTCATGTAATAAGAGAGTATTTTGACTTATTTTAAGACACATTATCAAGAAAAGAAGCAAATTGCTCAATTCATCGTAAAAAAAAAACATTGAATCATATCGCCTTAAGTTGACAAGGAATTTTAAAAAATAAGGAGAAACTCTGAACACCATTTCCCTGTGGAGTGAGAAACATGGAGTGAGGGTTGGGGGTGGGGGCGATATGACACAGTGGGTCCACAAAGAAGAATGGAAAGAGAGAACACAAAGTGAAAAGAAAGGGCCGGCAAGATGGATGTGAGAGAACATCGGAACTTACAGAAGCAGGGTAAAGGACACAGATGAGAAAGGGAGAGGATTTCACCCCACGGAGTGGGAACAGGAGGAGGAAGAGGAGGGAGGAGTGGAAAAGAGGGCAAGAGAGAGTGAGTAAGGCCAGTGACAGTGATGGAGATTAACAGGTGAGACGGCGACAGAGACGGGAGGAGAGAGAGGCAGGCGGACAGGTAAGCTGGCGGACAGGTAAGCTGACGCACAGAAACATAAAGGTAGTAATTGATTAAACTGCTTCAACACCACCACATACAGTACGCTTGAGCAGGCAATCGATGCTGACATGCATCACAGCTACCTGGCCTTGTTCATAGTAACCAAACAACACACATGAATCAATAAATATGTCTGACGCTAATTGGAATAATGTACAGTCTGCTGGCAAGGGGAAAAAGATTCTGACAGGTCAAACAGGACCTTAACTTGCCAACTTTCAGTTACAGTGACGTTCAGTTATTATAAGCTGATTTTCAGCAGGCATTTTAAAGCATTTTTATACGGCTCTTCACAATGCAAGTAGAACGCTCCATTGACTTGAATTTATACTAAAAACAAAAAAAATTAAAAATGGGGGCAGCCGTGGCCTACTGGTTAGCACTTCGGACTTGTAACTGGAGGGTTGCCGGTTCGAACCCCGACCAATAGGCACGGCTGAAGTGCCCTTGAGCAAGGCACCTAACCCCTCACTGCTCCCCGAGCGCCGCTGTTGTTGCAGGCAGCTCACTGCGCCGGTATTAGTGTGTGCTTCACCTCACTGTGTGCTGAGTGTGTTTTACTAATTCACGGATTGGGATAAATGCAGAGACCAAATTTCCCTCACGGGATCAAAAGAGTATATATACTTAATTGGATTTTCCAAAGTTCTACCGGTCATTATTTCCGTCTAAGGACCTCTAAACTAGATGTACCGCATAGCGGTACAAAATATGACCGCCGCTCAGTCCTGTACATCCATTCCGCGAAAATAAATCATATAAATGAATTTGTCTCCATCTTCTACTCCATCCCCCACTCTTGAAACTTTTGTGTATGCTTGTTTGGAATGTGTGTTTGCGGGCTGCACACAAAGTAGCCTACTGGCGCTGCAAAGGTGAATAGATTTGTAGCAGTTGCCAAAAAATTTGTAGCATTGTTATAAAACCTTTAAAATATCTAAACAATCACAAGTAGGGCAATTCATCACAGTCCATCCATTGCAACTGGACTGATGAAAGGTACACCTGTAGGCTACATTGTATTTGGGAAAAGCAGAAGGTAGCAGCATAATCTATTTATTTATTTGTTTTTAAACAAAACAATCCCTGTCAGTTCCATGCAGTTTTCAACAGCTATCAAGAAGAGAGGTCATGTCATGGATTTTTGTGAATGTTTCTTCTTCTACATATGCATAAGTTTAGTCATCTAGTTCATATGATATTCAGCTTTATTGTCAATACACAAATTAAATACCAGTAGTCTAAAACAAAATGCCGTTTTACCCAGTGGTGCAAATAACTGACATGTCCAAAAGGGCCTTCATGAAATGCGTTGCTAGACTGTTCATACACATTTTAACGGGCCAAGTTGAAGAGCTACTGTCCGTTATTGTTTGTGCAAATAATATGCTGATTCATGTTCCCTTGCATTTTGCAACTATGAGGTCCATGGTTAGTCTGGCTTTCGCCAGACCAAGCTCAATCTTTTAAGAAATCGAAAAGGAATCGCCGGCAGATCAGGCTGAGTTCACCCAGCCTAGTCCATTGTAGGCGTCTGATAGAAATATTGTTTAATTTTGCAATTGAGATATCCACGCACTGCTAACGTCTCAGTCTCACGGTATAGCCATAGGCAAAACTGTATTGGACCGGTGTAACGTTGGTACTAAATCATCCATCGCAAAGAATGATTTTTGTAGCACGTGCAACAAATATGTGTAGGTACAGCCCTGCCCTGGATACATCGCTCTAAAACATTTAGTTTAAATGGAGATGTTAATCACGGGTGCGTTAATAAATCTACATTGCGGCGAGTTGACACAAATTATTCACTTTGACGAATTTATGTAGTTTCAGTCCTAGTTACTTTACTTTGAGCCATGCTCTTCCTTACTTGAATCACCTTTGAAAATAGAGGATTGAAGTAGCCTATATGGGTGTTTGGGAATGAACGTTGACTCAGATGCTTTTTGAGACTTTGAGCTAAATGTCCCAGCTTGGTGTTTAGGATGAATCATCAGGTTATCTTTCAGGTAGCCTATATTTTCCATTAGAAAACCATCACGTAGCGAACGTGTTGTGGCTAACTCACTTAGCTCCTGTTAGTAGCCTAGGTTATGGTTATAAGCAAATGAGATGACCGTCGAAAGATGCAATTAGTGCTGTTATAGTGCTAGCGAAGCTAGCGAAGCGGTCATATAATGATTGTCTTTTTTCGTCATCTACTTCCTGAATTTTTGGTCAACGATACCCGGGACACCGAAACACCGGTGCATATGAAATTTAGTGGGTATGTAGCCCCACTAGACTTTTACGGAAAAACTTTGTTTCGTCCCCGGGGGCCACTAACCCCCCCACCCCCCCCCCCCCTGTGCTGGGCCCCCCGAACCGCAAAAAAAGCAGTTTTTCCTAAATAACTACCTGAACCGTGGCACTGAGGATGAAGAATCTTTTATGGTATGTTGGTCTCAAGGGCCCACATCAACCTGGCCCATAATCACTCATTTGTGATTTGCACCCACCCGGTAAAAAATGAAAATGCAATATTATTCTGCTTTAATCGCCCCTATCTTCAGTTAAGATGTTCAGAACTGCACCAAATTTTATGTGTATGATTGACCTGGCATTCTCTGGGGGTATGCCAAGTTTCGTAGAATTTCATCCATGGGGGGGGTCCAAATAAAATGAGGTTATGTGTACATTTAGTGACTGTACACTCATCAAAAGTCAAAGTCAAAGTCAAAGTCAGCTTTATTGTCAATTTCTTCACATGTTCCAGACATACAAAGAGATCGAAATTACGTTTCTCACTATCCCACGGTGAAGACAAGACATATTTTACCAATTTAGGTCTACAGACAAACATAACATTCAAGTAAACAAAAAAGTAAGTAAATAAGTAAATAAGAGGGCACATATAATAATGAAAAAATAAGAGCAGCAAAATTTGGTTGAAATTGTGCATAGACAGTCAATAAAATACTAGTGCAAAGTCAGGCCAATAAAAGGCTTGGGTAGTTCTGTTTGACCTAAGTAAGAAAGAAAGTGGCATAGTGGTGCAAGTTATGTAAGAGCAGCAGAAGTGTTGTGTTTTCAGGACAACAACACCAAGTTGTAAAGTGTACAGTGTGCAAGTGTGCAAGTGTGCAAGTGGAGTAGTGCAGGCGGCCATTGTGGGTCCAATGTCCAGGATGTTATGTAGCTGAGGGTGGAGGGGGGAGAGGAGGGAGAGAGTTCAGCATCCTTACAGCTTGGTGTATGAAGCTGTTGGTGAGTCTGGTAGTGCGGGAGCGCAGGCTTCTGTACCTCTTCCCAGAGGGCAGTAGATCAAACAGATTCTGAGCGGGGTGACTTGCATCACTCACAATTTTGGTCGCCTTGCGGGTGAGGTGGGTGGTGTAAATGTCCTTCAGGGAGGGGAGTGAAGCACCAATAATCCTTCCAGCAGTGTTCACTATGCGCTGCAGGGCTTTCCTGTTGTATTCAGTGCAGCTTCCGCCCCACACAGCGATACAGCTGGAGAGGATGCTCTCAATGGTGCCTCGGTAGAATGTGGTCATGATGGCTGGTGGAGCACTTGCTCGCCTGAGTTTCCGCAGGAAGTACAGGCGGCGCTGAGCTCTCTTCGCCAGTGATGCAGTGTTGGTGGTCCAGGAGAGGTCTTCACTGATGTGCACCCCCAGGAATTTGGTGCTGCTCGCTCTCTCCACCACAGCACCGTCGATGGTCAGTGGCAGGTGTTGGGTGTGACCTCTCCGGAAGTCAACAACAATCTCTTTGGTCTTGCTGACGTTCAGCAGGAGGTTGTTGTCCCTGCACCACGTTGTCAGATGGTCGACCTCCAACCTGTATTGAGTCTCGTCGCCCTTGGTGATGAGACCCACCAGAGTTGTGTCGTCAGCAAATTTCACTATGTGATTGTTGCTGTAGGTTGCAGTGCAGTCATGCGTCAGCAGGGTGAAGAACAGCGGACTGAGCACGCAGCCTTGGGGGGCCCCTGTGCTCAGTGTGATGCTGCTTGAGGTATTGTTGCCAACACGTACTACTTGGGGCCTCTGAGAGAGGAAGTCCAGTAGCCAGTTGCAGAGGTAGGTACTGAGTCCCAGTTTGTCAAGTTTGCAGATGAGTTGTTGTGGTATTATGGTGTTGAATGCAGAACTGAAGTCTATAAACAGCAATCTCACATATGAGTCTCTTTTTTCCAGGTGGGTGAGGGCTGGGTGGAGGGCAGAGCAGATTGCATCCTCTGTAGACCGCTTGGCTCGGTATGCAAACTGGAAGGGGTCCAGGGTGGGGGGGAGAATGGCTTTGATATGTGACATCACAAGCCGCTCAAAGCACTTCATGATGATGGGTGTCAGTGCCACAGGGCGGTAGTCATTGAAGCAGGATGGAGCAGTTTTCTTCGGCACAGGTATGATGGTGGCAGCTTTGAAACATGATGGGACGATGGCTTGCACTCATTGGCCTGTAGATGGCGGTGCACACATATACACATGCACACACACACACAGGCACCCACATACTATCGGTATTAGAACGGCCGATACATAATTACAAATTCAGTAGGATTAAAAGAAAGCCAAATTCATCATGGCTGCATTTCCAGTATTGGCGATAAGAAGCGGTTTGTCCACTAGATGGCGCATCGTTGCAGTAAAACGTAATTTTGTTGGAAGTGGGATTGAAAAACAATGGACGCTTCCTACAAGGACTGTAGCAGAGCCCGTCTACGGAGAGCCTTGCCACTCCGTATTAAGTCCCATTGTACCGAATTTTGGATGCAGTTCCACCAGAGTTCCACTGGGGGCGATCGCCATGAGTGCAGAATGAATGTGAGTCAATGGAGCTAGACGGCTAAAATTGTCTCTTTCACCTGATTGTCGTTGACAAATCTCAGATTTGATTGTAGTTTGTATAACTTCAACATGGGTTAAAGGGCAAAAGTTGAATGAACGAGTACTTATGTCCTTTTGATTTCTTACAGGTTGGGTCGTTGTTGCACATAACATGCTAGCATTGTGCTAATGAATGACGTCATTGACACATTTGAAAGGCTTTTTAGAACAATTAAGTGACTTTAAAAAATATAATACTCAACCAAGTGTATTTTCTTTGCCTCCCCTTTCGAATACAATACTCAAATTACTTGAAAAAAAATTATATCCCGAGAAAAGTGGATTTTGAGGGGTACAGCTCCATAGACCTCCATGCATTCTGCACTCGTGGACGAGCGCCCTCATGTGGAACCACAGAAGGAACTGCAACCAGTTCAGAAACCGGAAGTTTTCCGAGAGTGGCAGTTCTCCCCTTATTAGACATTCTCTGACTGTAGTTTACCGCAGAGAACGTCTAATAAGGATAGGACGATGTTCACATGAAATGTAATTCCCATTTCTTCTTGAAGCCAAAATAAATCTGAGGATGTTTATCGGACATGCTTGGTTTTTACTGCAGGTAAGTTAATCTTTTAATATCAATAAGGACCTAGGTAATGTTACCGTTAGCGTTGGTTGAGTGATGGAGGCCAATTTGATTGATTGCATTTGTAGGAAACTATAAATGCGGTTATACCAAGCAAATTGATAGCAGCACTGTAATTGTATCATTCGACTGTCATTTGCACGTGCTACAAAAATCAAGTCAAGTCAAGTCAAGTTTATTTATATAGCGCATTTCATACACAGAGGTCATTCAATGTGCTTTACATAAACAAAACAATAATAACAATAATAACAAATAAAAGCATAGAAGGGCAATATAGTCAAAGAATAGTTAAAAGGTAAAGATCATAATAAAAAGAAAACATAAAACACAAGGTAAAATCATTTAAAAATAAAGAATAATTAGTAAGCAAAAACAAAGGCAAAAGTAGTAAAAAAAAGTAATAAAAGACAAGGTAGAATAATTATCAAGGCAGATTCAGAATTTGTAACTCGGCACAGTTAGCAGAAAGCATCTGAGAACAGTTTGGTCTTAAGTCTAGATTTAAAACTGGCTACAGTTGGGGCCTTTTTGATGTCATCCGAAAGTTGGTTCCACAGCTGAGCCGCATAGCAGCTAAAAGCTGCTTCACCATGTTTAGTTCTAACTGTGGGTTTTACTAGCAGGTTTTTTACCTGGGACCTGAGAGGACGAGAAGGTGTGTACTGCTGAAGCATGTCTGACAAGTATTTAGGTCCTGCTCCATTTACTGATTTATAAACAAGCAATAGTGCTTTAAAGTCAATTCTGTGATTTACTGGAAGCCAGTGCAAGGACTTAAGAATTGGAGTAATGTGGTCAGTTCTTTTAGTTTTTGTTAGAATCCTAGCTGCTGCATTTTGTATCACCTGAAGCTGTTTAATAGTCTTTTTAGGAAGGCCTGTGAACAGTCCATTGCAGTAATCAACCCTGCTGGAGATAAAAGCATGAATGAGTTTTTCTAAGTCATGTTTTGACATCAGCCCTCTGAGTTTGGCAATATTTTTGAGGTGGTAAAAAGCTGATTTAGTTATCGCTTTCATGTGGTTGTTGAAATTTAGATCACTGTCAATTAATCCACCAAGATTTTTAACAGTATCCTTTGCCTTCAACCCTTTTGTGTCAAGGAGAGTGGCAACCCTAAGTCTTTCCTCCTTTTTACCAAATATAATTACTTCAGTTTTTTCTTTGTTCAGCTGAAGAAAATTTTGAGACATCCAGGTGTTGATTTGTTCTATACACTGACACATAGATTCAAGAGGACCATAGTTGTTTAGTGATAGAGCTAAGTAAATTTGTGTGTCATCTGCATAGCGATGATATGAAATCAAATTATTTTGAATGATTTGTCCAAGTGGGAGCATATAGAGGTTGAATAATAGTGGCCCCACGATCGACCCCTGGGGAACACCACAGGTCAAGGACGTTGGTGTTGAGGTACAGTTTCCGATGGCAACAAAGAAGCTCCTTTCTTGTAGATATGATTTTAGCCAGCTGATAACTATGCCTGTAAATCCAACCCAGTGTTCTAGTCTGTGTAGCAAAATATTGTGATCAACAGTGTCAAATGCTGCACTAAGGTCCAGTAGCACTAGGACTGATGTTTTACCTGAATTTGTGTTGAGGCGTATGTCATTGGAAACTTTAATGAGAGCTGTTTCAGTGCTGTGATTTGCCCGAAAACCAGACTGAAAGTAATCAAAATACCCATTTGATGTTAGGAAGGTGGTTAATTGATTAAAGACTACTTTTTCAATAATTTTGCCAATAAAAGGTAGATTGGATATGGGCCTGTAATTGTTTAGCATGGAGGCATCCAGGTTATTCTTCTTGAGAAGTGGCTTTACAACAGCTGTTTTCAGTGACTTACTGTAGGAAAAGTGCCAGACAGCAGTGATACATTTACAATTTGAAGGACATCCGCCGCTATGAGGTGAAAAACAGTTTTGAAGAAATTGGTAGGCAGAGTGTCTAAGACACATGTGGAAGAGCTGAGATTCTGTACCGTTTTTTCAAGTGTTTCGTAGTCTATCAAGCTGAACTCTGACATCAAGTTTAGTTTCCCTCTGTTTGTTGCTGGAAGTTCAGGTTGTTGAATTTGTAATTGAGCAGATATGTTGAGTCTGATTTTGTCAATTTTACCTTTAAAAAAAGATGAAAACTCATTGCATTTATTAGTTGAGAGAAGTTCAGGCGCTAATTGTGAGGGGGGATTTTTTAACTTATCAACAGTTGAAAATAGAATACGAGTGTTATTTGAACTTCTATTGATAATGTTAGAAAAGAAAGACTGTCTTGCTTTGCATATTTCAGAGTTATATGTGCGGAGCATCTCTTTATGGATTTCATAGTAGATCTGAAGTTTGTATTTACGCCATTTTCTTTCAGTCTTCCTACACTCTCTTTTTAGAAGTTTAACTGCTGGATTTTGCCTCCATGGTGCTTTCTGTTTGTCCTTAACTTTCTTGAATTGTAATGGAGCAATGTCGTCCATAATGTTTGCCATTTTTGCATTAAAGTGATAAAATAAGTCTTCAGAGTCTGACAGTTGACTTGACTTTAGTGAAAGTGCTTGCACAAAGAGAGCACTTGTCTGATCATTTATGATTCTCCTTTTTACCATCATAGCTGTGTTTTGAGTGTGTGGGGACATAGACACATCAGAGAACATGCAGAAATGATCAGATAAGGCCAGGTCTTTAACAGCTGTAGAGACATCGAGACCCTTTGTGATAACAAGGTCGAGGGTATGGCCGAGAGAGTGTGTTGGCCCCTGTACATGCTGTGTTACGGAGAAAGTATCGATTATCGAATCATTCTGTGCAATGGAAGATTTACCAACGTTACACCGGTCTGATACAGTTTTGCCTATACATGCGTGAGAATGAGACGCATGTTTATTTGTTTTAAGTGCGTGCAGGGTGTGAGAGGGTAATCTATGTGCTTTGATTCCAGCTTGGTAGTTGTAGTCTGTGAAATTAAAAAGCACGTGTGTGTGAAGTATCCAAACAATGACACCTTCATTTCATTATGGCTGCTTTAGCAACACACCTTAAGCTACTGTGTAGTGGGCCCCATTTAGAAGTGGCTACTTCATTCGCGCTTTCCTTGACTCATGGAGCTGCGTGAATTTTATTACAACTTTTCGCCACGATATGGCAGTTTAAGTCCGCTTGATACTGTAAGGCGTAAGCCATTGGTTTCCAAAGGAGATTTTATTTGTGTCGCCAGCATAGCCTATTGACAATTTATGTTGTAAATAGGCCTACCTTATAAGCCTACCTGTAGCTTAGGGAAGCTAACAGCTTACTATTAGGATCTAGTTTGTTAGTTACAGTTTTGTCATAACTCCCTGATGCATTTTTGCATTTAGAATAGCCAGAGCGTGGATATCTCAATCGGAAAATTAAACAATATCGGGTGCCTATGGACTAGGCTGGGTGAACCCAGCCTGATCTGCCCGCTATTTATTTTTTGATTTCTTAAGATGAGCTTGGTCTGGTGAAAGCCAGACTAGTCATGGACCTCAGTTACACAATGCAAGGGAACATGAATCAGCCTATATTTGCACGAACAATAACGGACAACAGTTCTTCAACTTTGGCCCGTTAAAATGTGTATGAACAGTCTAGCGACGCATTTCATGCCCATTTGGACATGTCAGTTATTTGCACCATTGGTTAGATGTAAAACAGCATTTCGTTTCAGACTACTGTTACTTAATTTGTGTATTAACAATAACGTTTCAGACTACTGTTACTTAATTTGTGCATTGACAATAAAGTATCACATGAACTAAAGATGACTAAAATCTTATGTAGAAGAAACATTCACAAAAAATCCATCCATCCAAAAATGACCTTTGTTTTTGATAGCTGTTGAAAACGGCATGGAACTGACAGAGATGTTTTTGTTTATTTATTTATAAATAAATAAATAAATAAATAAATAAATAAATAACATTATGCTGATACCTTTTGCTTTTCCCAAACACAATGTAACCTACAGGTGTAAGTGACCTTTCATCAATCCAGTTGCAATGGATGAACTGTGATGACCTGCCCTACTTGTGATTGTTTAGAGATTTTAAAGGTTTTATAACAATGCTACATCTTCTTTGGCTATTCTACAATCAATTCACCTTTTCAGCACCAGTAGGCTACTTTCTGTGCAGCCGCACACACACACTCAGGCATGCCAAACAAGCATACACAAAAGTTTCAAGAGTGGGGGATGGAGTAAAAGATGGAGACAAATTGAAGTGTGATTTATTTTCGCGGAACGGATGTACAGGACTGAGCGGCGGTCATATTTAATACCGCTATGCGGTACATCTAGTTTTACCTACTCTAGGCTATTGATATAACTTAAGATTAACGTAGCCTACCTGCAGTAAAAACCAAGCATGTCCGATAAACATTCGCAGATTTATTTCGGCTTCAAGAAGAAATGGGAATTACATGTCATCCTTATTAGACATTCTCTGCGGTAAACTACAGTCTTGTCCTTGTAGGAAGCGTAGTGTCTTTCCAACCCACTTTAGATTAACTTCCAACAAAATTACGTCTCACTGCAACGATGTGCCATCTGGTGGACAAACGACTACGTGACGCCAATACTGGAAATGCAGCCAAATTATTATGATGAATATTTGGTTTTCCTTTAATCCTACTGAATTTGTAATTATGTATCGGCCGTTGTAATTGCCGATACTGATGGTATGTGCGTACCTGTGTGTGTGTGTGCGTGTGTATATGTGTGCACCACCATCTACAGGCCAATAAGTGTACAGTCACTAAATGTACATATAACTTAATTTTTTAGACCCCCCCATGGATGAAATTCTACGAAACTTGGCATACCCCCAGAGAATGTCAGATTAATCATACACATAAAATTTGGTGCAGTTCTGAACATCTTAACTGAAGAGAGGGGAGATTAAAGCAGAATGATATTGCATTTTCATTTTTTACCGGGGGGGTGCAAATCACAAATGAGTGATTATGGGCTAGGTTGATGTGGGCCCTTGAGACCAACATACCATAAAAATTCTTCATCCTCGGTGCAACGGTTCAGGTAGTTATTTAGGAAAAACTGCATTTTTTGGGTTTCGGGGGGCCCAGCGCGGTGGGGGAGTGGCCCCGGGGACGAAACGAAAATTTTCCGTAAAAGTCTAGACGGGGCTACATACCCACCAAATATTATGTGCCCCGGTGGTTCGGTGTCCCGGGTATCGTTGACCAAAAATTCAGGAAGTAGATGACGGGGGGGGAAAAAAAAGAAAAAAAACTATGACAATCCCTATATGACCGCTTCGCTAGCGGCGGTCACAATAATGACCACTGTCAATAGAAACGGATTTCCGTTCAAAAGTGAAGGCAGACGGTTGATTAGCTGTGTTCTAAAGAACAGTTGATTCAAGTTCAGCGTGTGTTTCTCAGCAAAAGCAACAATGAAACAGTAAAAAATAAATGTAAAGAGACATATCGTGGAGTTTATTTTTTCGTTTTGGCAAGTAGCCGCATAATAAGTGGGATAATGTGTAAAGTCCCTTCAGGGCAAAGCAAGAACGGTTCGCCCGGTCGGGACTTATTTTCCCAATAATGACTGGCGTTCTATACATTATCCCTTCCATATAGGACCTAAGAACATTGCGATGGCCACAGCATTCTGAGCCGCTGTGTAACAAACCCTCATCAAAACTCCAAGTCTGGACTTCTGGAGCTCATGATGGCATGGCTGTTCAGTTCCAGATATCTACCATGTTATTTTCTCAGAAAAATAAATTCAATTGTTCCTCTAAGTCAGAGCTAGGAGCGGAGAGCACTTAGCATTTTACTAGCGGAGGTAAGACTGATGGGATCAACCTGCCATCTCCACATGTCACTCACAGTTTTGAACAGTGGGGGTTTAATAGGCTTGGCCTGTTTGTCTCTCTCTGTGTTCTCCTTTCATGGGAGGGGACAGAGTGGTCAGTGTAACCTTGCAGGCTCTAACTAGACTCGTGGAGATAAATATATGACTAACACATTCCAAAGAGACCGCAAAAAGCATGGTAACGGCATATGCCATGGTTTAGAGATCAGATGTTTATCGTTGTGTGTGTGCTTCATATAAAAAGAAAACAAATATATACTATAGTATAAAAACGAGACAGAGAGAGAAAGGGAGAAAGAGAGAGAGAGTCCTGTACCTGTACATGGTCTCTGCTTCCACATCGCCGAACCACACCCTCAGGTTTGGAGTGAAATTCTGCCCTGTGAGCTCAAGCATGGCCACATCACCACCTCCGTTCAGCTGCAAACAGCCAAAGAGAAGGTGTGGGTGTGTGTCAGTGTAAAAGATGCAAACAGCCAAAGATAATGTGTGTGTGTGTGTGTGTGTGTGTGTGTGTGTGTGTGTGTGTGTGTGTGTGTGTGTGTGTGTGTGTGTGTGTTTCAGTGTTAAAGATGCAAACAGCCAAAACAGCCATAGAGAATGAGTGTGTGTGTGTGTGTGTGTGTCACTGTAAAAGATGTAAACAGCCATAGGGAATGTGTGTGTGTGTGTGTGTGTTTCAGTGTTAAAGATGCAAACAGCCAAAACAGCCATAGAGAATGAGTGTGTGTGTGTGTGTGTGTGTCACTGTAAAAGATGCAAACAGCCATAGAGAATTTGTGTGTGTGTGTGTGTGTGTGTGTGTGTGTGTGTGTGTGTGTGTGTGTGTGTATGTGTGTCAGTGTAAAATATGCAAACAGCCATAGAGAATGTGTGTGTGTGTGTGTGTGTGTGTGTGTTACCTGTAAGCTCTCTACCACAGGCACAGGTGTGACCGGTGAGTGGACAGGGCCCATGCCCTCGTAGAAGGTGTACTCTGCCTTGTCCGTGCTAATGATTGTCCAGGAGGCGCCATCGTTTATCATCTCCTTGTTTGGTTCTTTTGGGCATGGAGTGGCCTTGAAAAGCAATAAAACACACACACACACACACACACACACACACAGTCAGAAACAGCAACACCTATCGAAATGCTCATCTGTACAAGTACATTAGCTTATAAACTAGGCCTTAAGAAGTATACCTTTTATGAACCATGATGAGCAGATTGTCCCTCTAAACATAATGTACCTAAAATATGAAGTGTAATGATAGAATGGAGGGTTCTTAATAGGGCACAATCTATGGCAGGACCTGTTCTGTTTGAGGTCGAGTTGGATTCCCTTTAGATACTTTAGATACTAATTTGAGATTAGTATGGCTATTTTGGTTGACAGTTTGTGAGACCTTGAGTAGTGCAACGTAGACAGCTTGTTTAGGTCTAGTTTAGACTGATTTTTGTTCTTGCACCATGTTTGCTCTACGTTGTTTATCAAAGTAATCACCTTCTTCCTTTTGTGATCACAATACTGCGGTCACTAAATAAGGACATTCTTGAGTTGATTATTTTCCACATGCTGCACAACACATATTTATCACAAGGACATAACTTCATCATCCCTACCATTGCCATTAGCATATCACTTGTTTAAAGCCCCCCTGGTAGGATTAGCTATATTTCCCCCTTTGCTGGAGAAGGTGTGCATTATGCTATTTCAAACTGTGGAAAAAGGTAACGATAAAGCACATGGATTTGTTTACAAGCTAGCGAAACGGTTAGCATAAGTTCAGCAGAACAATGTGAAAGTTACACGTGAAACGCGATTTAAAACAAGTTTCTTGTTTCTCACTTCTCTTACCGGGACGGTCGTCCCAATGTTGGAAGGTTGGTTTTCCACCTGGGGACGCTAGGGGAAAGTCACCATTTTCACCGGAACAGGTCAATTAACCATCCAAATGATTTCTAAACGGGTTTATTAAGTTGAAATAGTCGTCAACTTCCCCTGTTTACTGAATGTAAATTTTGTGATTTTTGGTTCACTAAAAGGTTGGAAGGTTGGTCAATGAACGGCAGAGAACAAGTAGGATCATATCCATCAATCAAACTTGATCCATTTACTTTGCTTTACTGAGGTCTCTTTCTGTGTGCAATGTGCTCTAACGAGAACTCTCGGCAAAGCTACCCATCACAACGCTACATATCTCAACTCCTCACATGGTGAGTCAGGCTTATCATCATGTTTTCCTACAAATTACATATTTCCACATGCTGCACCAGAGATATTCATCGCAAGGACACAAATTCATCATCCCAGTCATTGCCCTCTCAATCTCCGTCTCCTCAAGAGCGCTACTCCAGGAAGCCTGACTCAAACTTCTCGGATACTAATTAGATGACTGCATCACAAACGTTGGCAGGCATAGATAACGCTCGCCGGTCGGCACGGCAACCGCATGTCTAGAGGTAATGAGGCGGGCAGGTTTCCGACCGAGAGTGGAGCACAACGCGGTGATTTCGGTATTCTGCATCCATTACATGGCATGACTGACAGCTTGGTGACATCAGCCATCCTGCCTTGATGAGGTCTAGCTAATGCCCCAGAACAAAGCAGCACTGGGAAAGGAAAGGGGAAGGTCACATCACAACCAAACACCACCACACCACAACACAGAGGTCTGGGCACATGCCCAAGTACCTACATTAATGAGTAGGTCTGAGTAAGTCTCAAAAACATGAGCCTGGAAAAGTCAAGGAACGACTATAAAGCACAGCACTGAACTGGAATAACTGAAGTCTTGGGTTGTGTGCAGTCTGGGAACTGCCTTCAAATCAATGTGGGTGCGATGGGATACATAATGAAATGATTAAGTACAAAGGCATGTGGGTGCGATGGGATACATAATGAAATGATTAAGTACAAAGGCATGTGGGTGCGATGGGATACATAATGAAATGATTAAGTACAGCAGCCCAATACTGAAGCAAGCCATTCTCAAACTTTTCAATCTAGTTCTAGCTGTTTTTCCCACGGCCATGGAAAGAAAATCAAATTGTACCAATCTACAAAAACGGAGATAAACTAGATCCAAACAACTACAGAGGCATTGCTGTAAGCAGCAACTTGGGAAAGCTTTTCTGTAGCATCATAAACAACAGAATGGTAGAATTCTTACAGGAAAATAGAGTTCTAAGTAACTCTCAGATGGGGTTTATGCCAAAACACAGAACAACTGACCACATATATACATTACAGACATTAATTGAAGAATATGTACAGAACACCAACAGAGGAAAACTTTTTGGATGCTTTGTAGACTTCAAGAAGGCATTCGATTCAGTCTGGCATGATGGACTCTTACTTAAACTGTTAGAAAATGGGATAGGGGGAAGAATCTATGACCTTATAAAAGATATATACAAAAACAACAGATGTTGTGTCAAAATCGATGATAAAAGAACGTCATACTTTAAACAAGCCAAAAGGTGTTCGGCAAGGTTGTAGTCTTAGTCCTATACTCTTCAATCTATATATCAATGATCTAACATCAGACATAGCAAAATCCAAACTATCAGGAGTCACAATCGGAGGTAGAGACATTAAAGGTCTCCTGTTTGCAGATGACCTCCTACTTCTGTCTCCAACTGAGGAGGGGCTACAAGAGAGTCTGTCAATCCTGGAAAAATACTCTCAAATTTGGAACCTCCCCATAAATAAAGAAAAAACAAATATAATGATATTTCAAAAAAAGACACGTTCAACAGAGAATAAATATAATTTCACCCTTGGTGAAAAAAGACTTTCTCAAGTGACAAGCTATAACTATTTGGGCCTAAATATTTCCTCCACGGGCAATTTTAATCTGGCTATTAAAGACCTGGTTGACAAAGCACGGAGAACATATTATTGCATAAGAAAATCACTAGACCAATACAACACCCGTATCAAATTGTGGCAAAAGATTTTTGATTCGGTTATCAAGCCCATTATCTTATATGGCAGTGAAATTTGGGGCATAAAACATCAAGATAATTATGAGCTATGGGACAAAAGCCCAGCAGAAACACTACACCTGGAATTCTGTAAGAACATCTTGGGGGTACGCAGGAATGCAACAAATATTGCATGCAGAGCAGAACTTGGAAGATATCCACTATTAGTTGATATAAAAGAGCATGCAAATTGTATTACCATGTACTGTCCTCAAAACCAGAGAAATATAATCACAGTGCCCTTCTACAGAGGAGAACCCACCCAGAGAGAGATCCTTTTGATTATCTTATATCAAAACACAATTTGAATTTGAATACACCTGACATGTCTCAGACAAAGTTAAAACATATCGAAAAATTAACAGAATATTACAAATATTGGCTAGACAAAATTAAAAAATCCAACAAACTGATCTATTATCAAAAAATAAAAACCAATTATGAATTTGCATCTTATTTAAAAGAAATTCACATTTCATTTATTATTCTCTCTTTTTAATTATTATCATTTTGTTATTATTATTATTATTATTATTTTATTTGTATTTTTATTTTTTAAACAGATATTGTATCTGTGTTGTTTTGTTATATGTTTGCTTTGGCAACACTGCTTCATTGAGTAATGCCAATAAAGCTCCATTGAAATTAAAATTGAAATTGAAATTGAGAGAGAGAGAGAGAGAGAGAGAGAAAGAGAAAGAGAGAGAAAGAGAAATAGAGAGTGACTGAAAGAGAGGGAAAGAGTGAATAGGCGAGTGAGTGCACTCACTTGGAATTGGATGATCCTCTCTTGGGAAAGGCACAAGTACATGCGCTCCGTGTCCTTTAGATAGAAGGCACACTTATGCAGCTGAGAGACGGGGTCATCAGCGTCCAGCAGGGCCGTCTGCTTATCCACCTTACGGATGATCTGAGGGGAGACGTGGGGGGAGGAGGGACAGAGACAGAGAGAGTGTGGTTAGTATGCCATCACGAAAGCCTTCAAAGTCAAGCACTCTAATAACGCTGGGTGGAAAAGAATAACGTAAGGCAGTGTTTCTCAAAGCGTGGTCCGCGAGCAGACGTGGTAAAATATAATATAGATGAGTTGTTTGCAATATTGACCCAACTTGTATATGAATCCAAACAGTTCTGCAACACTGCCTATGTAAGCTACGCCAGTTTAAATCATATGAATCGTCTGACACAATAAGCAAGGTGCAAAGACAATAACCAAGGTGGTTCAGTGAGTAGGCCTATTGTGTAATACTTTTGAAGTAGGTCTACTGTTTGGTTTTTTTTTCAGCTACTGTAGGTGGTCTGTGATTTTTTTTTTATTGGTTAAGTGGTCCTTGGTCTTAAAACTTTGAGAAACACTGACATAAGGCAAGGACAGGGAAGAGCCAATGAAAGAGAGACAAAAGCAGGGTGGAGGGCATACGAGGAGAGTTTAAGACAAGGGAAAGGGATATGCATAGGTAGAGACCAGAGATAATACAGAGCAGTGAGAGCAGGGGGCTCTCGCTGGTGAGACTGCTGTACGGAGAGAATCAGAGAGAGAGAGAGAGAGAGAGAGAGAGAGAGAGAGAGAAAGAAAGAGAGAGGGGATGGGGGGGCTGTACCAGTCGTGGCAATGCCATTCCTGTGACCGAGCAGACCAGTTTGACCGTCTGGCCATAGTGGATGTAACCGTCCCGCACTGTGAACTCCTCCCCCTCGGACTCCTCATCATCCACTGGTCAGACAGACAGACAGACAGACAGACAGACACCATAAAGAGGACTCAGATGGCTGCTAAGTACATATGAATGATGCAGAGTAAGAGTCTAATTTGTAGAGAAAATGTAACAGTGACGTACATGTACTGTAAGTGAATGTGCATGTGCATGTGCATGTGCATGTGCATGTGCGTGTGCATGTGCATGTGCGTGTGCGTGTGCATGTGCGTGTGCATGTGCATGTGCGTGTGCGTGTGCGTCAGTCAGACTTACGGAGGTGGATGTAGAAGGCGCCCCACTGCTGTGAGCTGGCGTGGAAGTTTCCCCCCTCCACGTGGAGGTAGCGCGTACTGACCGTCTGTGACCGCAGCCTGTTAAACAAGGCCACCTTAGTGCCCGACGCTATACACACTGCAGAGAGACAGAGAGAGAGAGAGAGAGAGAGAGAGAGAGAGCGAGAGAGAGAGAGAGAGAGAGAGAGAGAGAGCGACAGAGAGAGAGAGAGAGCGACAGAGAGAGCGACAGAGAGAGAGAGAGAGAGAGAGAGAGGAAGAATCAGAGAGAGAGGGAAAAAGAGGGGAGGGAAAGAAGGGGAACAAAGAGAGAGAAAGAGGGGGAGAGAGAGAGATACAAAGATACAGGGGGAGTGGAGTGAAAGGGTGGCACAAAAAAGAGGAGAGAGAGACAGGGTGCCAGTCAGAGAACAGGCCAACATGCCAAGTTCCAGAGCAGACACATTAAACATTCCCCAACCCCCTGGAGAACACAGGGGACCTAAGCACAGCTAGACTCTTACTTTAGAAGTAACATACAAAACAATCCTGGAGAAAAAAAAACATCAGCAGCAGCAAGCACTAAAAAAAAAAAAACATAGTACAGAGAAATACACAGCCAGACAAGCCAGTCAGGACAGGACTGGCAAACTTGGGAAATGGGCTACAAAAAAAAGGTTGGCGTGTCATGCTAAGTTCACTCCCAGGCCTCAGTTTTCACTCAAGAGAACAGCACCACCTGGTGGTGAAACAGCTTTCCAGTGCTTTCCGGAGTTTGTCCAGTGCTTTTAATGATGCAAAGGCTTATTCTAATGGTTCACATCCCATAATGTGGAGTGAAATCTTTGAATGTCTTACATTAAAAATATACATACAAGACCTTGTTGTCTCTCTCTTGACCTCTCACCTTCAGTAAACCTCTGAGTTACAATGCCAATGTCACCACCTTGAATGAATTGATTGCATTTATGAAGATCACATATTACACTATGCTTTTCAAGACATAACTTTGCTCGTTATACACACATGAGACAGTGTGTTTGCTTATCTGTGTGGGTGAGTGCATGCATGCATGAGATCGTGTTATGTTGTAATGTTGTAAGGTCGCAATGTTGCAGAGTAACAGTGTGTGTTTGTGTGTGTGTGTGTGTGTGTGTGTGTGTGTGTGTGTGTGTGTGTGTGTGTGTGTGCGTGTGTGCGTGTGTGTGTGTGTATGATTTGGGTGAATGAGGCAGCACGCTTGCTTATCTGTGAGTGTGTATGTGTGTGAGCTCCTTGTGCTGAGCTAACTCACGATCTGCATTCTTGAGCGACTGCTTCTTTTTGGAAGGTTTGGAGATGACTTTGATCCTCCTGCTGAGGAAGACGCCGATGTCGGCGCTGTTGCCGTAGAACATCTTGACCGACAGCATGAAGTGCTTTCTCTTGTCCGAGTCGGATATGTACAACGTCTTCGCTGTGCAATAGTTCTACAGGAGAAGACAAATCAAGTTGTAGATGATGATTGACAAAGACAGTGGATTCACTAAGTAGTTGTTAGTGTTAGTGTTATCGTCCATGTCCACGTCCGTGTGTGTGTGTCTGTGTGAGAGAGAGCAAAGGATGTTCAGGATTAACACACACATGGTTGCCAGTAACCCCACTTCTACATACACATGTCTCACGTGCAAAAGGACCTGCTGGTCCAGGAAAGGACTATTCAGCCATCAGGAAACTCACGACTCAATGGATAGCCATAAGCAAGCAGTGAGTGTGAGTGTGAGTGTGATTATGAGCGTGAATGAGACAGAGTTTAAAATAGACAAGATATAGACAAGATAAAATAGACGAGCGCTTTAAACTCTAACCAGCGTCACAATGGAGAATGAAAATGACAGCTCTGCCTCATAGGCCACATAAAGCGTGATCAAATCAGAATGGGGAACTCCCCTCCGTGTGTTTGCAGCTTCCCAGAGTAATTGCACAGCTCTCAGTCAAGGCCCAACTGGAGTTTATTTCCGCCTCTAGGCTGCTTTTCGACGGTCTATGGAAGGGACTTCTGCTCAGACATGGGCTCTTTCGACATACATAATTGCATGCATAATTACATGCCTCACACTGCGCAAGACTGTTCCCAGCCAAGTAAATGTATGTTCATCTTAGTTTATGTCCGGAGAATTATACCCCTGTCAGTGACACGTGAAATGGGATCTACACTTAGTGATCAACTGTGCTGGAAACAGACAGAAAAACAGAATGTGTATGTGTGCATGTGTATTTGTGTGTGTGTGTGTGTGTGTGTGTGTGTGTGTGTGTGTGTGTGTGTGTGTGTGTCTAAGACAGAGGAGAGAGAGGGGGGGGAGAAAGAGAGAGAGTGTGTTTGTATGTAAATCTATGAGCCAGCCTGAGCCTACATCAGTGTGTCTACATGCATGTCTGCAGCACAACAACATCTGTGTTTACATAAGCATCCATGACTAGTATGAATACTCGTTTTGGTAAAATTTACTAAATTAAGTTAATGTGCTCACATGAACGGCCATTGACTAAGCTTTCCAACTATATGTATATCGAGGGTATTGCAAAAAGTATCGCTAAGATAACCGCATCCAAAGTTGCCATGGTTCTCCTGTCACGATACGCCAGAAGAGGAGAAAATCACCTTTTTAAGTAAATTGTCATGTGCGATAGTGTGAGGACACAGCTATTATTAGCCTTACGGTAGCATGACTTTGAAGCGGATGACTGACTATGTCCAGTTTTATCAACCAAGTGAGTTACTTTTTCTTCCCCATAGTTAATACCTGGGACGGTCACAAGGTGTCACTATAGAATATAATTAATGTATTTCGGGGAAGTAAGAGGAGAAGAAGTTCTGTGTACACAGATTGTGTAGGCTATAGGCCCACTTTTAAAATGTGCTACGGATGGAATATGGAATGATGGAATACTTCTCCTGGTCCGTAAAATGACGCCAGGATATTTCTAAAAGTTCGTGCTTTTGACCGTTCGTGCCCTGAAAGGCAAGTCTTTCACATTCATATTCGGTTACATCTGCCAAGAACGATAGAGAGCTTACTGTACACATTGAGTAACGAGTAGCCTAATGAGTACATTTTCGCTCTACCGTAAAACCTTATAGCAGCATGGACAAACGCTGGAATGACTGCTAATGTGTTTAATCTTCACCTAAATAAAGTCAGGGTTTAACAGTCAAAACGTATGTTTATCGAGAAATTTGTTCACAGTATGAAAGTGTAGACTGTATACTGTCGAATTATGCGAAAACGTGAAATTCAACATTTTAACCCGTACGTTTGTTTATCGTGGATTTTCTCAAAATAGCACTGTGCGCAAGACGACGGTTTTGCCTTGCAGGGTCACATATGTATATATGTGCATATGAAATATGTATATTGTGTATATATGCACAATGTACATGTGTGTGTGTGTGTGTATGTGTATGTGAGCGTGTGTACATGCGTGCACGTGTGTCTGTGTGCAAGTGTGTGTGTGTGCATACTTTTCCCTCCAGGTTAAGCTGCTGCATCTCCTGGTCGCTGTTGCCGATGCCGATGAAGGCGCAGGGCTGGGACTCCTGCTCAGAGCAGCCCTCTCTCTCCATCTGCTCTTTCTTTTTCTTCCAGCCGCTGCCCATCAGGTACACACATGGAGGAGGGCAGAAGAACCTGCACACACGCACGCACGCAAACACACACACACACACACACACAGACAGACACAGAGAGAGAGAGAGAGAGAGAGAGAGAATCACATTACAAACACATTTTAGCAAGTGCATGCTCAGAATCACATGAACAAACCCAAAGACCAACCAACACACACACACACACACACACACACACACACACACACACACACACACACACGTGATCAAATTATGAGTTAATTACTCAGAATCACAGTTGTGTTCAGAATAATAGCAGTGTGTTTTAAAAAAATTAATAAAGCTCAAAATCCTTAGAATAACTGTTAATTCCATAATATCAAAGCATTGTGAACACTGCACAATCAATTTCAAATCAAAACATGACCCAAATTGATCAAGTTTGTGCTATACCTTTACAGAAAGTGAAGAAAAGGGAAAGTTAGACTGAATGTTAGATAGCAGTGTAATAGCAGTGTTTGCATTTTTCTTTACAAACTCAAACATTTACTGTATAAACTGAAAAATGTCTCAAGATTTTGCTTTACTTTGAATCACTGCACTAATATATAGTTGCATTGCCAATATTTCTGAGAATTGCTTCACATCTGTGTTGCATGGGGTCGACCAACTACTGGCACCTGTGAACAGGTATTCCAGCCCAGGATGATTGAACTACATTCCATTGAACTACATTCCTCTGCATTTCTGGGTTTTGCCTCAGAAACAGCATTTTTGATGTCATACCACAAGTTTTCTATAGGATTGAGGTCTGGGGATCGGGCTGGCCACTCCATAACGTCAATCATGTTAGTCTACAATCAAGACTTTGCTCGCTTACTGGTGTGTTTTGGTTCATTGTCTTGTTGAAACCCCCGTTTCAAAGGCATTTCCTCTTCAGCATAAGACAACATGACCTCTTCAAATATTTTGATGTATTGAAACTGATCCATGATCTCTGGTGTGAGATAAATAGGTCCAACACCACAGTATGAGAAACATCCCCATAACATGAATTGTGCACCACCATGCTTTACTGTCTTCAGTGTACTGTGGCTTGAATTCAGTGCTTGGGGGCCGCAGACAGCTTGTCTAACGACGCACATGCACACACACAACTACAGAAGCACACACGAACATACAAAGACACACACAGACACAACGAGTCCAATTATCTAATCAATATACTGCACTCAAGCACACACAACATACTTTTGAATTAACTGAACAAATCAATATAATTCAAATACAGCCTTCAGCTCAGACACAGACACAGGAAAGTCATTATTTTATCTTCATGGAAACAGTCCTTGACCCCATGACTCTTCCCTATAGGATGAACGCCACATGCTACATGCACCACCCCTTTCGGCCACTAGATGGCAGTATTACCAAATCTAAATCCGAGTGGGAACCCTTGTGGGCTCTGCGGTGAGGCAGTAGAGGAGCCAGACCAGCAGAGCAGAGCCCATGAAGAGCCACCATAACAACCCGTTCTAACAGATGCAAGGGGTCATTGTGATGGGCATCTATGGTGCACTGCATATGAATATACATAAACACTAACCAACACCATTCACCACAGCAAATAATACCTCCATTTCTTTATCTGATATATATGTTTCTTGCTTTTCCAACACTATTTCCGTTAAATTGGTCAGACATATTGAAGTGTATTGAACTGAATCACTGCCATATACAGTAGTTGTATGGTGCACTGCGTAGTTCTGAACACCAGTGGTTGGCCAGTGGGTGTAAACAACATGTCATGCCTGCCTTCTACACAGCATCAGAGACGCTGACAGCACACATCAATTAGGGACTGTCCTTAACAATATAGAACATGGGTATCTATATGCAAATGTGTGTGTGTGTGTGTGTGTGTGTGTTGGGGTGAAAGGGTGATAGACAGAAAGACAGAAAAGGTGGGGGTGTTGGAGCAAAAGCTTGCTCATGACTTCCTCCTACTTGAGGAGAAAGGACGAAATGGCTTCGGAGAAGACCAAGGCTGAAAGCACCTAGTGCCCCACAAGACCACCTGCACGGTAATATCCCCCTGGGGGGGGAGGGCAAGTAAACAAACCACAAGCTTCCTCCCGTCATCTCACAAGTGAGAGACAAGACTGAAGCAGAGAGAGAGACGGTTGGCCATGTTTCACCAACACCGGAGATATGGACCATATGTACTGGGTATCATGGGTGTGTGTGTGGGTCTCAGAGGAGGAGGACACTAGGGGACTTCTCCGTGACTGCTAATGACTGTGATAGAGATGTCTACTTTCACATCCGTAAACCAGACAGACAGCAGTCATGCCATCAAAAACATCTGATGCAACCTGTCTGTTTTGTGACACAAATACATACACACACACACACACACACACACACACACACACTTTAGGACACAATGTCTGAACTTTCTAATGAAAGGCCTGGACAGGATATTTGGTGGTGGTGGTGGTGGTAGTAGTAGTAGTAGTAGTATGTGTGTGTGTGTGTGTGTGTGTGTGTCATGAGTACACTCCAGTGTTTTCTGGGGACACGCTGTATGTGTGTATGTTCTGTACAGTTTGTGCATGACTGAGCCTTTGTGCATAAGCCAGTGTACACTTTTCACCGTGGACCTCTTCCAAATTCAGGGCTAGGGGGACCCAACAGACTAAACAGAGAGAGAGACAGAGACAGAGAGAGAGAGAGAGAGAGAGAGAGAGAGAGAGAGAGAGAGAGAGAGAGAGAACAAGGCCTCAACATTTCACTGTACTGTAGCAACAGATGAATTGGAGGGATTGTGCAGTGTGTGTGTGTGTAAAAAAGGTGGTTTGTGCAACATTCCCCTCACTCCAGACTGGAAAAAGGAAAATCTGTGTGTGTGTACTGTGTGTGTGTGTGTGTGTGTGTGTGTGTGTGTGTGTACTGTGTGTGTGTACTGTGTGTGTGTGTGTGTGTGTGTGTGTGAATGTTGCTCTGGCCTCCAACATCCCACAGTGCATTGTTGTTACGGGCTGTGACAAGACAGACTCCAGACAGAATCAAACGGTTTAAACAGTTTACCCTTCACTACACTACTCTCTCTCTCTCCTACTCCTCCACCTCTCCTGAGGAGCTCACCAGTGGAAGGTGTGTGTGGAGGTGTGTGTGGAGGTGTGCGTGGAGGTGTGTTTAGAGGTGTGCGTGGAGGTGTGCGTGGCACTCGGCCAAGAGGGAGAAATGGACATGGCTGATAGCGGCGGTCATAGCTGCCAAGGCTGCTGCCTCCTCCTTAGCTAAGACACCGGGCTAAAAGTCTTGACCGCCACAAGTGCCACCGACCAAGCACATACCTGACAGTCCATCTCATTCTCTCATTCTCTCTCTCTCTCTCTCTCTCTCTCTCTCTCTCTCTCTCTCTCTCTCTCTCTCTCTCTCTCTCTCTCTCTCTACTTTTGCCTGCTTGCCCAGTTTCCTCCTTTTCATTTGTTTTCCCTCCCATTCCTCCTCTCATACTTTCTTTCTCCCGCACCCTCTCCTCTCCTGCCTCGTCTCTCTCCCTGTGTGTGAGTGTGTGTACGCTCACCTTTTTTCATTTCCGTAGGACTTCTGGGCCACTTTGGCGTGCAGGATCAGGACTGTTTGGTCTCCCCTCTCCTTCAGGTAGTTCCGCATCGCTTCTCTGGGGAGGGAAGGGGAAGGGGGGAGAGATGGAGAGGACAGGGTTAAAAAGAGGGAGGGAGGGGGGGAGATCAGTTTGTCAGTTATGATGGAAGCACAAGATACTGTGTATCTGAAAAGGAAGTTACCAACACTGACAGCTCTAAATACTGAGGAAGAGAAAGACCGATGAAGAAATGAGACAGTTAGAAAAAAGGGGGGAGAGAGAGGGGGGGGAGAGAGAGAGAGAGAGAGAGAGAGAGAGAGAGAGAGAGAGAGAGAGCGCAAGACTGAGATGCAGCGGACTATGTAACAGCAAAGGAGAAGGTGGCAATAAGAGATGATCAAAATGACCAAAAAACGCAAAATACAAAGAGTGAGAGAGAGGAGAGAGAGAGAGAGAGAGAGAGAGAGAGAGAGAGAGAAGATAAAGAGAGTGAGAGAGAATTAAAGCGAGAGAGAAAGGGAGAGGGAGAGAATGAAAGCAATAGATGGTCTCCGGGAAAAAGCACTCCACATCTCAAACCTCAAGAGCTCCACTCCAAACAGAGTCCCTCGTCTGATTAGCCAACTCTCTTGTGTGCTAAAGTATGCACCACTCGCTATGGAGGGGGGGGGGGGGGGGCACATCACTACGGCCAAAAACCTCAACTTTCCAGCTGGGAGGGGGATTTGCTGTGTGTGTATGTGTGTGTGTAATTTGTAGAGAGTGAGTGTGCGAGTGTGTGTGTGAGTGAGTGTGTGTGAGTGAGTGAGTGAGTGTGTGAGTGTGTGTGTGTGTGTGAGGAGCTCACTAAGGGACACCAGCAAGGAGGGGGGATTGTTGAGGTTGAGGGAGGAAACGAGTGCAAGAGAGAGAAAGGGGAGAGAGGGAGAGAGAAAGAAAAGAAACAGAAGGAAAAAAACACACAGCAGAAACCCTTAGCTCACTTCCCAAGAATTCCAATTTCGTGTCAAATGTTGCACGGTCCGCGCTCCAATTACTTAGTTAACTAAGCAAAAACATGCTCCCCCAAGTCTGTAAAAATCAGCTCTGTCTACACGCAGTTGGCACTGACCAACAGTGGAGGAAACACAACGCAGCACCCCAGATGCATGTTTATGAAGGGGGTTTTGTGTGTGTGTGTGTGTGTGTGTGTGTGTGTGTGGAGCTTTGGGGAGGGGGGGGGGGGGTCATAGATATATGAGGGGTGGGGGGGCAACGAGACAGGATGATGGGTGATACAGAGTGCACAAAAGCACGGGTTCGGTATAGACATTTATAATTTTCTATCAGTGCATGCACACACACACACACACACACACACACACAGACACACACACAGACACACACACACACACACAGGGTCCATTTGCACAGATGTCACTGACACCTGACACGCTAGAGTGCTCAGAGGGACAGAGACATGGAATGGGGAGGGGGGGGGGGGGGGTAAGAGGGCGGGGGTGGCTTCACACACACACACACTCACACACACTCACACACACCACGGGTCTGCTTTGCTCTTCCACGACAACGCGGCACACGCACAAGTTAGACAAGCTTTTGTTATGGAAAGCAAGGGGCCCTTGAGAGAGAGAGAGGGAATAAGAGAGATAAAGAAAAGAGAGGGGGAGGAGGAGGAGGGGAAGAGAGAGGAAGGGGTGAGGAAAAGAGCTAAACAGAGGTGAGAGAGAAGACGGGGGGGGGGGGGGGGGGCAAGAAATAAGGGGAAGAATATGGAAAAAAGACAAGTGTCAAAGCGAGAGAAAAAGAAAAGGGGCAAGAAAGAAAAGGGCAAAGGAAGGGGAGAACAGGAAAAAGGGAGGGAGGGAGGGAGGGAGGGAGGGAGGGATGGTGAAAGAATGGCAGTAACCTTTGCTGTGAAAGCCACAGAGAGACGAGTGTGTGTGTGTACACATGACCATGCTTTTGTACACACGGATCCATAGTAATTGCTTTGGAATGGTGATTGTGTAAAATCATTGGTAGACACGTGTGGACAGGGCATTGCGCGCTGGCGTGTGTACATTCAACCATGCATCCATGTGTCCACTCCTGGCTCAGTGGAAGAACATGTGTGTGCGTGTGCATCTGTCTATGGAACTGTGTTTATCCATCAGTCCCAGTGTTTCTGAGTGTGCATTTGCATGTGTGTGCATACAATTTTATATACATCTGTGTTTGTGTGTGTGTGTGTGTCTGCGTGTATTTTCATCAGCGCAAGTGAGTGAGAGTGTGATAGTGTGAGTGTGTGTGTGTGAGTGTGTGTGTGTGCGTCCACGCTCTGCTGAAGCGCGGCATCAGTGGCTAGGCCTTGAGTGCTAACGTGATCCAGGCGTCCAGTAAATGTGCGGGGCCCCCCTGTCCCAGCTCCAGCTCCGACTGCCTGCCCAGCCACCTCACCAGCAGGGCTGCCCTGGAGGACCCCTTGTGACTGTCTGGGAGATTTTGGGGGGGGGTAGACATGAAGAGAGAAGAAAAGAAAGAGAGAGAGGGAGTGAGGGAGAATAAGAGAGGGAGCAGAGAGGGGTAGAAGGGCAGAAGGGAGGAGAGAAAGGAAAGGAAAAAAGGAGAAATGCAGACAGAATGAGAGCGAGGAAAGAGAAAGAGAGAGAGATAGAGAGAGAGAGAGAGAGAGAGAGAGAGATAGAGAGAGAGAGAGAGAGAGTGGGGGAGACTGAGATGGAGAGAAGGAGGGAGACCCAAAGAAAGAGAGGAAAAAGAAACGAAGGGGCAAAGAGCAAGTGAGCGCCCACCCGGGCCAGCGCTCATGCGAAGGGGGAAGGCTGCTGAGACATGTGACTGCGTAACGCTGAGTGGAAACCACAAGGCTTTAGCTGCAGCTTTAGCTGCCCGACTGCCTGCCTGCCCCCTCACTCCTGACCTCAGAGCTTCCAGGCACCGGCCAGAGACTGGCCACTGGAGGCTTCCACGGGGAGGAAGAGGGTGGGAGAAATGGGGGAACAGAGAGAAAAGGAGAGAGAGAGAGAGAGGGAGAGAGAGAGAGAGAGAGAGTGACTAAGAAGGTGGGAGAGAAAAAAAGAGATGTATGAGGGCCTCAGACATAAAGGGAAGGAGACAGGAAGGAATGAAGGAAGGAAGGAAGGAAGCACAGGGGAGAGTGACTGGGTAGGAAAGACAAGAATGAGAGAAGGAGTGAATGAGAGGAAGAAAGAGGAAGAGAGAGGAGGCAGCTGGAGCTGGACTAAACAGAGAATCCTGCTAATTCTACGCACAATAAATGGTGTGTATGCTTTTAAATGGGCTAATTGGCTCTGTGTTGTCGTCGGCCGTGGGTTCGGGATAAAGTCACTTGGACACCGGAGACGCTGCGAGCAGGTTCTGGTTTCCGTGGCCGCCGATGCAGACCCAGCACAGATCAATAACAACACAAACAAACAAGAGCAGTCTCAAGGAAACAGCCTAGCGCTAACACAAACACAGTTTACTCTTCAGAGTGCACACCGATGCAGAATGTGCCTGCGTGTGTGTGTGCGCGCGCGTGTGAGCGTGTGAGTGTGCGCGTGTGTGTGAGTAAATATATAAAAGGGAAGTGAGAGGATGGGTCAGTTGAGAATGGCAGAAAAGCACCCGCACGAAGACGAAGACAAACACGCACACACACACACACACACTCAAACACGCTATTATGCACACACATAGAGGAACGACTGCATTGGGTGAATCATCTGATTTCAAACAGGAAATGACAGATATCAAGCCTTTGGCTTCCAAGCACTCTGACAAGTAAACACATGCATGCAACACGCATGCACACAACAGACGACACACAAACACGCACAACTGCATCCACATGCAGCAGCCATAAACAATACACACAAATGCATTAACCTCAGTCATCCTGACCGCAAGTGAACATTTGCTTTGGTTCAAACTCTTCGCTGCACCGAGACAAGATGGATCGCTCCTAGCCCTGCCCACTTAGTTCTTTTATCTAGTTTACTCCCAAGTTGAAAAAAAGGACGAAAAAGGGTTCTCTTTCCCTCCCTCTCTCTGTCTGTCTCCCTCACACACACACACACACACACACACACACACACTAGCACTCCAATGGGAAAAAAACGATGTATTTTCCTACTGTAACTTAGTGTATAGCCTCGACCACGAGTGCAAACTGCTTGCAAAATATCCATCGGAATAATAGTTAAAGGAGAGGATCATTTTACACAGACAAGGCCACCATGGCCTGTGACCCCATGAGCCCTAATATTAACAGCAGGCAAAGTGCACAAGTCTGTCAAGAGACAAAGTTCTTGAACTTTAGTTTTCTTATGGCACGTGGGGGCACTGAGCTGAGCTGATCAATGTTTGCACTTCGATGTCTTGCCCATGTTGTTATATTAGCAACTTGAATTGGTCTCGTTATTAAATTAGCTTCAGAATTTGTACTTTGCCCATGATTCTAATGAGGGCCACATGTGTTCATATATTCATGAAAATATGTGAAAAATGGGTAGGTTGCAGTCACTTAAAAAAAGAAAATGAAAAATGACACAATGACCCACACCGGTATGAATTAGCCTAGATACAAACACACACACCAAGAATGCTTTCTTTTATCTATTCACCATTTTACCCCTTTTTTGCTTCTGCTGACTTTCTCCATGTTAAAAACTGCTGCATTTCTGCGTAGTTTGGGCCATGAACTACATGACGCATTTCTGCTGCTGCATTCAGCGCTTCACAGGTCAACACTGACAGCACAATTCCACTGATTTCAAAGGTAGCATTCTTAGCGACATCTGCTAACATTTTCTGCACAATCAACATTTCATCTCCCTCAACAAATTGTTCCATCAAATGGAACACACACTTGTCGTGCTTCGTCCTTCCCCAAAATTAGCTACCAGGACTTCAAAAGAATGGATTGTTTCAGCTGCCTGCCTCCATTCTCTGACAGCTGACTAAAGACACATATCTTGTAGTTGCCTGTAATGTAGTGAGGGAACCTGATATGGGTGACCCTCACTGGCTCGATCTGACCGATAAGCCAGAAAACCAAGCGTCCAACAATGGCCTCTACGTGGGTCATCAAACCAGGCCAACTTGACCAACAGTAGCCCATTCACACCCTTGGCCAACCATTTACTTTCCTGGGTCATTAGGCCCATATAAATAAGATTACATTTATGACTTCATCCAACTCAAGAGACTCCACTTCTTAACTTAATATCTCAAATGCAGAGAGAGAGAAGGAGAGAGATGAAGAAAGGGCATAAAGACAGATAGGAGGGGACAGGCGACAAAGGATGTGAGTGAGTAAGTGAGAGAGTGTGTGTGTGTGAGAGAGAGAGAGAGAGAAAGATACATAGAGAGAGAGTGTGTAGGCAGCCAGATAGACAGACAGATTCAGAGCAGCACACGGGAGGATCCCCAGGGGGAGACTGCTAATACGGCGGGTAAGTTGTGCTGCTTGTGTGTGTGTGTGTGTGTGTGTGTGTGTGTGTGTGTGTGTGTGTGTGTGTGTGTGTGTGTGTGTGTGTGCGTCTGTGTGTGTGTGTCTGTGTGTGTGTGTGTGTGTGTGTCTGGGGGGGGGGGGGGGGGGGTTAATAAGATTACTAGGTTAATAAGAACTGAAGTTGAATCAGACAGGCATCTGCCTGCTACATCTGTCACAGCGTCGCGACCAGTATGTCCAACACACTCACCCACCCCCTGCTGAGCAGCCAGCGCTGTGGTCACGCTACTCTCTCTCTCTCACACACACACACACACACACACACACACACACACACACACACACACACAGCAGGAGCAGCATGTACACAATGCCTGGACATAAGGGTCATATATCTGCATAGATGGCTGTAACACACAATTAAACCTCAGGAAATGTAAAATAAATGTCTCCTCTCCTCTGTAGTCTAAACACACAATGTGAGCATAGCCTTAAGAGCAAGCCTACAGAGCCACGACACATCTGTAAGATGCCTACAGAGCCACTACACATCTGGAAGATGCAACAGATAATCAACAGAAGGAATGTGAAACCAAACTAAATATACAGCATTTAGAACACCCAGAGAAATAAATGATGGCAACCACCATCACAACATTATGCATTATGGTAATAAATGTGTGGCTTGCATAATATTTCCTGATATAGAAGGCTATATGCATCAACACAACACTGAGATGTAATGGGACTCTTGAGTACCTTGTGGATTCTTTTGAGGGGAAAAAAATATTTAAGGCGTCTTTTAACACACAATAAGCCCTCTGTTGCCAAAAAGCTCTTTGTACTTTCGACTACAGAGCTCGCGCCTCCAAAAAAAAAATTGTAATAAAATTCAAAGAATGTTTCAGTGGCTCACTCAAAGCTTTAAGCTGCCGAAGCCTTACATGTGCAAGTCGGTGTCCTTCCCCCAAAGTATGCAGTAAGATCTGAGGGAATCTATGGCCTAATTCCAAATGGTGCACTTGTAGGGCAGTAAATCATCACTTCCCCTTGTTGTCTTTATGTACGGAAGTCTAACATGGGGCAACCTACAAGATTGTCTAAATAGAGCCCTAAAAGTCTTATGCTAAGCACAGTCGGGTGAGTCACCAGGATGTGACATAAAGACCATGTGCTACTGAAGGTCGGTCAGAAGGTCGAGGTACTATCGAGGCTCCAAAAAGACACTCTTTAGTCCACTAAGTTCTCGGAGGTGCTGAGCCCTCTACTGAGCGCTCTGTGGAAAACAAGGCAGCAAACGGGGCCCGTCACGGCTTTAGAGTTCCTCTGTGAACAGCACACTCTTCAATCTGGAGTGCCCTGGAGTATCCTGGCATGACTTCACTCCCTGCTTTGTTGAAAGCTGATTTCACTAACAGCAAGACCCAAAGGAGTGACACGAGCCTCAGGATATGATGCGGAACTGGATTCATTGATGCACAAGGGTGAGCACCACATCGATATTAGGCTATTACTACATTACTCTTATTATGATCATCCTCAAATTATACAGCACTACATTACTGCAATAACATAAGATGATAATATTGCTCTCAGAAATAGACACCGAGAGACCTACACATCTAAACAGACCTAAAATTTCCATTTTCAACTTGCTCCTACAGGAACATTGCAAGAGTTGGCAGACCCGCCCAGCACTCTGCTGCCTGTGTTCCGTTCCCTGGCCGCGGGGCAGGCTGGGCACGTGGAGACGAGCTTAGCCCATCAGCGCAATATCCTCCCCTAAACCTCACATGCCAGCCCTCAGAGAAGGCAAACAAGCAATAAAGGTATTGGCAAGGGCTTTTTTAGCTTTAGCGGTTAGCGACCGTCTCCCCGCTGCCAAGATCACTCTTGGTTCAAGCCCTGTGGAGTGACCAGGCGACTGGGGGCGACCGGGGCGACCGCTCAGGCCCGAGGCCCAGGGTGCAGCCCGTTTGCCAGCAGCCATGAGCCGTGCAGTTTATAAACACTGGCCACTCGCATCTGTGATTAAGTGGTGGAGGAGGAGGAGGAGGAGGAGGAGGAGGTGGAGCTGGTGCACTGGCCTGCTCGTCCTTTCGAACGCAGTCACTGAGCAGTCCAGCAGATGCTGGGTTTAGGAAAAAAAGGAGGGCTGGAGGGTTTGGGGGTGGGGATGGCGGTGGGAGGGGGAAGGTGGAGGCCCCTTGCCAGGGCCACGGGTAATAAGCGGGTCCCACCACGGCCCCAAACCGCGAAGCGTGCTGCCCGTCGACGACCGTGCCGAGAGCTGTGCCCGCACTCGTCGGCCCCGCTCTGTCATTGCGCTCGCATGCTGAGTAAATCAGAGGTCCGTTGGGGACGCCAGCAGCTGGCTACACAACAGACACGAGAGAGAGAGAGAGAGAGAGAGAGAGAAAGAGAGAGTGAGAGTGAGAGTGAGAGAGAGAGAGAGAGAGAGAGAGAGAAAGAGAGAGTGAGAGAGAGAGGGCAAGAGAAGGGGAGAGGGAAGGAGAAGGAGAGCAAGAGTCTCCTGAGTAATTTTTCAGCTTGTCAAGCGAACCTTCAACCTTTCATTTTCCAACCGAACTATCCTGGCCTCTCAAACCTCGTCCTCTCCCCCTTGTCTCTCCCTCAAAACACAGCATATATCATAACTCAGGCATACACAGAGAGAGAGAGAGAGAGAGAGAGAGACGAAGAAAGTGAAAGAAAGAGAAGGGAAAAAAAATATCATTGCCAACAGACCAAACCCCAAAGGCGGCCACAGTCCATAGGCCAAAAAAAGTTTAAATTGTGTAAGGACACGTGTCTAAAAAGAGCACCAGCAGCCAAATATAAGATCAACCTTCCTCACAGCAATGCACCCAAACCACCCCAAAGACACACACAGACACACACACACACAGACATACACACTTCTAAGGAACCATTTCATAAAAGGATGGCTCTTGTTCTTTAAAATCACAAGAAACGCAATTCACCCATGGTCTCCATATTGTAAAGAAACAAAACATCACACAAACTGTTCAGCTATGGACGAATACAGAACACAGAACAGAACAGAGTGGAGACCACAACAGAAGAACACAGCAGATTTTGAGGTGTTTTGGAAGGGTGTGGTGAAGACATCTCACCTTGTCAGGCGCTGCGGTTGAGGGTGCTCCCCAAACTTCCTGTAAACAAGCAAAACAAAACAAAGCCCATTAGCAAGACTGTTAGCATCGAGGTTATCACAGTATCAGAACAGAAACATCAACACCTGCACTGTCAGCCCCCCACACCACCCCCCCCCCCCCCCTCCCTCGCCACATGAACGTGCATGTGATTCTAATTGGCTGCTCCATGGGAAGGAATCTCAGCTTGCAGATGCCAAAGCGACCTTGGGAGTGAGGCGAGATGGGATGTGATCATGTGACTAGAAAACACGTGCAGGTGGCTCAGGGAGGTTTGTGTCTTCCTGCTTTGATTTTGTCTCTGTTGTGTGTGCGTGTGTGCGTGTGTGTGTGTGTGTGCGTGTGTGTGTGTGTGTGTGTGTGGTAAAGGGAAAAGCAACTGAAAGGGCATACGCCTATGTGGTGGGAGTGATGCCGGCGTGTTCATCTTGACCTTCCCTTAAACTCCTCCACAGGTGAAAGGAGGCAGAGTGTGTGTGTGTGTGTGTGTGTGTGTGTGTGTGTGTATGCATGGCTAGGACGTAGCTTGACTAGTGCAGAGGGGGCTAGTACTAATTGCAGTGGCCAAAGGATAGAACAAGAAGAACGCCAACCCCCATCATTGTATGGCTGGTTCTACAGCTGTATGATCATTTAGTGCACAAGGTGCCAATGTTTCATTCATAGACACATAGTTAATCATATTGTGCTCTTTGGCACTTGGTACTCTAAAAGCCCATAAAATGAGCAGATTTTCATGTTCGTAGTTACCCATATACCATTTTTATCCTTGACAAATGCAACATCCCCTAAATGTACAAATGCCCATTACTTGCGGACCCTTCAAATACTGGCATACCAAAATGAAAATGAAATATATTTAACGAAATCCATGACATAGAACATCAATGTGCATGCCATACAAACGTTCACTCACAATGAGTACATTTGTTTTCCATCCTACAAAGTTTTGGCTAGCTAAGAACAATACTGTTCAAGATATTAATGCCCAAAAACACCCTAGACAATGTGTTTTTGAGGCTAAAATAATACACTGGCCTAGCCTAAAAAAATACAAAGACTTTGAGATTTGAGCAGAAGTATTTTACAGACCTTGGATTTGTCATTGTGTGACAGACAAAATCTGAGACGGTGCAGCAACAACTTTATCTAATTTTACACAGAATAGTTGACGACATGAGCAGTCAGAGATTATGCCATCGCGTTTCATTGTTCAAGACACCCCTCCACACCCATTTTCTTTCTGACTGTTACAGTGACGCCACCAGTCTCTCACAACAGTGAACTATTTTAATCAGTACACAAACATTAAAGTTTTTTTCCTCTCCCTTTTAAACCACAGAGACTTTACTATGAGTGTGGTGCCACAAGCACAGGGAGCTGCAGACATGAGTGTCATATCACCACGACATCAAACACGAGTCGCGTCACCATATTTGACCACTGCTCCCTTTAGACAGCCTTGCAGAAACTTCTGAAAAAGCGGTGTGTTTGTGTGTGTTTGTGTGTGTGTGTGTGTGTGTGTGTGTGTGTGGGTGTGCGTGTGTGTGTTTGGGAGGTTTTGGTTGCCATGACTACAGTACAGCATCAAACCAGGAAAGTGACGCCCGAGCGAGGGACTTTTCACCAAAGTTCAACCACAGACGCTGTCGCTCAAAAGAGCCTGCCGTTTGACGACATGAACAACCTTTAAACAAAAGACATGTGATCTTCCAGACTCTGCTGTGCTGACTGTAAGGCTGGTGACAGGAGAGCGGAAAAAAGTTGTACCTGAATGACTCAAGAAGCAGTACACCACCCGAGTGGCGTGAGAGTATCAAGGGTACAAAAATAGGGACCAGACATTCCATATTCTACTGTATTGATTTTGAAATGTTTTCACGGTGCAGCGTTAGATGCCTTATGAAGTGGAACCAAGTAGCTCCGTGTTTTGTTCTGTCAACATCACCACACAATCCTAATTAAAACAAACAAAAGCTTTGAAAGGCAACGGCAATGTCTTGCAACAAAATTGGCTGTTAGAACACGTTGAGTCTCTCTCTCTCTCTCAGGTGGATTCTTGTTTTGTTCTTTAAAAGAGCTGGAAGAGTGAGGCAGCCTCAGCTGAGAGAATCGCAGAGTGCAGCCGACTGATGATTCAGAGAAGGGCCCTGCATCAAGAAGCACCCCCCCCCCCCCCCCTCCTCCTCCTCCTCCCCATCCCAATCCTCTCTCCTCACACGGCTCAAAGCCAACCGACAGCAACTGACAGCAACCTTGAGCCCTCGGTGCGGACCTACGGGGAGATGGGAGGCTCCGAGCAAAAATAGGATACAGGGAAGGCGAGGAGAGGATGAGGGGGAGGGAGGGAAATCAATGACTCCATCAGAAACACACACACACACACACACACACACACATGGAGGGAGAGGAGCCCTACTTGCCGCAGATGAGAGGATTTGTGTCTGTGCGTGCGTGTGTGTGCGTGTGTGTGCGTGCGTGTGTGTGTTCTGGATAGCATGGTAAACAGAAACTGTTCTACAACCATGCTTATATGAAAAAAATGAACCACATCAAGCCGCTCTACTGGCAGCCCAACATTAGACATATTATTGACAATAACAATGTTCAGCTTCCTTCCAGCCTTCAGTATTTAGTGATGTTCATAGTATTTGCTTAGAGGCGTCATGCTCAGGCTGCAGAATCATCACAGATACATGCACAACTTTAAAAGGTAACATAAATGTTTAGAGGACGTTTGCCAAAAGCCACTGCTCAAAGATACCACATTGGCGTCACATATCACTCCAGATGCTCTCACACACTGTGCACACACACACACACACACTGTGCACACACACACACACACACACACACACACACACACACACACACACACACACACACACACACACACACACACACACACACACACACACACGGAGAGGGTGAGTGAATGAAAATGAGACTTGAGGATCATACAGGATACAGAAACATGTAATGGAGGTCCAGTGAGCACAATGATCAGACACATGTTAGAGGAGAGAGAAAGAGAGAGAAAGAGAGAGAGAGAGAGAGAGAGGAAGAAGAGAACAATAGAGAGGGAGAAGGAGAGACACAGGGAGAGGAAGAGGAGAAAGAGTATTGAACATCAGGGAATAGGGACACAAAAAGGAGGAGATATTAGGGAAAGGCGAAATATTAGGGAACAGCCTAAGTATGATTGAGAGTGTGCATGTGAAAGATAGTCAAGATTATGAAACAGCAAGAGAGAATGTGTGTGTGTGTGTGTGTGTGTGTGCGCGTGTGTGTGTGTGAGGGAGAACAGGCAGTGCAGTAAGGAGAACGAGGGAGCAGCAGTGAAAGGGAGCGCAAGTGTGCGAGTGTGTGTGTGTGTGTGTGTGTGTGTAGGAATAATTATAGAGGAAAGGAGATCAATAAGGTTCCCACAGTGAGGCACTGATGCTGGGGAGGATAATGGATTCCAGGCAGCTGCTGGGTGGGTGAGGCACACGACGCAGCTCTCCTCAGCCTGGTGGAGACACGGACCAGGGGAGGCGCGGTGGCGTGGTGGATAAGGGATGCCCTCTCGATCCTGGACCACGGCGTTAGCATCCAATTCAATCAGCACACGTCGCCGTTTAGCTTAATCACCAGACCTGAGAATCGGAGCAGTTGGCGATGATGGAACGGACTTCTGGCAACTCATACGGCCAGATAGCGGGTGGTGATATAGATGCTTCTGATTTGGTTTGTGCACTAGATTTCTTCACTGGTAATTAGCAGCTTATGCATAACATTATGCAAAGTGCAAAAAGCCAGGCATAACATTAGGCAAAAATAAATGGTTACGGCGCTCCCGTGACGTCACATTGTCGTGCTACCGGTCGGGAGTGGCGAGTATGTTGAAGGCTTAAGGCCTCCCAACCCATGCAATAGGCTAAGGCCTCCCAACCCATGCAATAGGCTAAGGCCTCCCTAACCAGAGAGGAGGAGTTACAAAAATGTTCACAGAGCGCCCAACATCGAGAAAGTGAGTGAGTAGCAGACTGTAAGCGAGGACTTGATTTCCACGAAAAACCACCAGTGCTTCCTTGAAAACGCGCCACATTTAAAGGAGCGCTAGTACTGACGCCTCCAGAACACACATCAGGTTTGTTGGCATCCTCAGCAGCAGCTGCGTCGCTGCACTGACAATACAACAGCAGCAGAAATATATTTTTAACATACAGACTGAGCAGAAGAAAAAAAAAAAAACTTAACGGTCATTTTTTGTTGTTGTTGTTGTTGTTTGGCACTCTGGTGAAACTAACCACTAAGCCAAGCCTGTGCAAAAAAAGCAGTGCAGCTTTTTTGTGCTGCTTTGCACACAGAGATACTGTAAATAGCTGATGCTAGCTTGACCACTTCTCCCCCTTTCAAGTGCTAAACTTATCCCTTACTGACAGTAAGGGTGAACAGCCCAAATACAGACGGTTGACCAAATTACAGGGCTGATAGCCACAGCCAAGTGCAGTGACAGATAAGTTTGGCGGCATCAAGGCTTCTGAGGACAGGCTTTCACTGTCCCTGACTGACCAAAACTAAATAAATAAAAAAATACAAATAAGAATAAAAAAAAAAACACTTGTTTAATAAAATGACTCAATATGTGGTTGTTGAAGCCAGATGGAAGATTCAAAGTGGGTGACCATGCACATGGGCATGTGTGCGCTGGGTTCTGTTCATTCTAGTAGGGTTAGGGCTAGTCCACACGTACGAAACCGATCTTTTTTTCCTCCGTCTTCCCTGAAACCGCATCAAGAATATTTGCGTCCAAACGGATCCATCTCAACACGACTCAACACGTTACTTCATACCCCAAGCCTATAGGTGGCACTGTTTCTTTACAGAAATTGACCAAAGTTTGTGTGCTTTACAAACAGACAGAATAGGCTATGACAAAATGGCTAGTGCAAGGAAACCAGAATTGTTTGTGTGGACTGATGGTGAACTGACAACTGTAGTCAACTGTAAAACTAATACACTTTATTTTACGGTTTGTGAAGGGTGCAGTCGCGTCCTTTATTTGGCTAACGCAGGTAGGCCTACTAATCACCTTTACTTTCTTTGGTTGTAGGATAGTCCGTGATTCACATTAGTTTTGGCTATCACCGCAATTAGGCTACTAAACGCAAGGCTTACCCAAGTTCTAGGGTATTCTGTCGCCACATTTATAATATTGCTATAAAACCTTCGTTAGTAACAGTCAATACGTTTGCCTGCATCAAATCAAATCGCGCATTTGCATTCAGTGTGCTACCAGCTTAACGTGAGTTCTAAGCGTCTTTGTATGCTTATATCTGATTTCACTCAACTGTGAATGCATGTATATATGTTGTAAGACATGTAAAATAAATGAATGACACTGGCACTACGCACAAATTAATGTAGCCTAAACTTACACCGCACTTTCCTAATAACTTAAGTTCTCTAGCGTCACTGACAGTAGCTAGAATGCATTAAAAAACACCGAGGAAAAACAGTGTTCAGTCCACCAAGTCATAAGCTATCGGCGCTGCACAGCACCAGTTGTGATATTTATCTTACGGAGTGTAATCATAGGTAATGTCATGTATGAAAACTAGTATTGTTAGGCAATACTATAAGTGCAAGTCCAGGGCAGCTGAGGTGTGGCGATGACATCATCGATACGCAAGCAGGATGTGCGGTTTCACTGTCTAAACGAATTAAAACGGGCTACGGTTTCAGATTTCTCCACTCTGGGACCAGGTTTCAGAAAAGTGCGGTTTTGGGCAGTGCGTTTACAGGATTTGTTTGGACGCTCGGCCAAGACGAAGCAAAACCTCTGCGTTTAACCTAAAAAGCGTCTCCGTGTGGACGGGCCCTTAGAGGAAGTCACCAAAGTAGGTTCAAGGGGGCAGGCGAATTCCCGGAAGTAGAAGCATCGATGTAGCGGTGGTTATCAACTCTCTGCTAACCCCATAGAACGCCCATTCATTTAGAATTTTTTTGAACTCCCATAACTTCATATAACATATATCATGTGCCAATATTTTAGCTTCTGTGTTATCTACATAAACAATAAAAGGCAAAACAAGACTCGACTACCTCGTACGTAACGTTAGTTTCCCGTAAGAAGAATGTTTAGCAGGTCCGGTTGAAGGGAAGCTAACGCACTGAAGGGAGATAACCGTATTGTTTGGATAAGAAGCGTAGTCCAGCCAGCACGGAAACTCGTGATCAAAGCTATGTAGCCTACAATAAATAGCATTGTATGTTAAGGTAAAGCATAGAGGCAAGTAAACCTAATGAAAAACAGTAGTTTTACCGTTAGGTAGTGTAACGATAATCATTTCAGAGGTTTTCGATGGATTGACCGTAGGTCAGAAAAGTGGAAAGAAGATTACCTTCAAGACTAGAAGCTATAACTTTTTTGTTGTGTTTTACCATGACTGTTTTTGAAGATGATCATGTGTGGTAGTTTCAACATTAACACGACTTGATATCACTTGTGAGGATGATATTAATAATAATACATAAATAAATGTTTAACTTTGATGACTTTGAAGGCGAAGGAAGTGTGAGAAGAATTTCTGTGTATCTATCATATGAGTTACAAGATTCAGTTCGATGGCTAACGTCACGAAGTTAAGTGCGAGTCTGCCCAGTACTGGGGGGACCAACTGAAAAATTACTCAGTGTCTGTTCGTCCATTTCTTTTACTGTCTATGAGTAGGTTAGGCTATTTCTCTTCCTCTTCACTACCTCTATAGTGGAACACGCTGATGGGTGGGTGTTAAAGTGTGAAGATGACAGCGATCTTCTGAAAGAACAACAGGTGGAAGCCGATATGCCCCGGGGGCCACAACCTGGCCCCAAAAATACACGTCTGCAGTGACCGGTGCCACCCAAACGGCCCTGGCACTGCCCTCTGCATTCTGCTGGTCTTTGGGATGAATTACTTACACAATACACAGTACAACAAAACTTTAACATCAAACTCAAAACCTTATTGTGATACAGCGATTCTAGCAGACTTAACAGAATAATAATAATAATAATAATAATAATAATAATAATAATAATAATAATAGTACATAACAATAACAACAACAACAACAACAACAACAACAACAACAACAACAACAACAACAACAACAAAAACAAAAGTAAATGGTGACTGTGAAAAAAGTTCAGCAGTGTGAGAGGAAACGAGGGAGGAGAGCAGAGCGCAAAGGGGAGGGAAGAGAGAGGCACAAAGACGTGTCGGACCTGCTGACATTTTGTCTTCTGGGGGGTGAAAAGGGAGCTCAATAAAGGAAACGGAAGTCCTGTGGAAATGGTGCTTTAATCTGCTCTGCTCCTGTACTATCCCTTTCCTCACCTCCTTCCTTCCATCTCTCCTGACTCTTCCTCCTCATCCACCCCCTCTCTCCCCAAGTATACTATCCGGCACTTGGAGAGAGTGATAGAGAGAGGGGGGGAGAGAGGGGGAGGGAGAGAGAGAGAGATAGGCTAGATGAAGGGCCAAAGGAGTCGGTGGTGTCAGAGGCCTTTCTAGCACCTGGTGCACTTAATCCGTGTTCTCAGAAAAAAAAAAAAGAATCACTCATTCACTACATAGCGCACTGTATTAAATAACCGCCATATAGTTATTCACTATACAGTGCACTATGCAGTGAAAGAGTGGAGGTTCTGAACAAAGGGTGTGACTCAACGACACCACACACGCCTGCACGTAAGGGACTATCCCCTCGTGCTGGGGTCATTCTATCATTTCACAATATTACACTCTCACTCCCTTATTGGACTTTATGGTCTCCTTTCATTTTTCAATGTTTGCCACTGTGCTATTTTCTTTCATGCCTGTACGTAAGTACGTAAATAAAAAAAAAAGCATAAATTATCTTTATTATGCTAATTATGAAGACCCAGTTAACTCAAGAAGGATAATTCTGAAATATAATACTGACCAACAGCCAGTGAGCGAACGACGCCTTAACCAAATATTCCCCAATTCCCACTAACCTGCATTCTGGGTGTGATGGAGTTACACAACCCACACAAGGAACCAGAGAGACAACAATGACCCGAGTGACCTTCTGAGGCAAGGTGAAGGATGTCCGACACAGGGGTCACTGGAACTAGTCATTACCGGTCATTACGAAACTGTTGCAGTCCGTCTTTGGGTGAAGACAGGAGGAAGCACTGACAGTGTGTTTTCCAAAGGGTAGTGAGTGACAATGATGTCATGAGTCGCACCGGCCAAAAAACCACCCACCTTGCAGTCCCTTCACCACAAGTCGAGAGCATGACATGAAAATGTGTCATCAGCATAAACAAACATGAGTGCTGTGCTGATATGCAAAGATAGGGGAAAGTTTAATGGTGTTGTTGCCATGATAACCCCCTAAAACAAAACACTTGTGAACATCCGCGAAAAAAAAAAAAAACAAGTGCCCTTCTTATTCTGACAGTATTCAGCTAAAGGATGACCATGGCTTCCTGAAAGTGTTATAAAGGTCATTTCCATTAAACCACTGCTACAGCTGAATGACTGGGGACAGATTTCCGATGACGCAGAGCCTGATAATATGACTTTCATAATTAAGCACAGGAAACCAAAAGAGCTTGCAGCATTTCCTCAATGCTCCTCCACATCAATGGCAATGGAACATGTACCATTTCATTCATCTCCCAAATGATACTGACGACGAGAATGGATTTCTCTGTAAAGGGGAACCAACTGGCCATTTCGACAGTGAATGAAACCAAACTTCAGCACAAGATTCTTCATCCTCAGCACATTGCTTTGCAGGCAACCAAAAATCCACATTGAAAAATATCCCCTTTGGTTATTTTTGGCGTCTCAGTGAAATAGCGATCCATGTTGAATGATTCACAGTTTGTCCTGAGAGTAGCATATCCCAGTGTGGTCTCTAGTGAGGCCTCTAAAACCAGCACTGTGCTGTGCTAAAGTTGATGCGAGATTACATGAAAAGATATTTGTAAGTCAATCCACCGAAGTACTTAGAAACACTCTCCCTTAACAAAACTGTAATAAAGGTTATAATTTAGAAGCCAAAACATCTCTATAGTTACAACATTTTAGACAGAATCAAAAGAAAAGTTATCTTCAGTCATTTTTCAGGCACACATAAAAAGAGGACCACATTCCCATGGTGCCCAATGACAGAGAAGCTCCATTTGAGATGTAATGCTAAGACAATCCTCTCAACCAAGCATTAAGGACATTACCAAAATATTTTGGTAACTTTCTAAACACACAATTTCTTCATACAGCCCTGGAGATGAAAAAATAAGAGCCTCGCACTCTTCAGTTAAAAAAAAAAATCATCCAAAATCACCTGAAACTCAGAGGCTCTTTGGCACAAAAACAAGCATCGTGCTGAGAGAAGAGCTAGGCCTTTAGCAAATTAAAAAAGCGTGAAGTGTGTATGCTATGAAGGGAAAGAGGAAATGACATAGAAGGTGGCATTAAAATGGTGTAAAGACCTTTCAGCTTGCTTTCAACGTGTGCACCAGTCAGGGCCTTGAAGCACCCCCCCCCCCAGCCTTTGTGCATCAAAGGTTAGCATTGTGCTTGCGAGCAACTGCATGGGACGAAAAATCAGTTCAGGTTAAAGTTGCAGGTTAAAGTGGAGAGTTTGGTTTGGTTGCGTTTGCCATACTGACTGGATGGACTATTCATGGATGTTACCAGGTTTATCAGGTCTTCTTAATTTTCTTGCACTGTGCTGTTTGGGGCATACGGACCCATCAAGGTCCCAAGTGTCCTCTTACACTCGCAGAGGTCAGCACGAGAGATATAGCTTCCCTAGGCATCTTCAGTCAAAGGTCACTCTTTCTGCAACCAGTGACAAGGGCAAAATGGCTACCAGAACACGCGTGATTGGCCCATACTGTGCAATGATCACCAGGTGACACAAAGCAATAGCGTTTAAAGCGCTGTCTGGAAGGAGCATGCGTTTTCTCAGAAGAGTAGAGCAACACACTTCACTAACTCATAGGGGTGTATTTCGGGCTTCTAAGAAAGGTTAAAACTAAGTGCTCTCCTACACTCTCTCTTGCGCACACACACATGAAAAGGCTTTTAAAAGGAAAGGAAATGTCTGTCACAAAACTGGAAAAATAGACGACATTTAGACACACAACCAACCCACCCCCCTCCTCCCCACCATCCTCTTCTGCACAGCAAGGAGAGTTGCTCTAGGGTGCAGGTGAGTGAAATCATACAAAGTTGTGAGTTGATGGGGGATACCAGACCAGTAGTAGAGGATTAGGGGGTATCCCATTACAGCTCCCTCAGGGTGGAGATAGTGGATACGGCTTCTGCTCCAGTGGAGCTCCGTAATTACTTAAGAATTGGTAGGTCTCTTTGTGTAAAAAGACACACACACACACACACACACAGAGTGAATGTTCAAAGAATAAGGTGTGAAGATGAGGCTGATACTGTGTTGTGAGCATCGAATTAGTATGGTGCTGCTTTACAGGAGCAAGCAGAAGAGATAGACGGCATGTTGCACCACCAATTAGACATGAGCTTTGTAATGAAATGAGTCAACTCATTTTGCAACCTGCAACCACATCAATACAAACTCACAAGCACAGGTGACCTAGCCTGTAACTTATCTTTCAGAAATCCCCCTTTACAGGTAAAGGTCTCAATGATGCACCTCCACACGCACGCAGCCATGCACACGCACGCACTAAGGAAGTGTGTATTTTGTTAATTAACGATCATCTAATTAGAAAAGATCACATGTAGCCCACGTTATGAGTGCTCTGAGGTGTTCTGTGTGTGGAAGGTGTGGGTGTATGTTTCATGGCTGTGGGAGGGCTTGGGCCCCAAAACATCACACAAAAGGTTGTAAGCCATTAAAACTATTCGAAAGCAGTATTTTTCATAGCTTACTTTTTTATGGGTGGATTTGAGGCCATTCTTAAAAAAAGTTTGCCGTACCTCGACCGACCCTGTCAATTTAGGACCGACCCAAATATTTATTTTTTTTTCCCCTTTCAGTCCCGATTTTTTTTTACACTTCCAAACAACTAATAAAATGCAATAAAACAATATGAATTATATTTTAGTAAGTATCGTGAATATAAATTGTCTACATACAAACATAGGCTATATTCTTTCTTTTCAATAAAAACCTGTGGCGTCATCTATGATTGTGTTTACACCATTGGTTTCCGCATGTCACACCTACAGTAAACTCCTAAACTGGGCTGGTGCATTTTGTCGAGTTCAGAGAAAAAAGCAGTGTTGATGGACACGATAATGTTGTCAGTGACCTGATCTGTAGTCTGTGCCTAGTTTAACATGTAACGTGAACACTGTTCAGTGTTCACACAACTTTATTGGTTGGTTAAACACACTTCCACAATGCCACAATTCTGTAAGTAGCCTAGGTAACAGGTTAAACCATTTCAAATCAGTTTTACTAATTAAAGCCTAGTCTACCCTATTGTATATAATAATATTAGTGTTATATATATACTATTGTATATAATAATACTGTGTCTCAAGCAAGTTTATTTATTACCTGTTTTGGTCCAACAAATATTCAGCCTTATCATCTTTATTCTAGCCTAATAGCCTACTATGAAGTGTCCATTAGGCCTATGAAATCTTCAGGAATAGAAGCTAACTGCAGGAATAGAAAATAACTGCAGGCACAGAAAAAGAAAGAAAACTCATGTAGATTTCTGAGAAGAGGAGGGCCAGGCCAAGCAGGCCCTTCACACTTTGGCCCAAGCCAAAAAGAAGAAATAAAGGCATTTTTATTTAGATGATTTTTTTGCCCACAATACAAGTTTTTTTTGTTGTTGTTTTTGTAAAAATTAGTCATTTTGTAGTTTGTTTTCTTTGTAAACCTTTGTAAGGTCTTAGGTCATTAGGTCTTAGAAGATATGCACTATTGGCATGGCAACAATGTCACTCGTGCTTGTTTCACTATGAAACGGCCATTTCCCTCTTCACGCACCCTTCTCACCTTTTTCACCACTGAAAACCACCGTTTGCATGAAAACCACTGTTTGCATGACTGAGTAAAGAAAATGTTCACGTCACCGTTCAAAGTCTTACGGGTTAGGGCACCATAGTAATACATCTAAAAAATGCATTAAAACATCTTGACACTGCTTTAAGTTGGCACAAAGTTCTGAAAGAACCGAGGTTTGCAACGGTGTGCCTAAAGGTATGGGTTGAAGACCCAGTCAGTGACGTCACAATATGCAAAATTCTTTAAATTCATACCTACGCCTTTACCATGATCAAAATTTTACTGTTTTTTTACTTTGAAAAAAATAGACCTACCTACAGGACCTTTTTTGTTTTGGCTGTTACTGCAAACAAAAATATTTTTAAGGATGGCCTGAGCAAGCATCAATGCAATTGATACATTAATCTGAAAATAATTGCTTTATATCAAATGGCAAGTGGGTAGATGACAAATAGCAGAATTCAGACTGTCCATGTGTCACACACTTATAAAAAATGGCAATTGTTAAGAATTGATATGGAAATGTTGTAGGTCTGGTAGGTTCAAGTTCTGTCATATTAAATTTATTGGATTTGTATTTCACTTTTGACTTAAAATAATCATCCAAACATAAAAAATGTCATATGGTGTGACTGTCCACCATGTGTGCGAACTTCCTAAAAAGAGTGTATATCCATAAAAAGTATAATTACTTTAAAGTTTTACCATGCATATAAAATAATTGGATGTTTTTTACAACCACAGAAAGTTTTGATGTTTATGCATGCTGTCCAACTAAGTTATAATCAAATATATTTTGTCCATAAAATGGTTGTCATATGGCGTGACACTATATTGTATATTTTGACCGGGCATTCATTTGGACATTATTATTGGGAAGAGGACCCTGCTTAATCAGGAAGTAACAATAGAATGTCAGGAGTAATTGGCATGGTCAAGAGGTGAGTTCTGCTTTTTGGATTTTTATATAAAAAGCTTTGAATTGGACATCATCAATCGTGGCCAAATTTTAGTGTCTTATGGTGTGACATCATTTGCCTAAAAAGTAGCTATTTTCCACAAATATTCTTCATGAATTCTTAAAAAGCACTGCTGCCATGTGGTCAGTTGCATGCTAAATAATAGTTAGCTGTATTTAACTGTCTAGAAAATTAGCTTAACTTTCAAAATGTCATATAGTGTGACGCTGCATCATATGGTGTGACAGCTTTTTTCAAGTCACACTATATGACATTTCTGTCACACCCTATGACCAAATTGCATTTTTACATAAAAGTTCTTGTAAAAACATGTTTTAAATTCAGATATTATATGTTTTTTGTTAAATCTGTGATAATTGGGGAAAAAAATGTATCTGTACAATTCATATTTCTCATACTTTTTTCTTTTATGTTACCATGCCATGTAAGTTTAAAAAATAAATACTAAACTTTCATCTATTTTGCTGTTACACGCATACACCATTCATACAGTGACTTCAAAATTCATTGTTAATGATTTTATTGTCATTAAAAACCCTGTTTTGCTCTGACACATGGTGGAGTGGTGCAGTTCATCATATGGCGTGACACCATGTCATTTGGTGTGACATTAAATAATGTCACAAAAAATACTTTATAATTGAAAAATCATTAAAACATCAATAGCACACAAAGGAAATGGTATCTGCAAGAACCTCAAGAATTTTGAGTGAGTTCTTACAAGAAATATTAGAATTAAGCTAAAATATCTGGTTACACTTAGGAGCATTCTCCACCTTGACAAAATAACTTGTTAAATTTTAGGTTTTTCTTCTAAATATTCACAAGGAAATGTTGCATATCAGAGCAAACGTGATTAAAATGTACAGTGACATAAATTAAAGTAGAAAAAAGTATCTAATTTTCATTTTATTTCAAATTATTTTCACGTCACACCATATGACAATTTTAGGCACTAACATGACAAATTGACATATAAATATATATTTTTTTTTTGATTTTTTTTTTTATATTAGTCAAGTTTAGAGATACAGCAACACATATAAACACTTTTTAGGGATGATATTTGAAGTTTTTTTAAATTCCTTTTTTCAGGCTTATTTGTCATCCACCCAAGTATTGGCATTTTATTTTATTTTAATTATTACCGATAGCAATTGCATATTGGATTGCTTCTGAGAGAATACAAAAATATACCTTCCAATCTCACGATTTTACATATCTTGCTGTTTTCAAATCAGATGAACAAAGTGAAAATGTTGAACATGTTTTCTAGTTTTTTTGTAATATGTATCACAGTACTATTGCATCATAAAGTCTCCAAAAGCCTGTCACAGAATCATACCATGTCACAGAATCATGTACTGTGCACAACCATCATCATACTGCATCAATGGGCCACTAGTGGTCCCTCCCTCGGTATTAAAGTGTTTCAGCTGGGCTACATCCAGTGTGCAACTGAAGCACTCCGTTCGTGGAGTGTAAAATTTGATTTAAAAGACTGGTCACACTTTTCCGAATTCGCGTGGTGCGATCACATCTGATGTAGTTGTGTACAGTGTAGCCAGGCTGTTTTAGGGTTCAGCTATATTCAACACAAAAATTAGACAAGACAAAAAATAATGCATAGGGAGTGCCTCTGCTTCCATGTGAATGATAGAACTCTGAGTTCTGACTGCTAAGGTTCACTAAGACAGTGACAGTTCACTAAGAAATGGCCGTCCCCTGATGTCACGCCAAAAACCCATACCCAGCCGAAAACCAATACCAGGCAAGTGTCTCCCACATCCTCAACCCAGAACAGTACTTGACACACGAGATGCCCCTCCAAAAATGCAAATGAACGAGTATTTTCACTCTTCCACTAACCAAATGAGTCCTGTACTACAAAAATCATATTATGAAATATGAATACATTTAAGTATTTAATTGACAAGATGGCAAATCATGTTTAAGTATTAAGTATATATACTCTTTTGATCTCGTGAGGGAAATTTGGTCTCTGCATTTATCCCAATCCGTGAATTAGTGAAACACACACAGCACACAGTGTACACCCAGTGAGGTGAAGCACACACTAATTCCGGCGCAGTGAGCTGCCTGCATCAACAGCGGCGCTCGGGGAGCAGTGAGGGGTTAGGTGCCTTGCTCAAGGGCACTTCAGCCGTGGCTACTGGTCGGGGTTCGAACCGGCAACCCTACGGTTACAGGTCCGAAGTGCTAACCAGTAGGCCACGGCTGCCCCAATGATTGCACATCAATAATTTAATGATTGCACATCAAGATGATGAAAGACACGGCCAAGATCATTTCATAAAAGACAGATCATCATGCGAGGCTGCCTGGCACAAATCGGTTGCAACACACCCAAAAACCATGAGCACTACTCACACACCATGAGGAAGGAAGAGGTTTTTTTTTTGAGGACCAGTGCCGACATGTCATTCAGTGACTAGAACTGATCAGAGTGTTCCAGAAGAACAACCAGTGTTCTGCACAAGAAACCATCGGTTCCCTCCTCTCAGCCCTCCTGCGGGTAGTAGTCGTAAAGTGGGGAAGTACTCGGCTTGGCCAACATGTGCCACACGCATGTGCCAACCATCACATTACCAAACAGCTCAGACTCAATATAAATATTCCTGTAGACTGTGTACGTGCCAAATCCCTGAGGAAATTTGGACTTAATGTAAGGAAAGACACCAAAAGGACAAGGAGAAGAGGGATATGGACCCTTTCAAGAGAGTTCCACGATCAGCATCATAGTTGGCCCCACAAGACTTCCGTTTTAACATTCCATATGTTATCTTAATGCAGAGGAAGTAGATTGGGGCCCAAATAGAACGTTCAAGCATTGTTTTTGTTTACCTTGTTGAAAGGGTCTATAAATGGCCAGAGGCAGTCGTTGTGGGGCAGAGAGAGAAAGAGAAGGAGAGAGAGAGAGAGAGAGAGAGAGAGAGAGAGAGAGAGAGAGAGAGAGAGAGGCTTGCCTGTTACCCGTGAGCTATGTCTGGATGAAAAATGACAACCTGGATATCGTACAAAGAAACACAGCGAGGAAATGGAGTGAATAGGGAAACCATAAATTCAGGCCATGCACCGGCCCCAACATAGCCCCTCTCAAGGCACGGAGGTCGGGCACTTCGTTTTTGGGGGGGGGGGGGGGGGGCATGCAGTGTGAGGGACCAAGCCACTGGTGCTGGCTCAGTGAGGGTTGGGTTGGGCTCTGCTGGGCTACGCAGGCTTTGGGTTGGGTTGAGTCAGGTCGCCTCAGGCCGCCTCAGGCCAGGGAGGAACGCATGATTCTGGCTGCGCCTGGAGCGCCAATTCCATCTGACATGGGGAGAGTTTAATGACAGGGAAAACACTGGAGAAATCTCTCGTGCCTGCTCTGACCACTTTCAACATCAAGTGAAACCCCTCTGGAGCTCTGTTTGGGGCTTTCGAGGGAGTCGTTTGGCACGGCTGTTGGAGACAAGCCTAAAACAATTACACAAACACACTTGCGAGTGCACACAGATGTCCATACACTTGTACAGTATCCTGTAATGCATTAAGCTATACATAATGTATACAGTGCAGGTAGAGGGGAAGCAGAGAGCAATCCAGCAAGTAAAATGTAGTGTATAAAGAAAGTGAATGAAAAAGTGGTAGCCTAGTCCATCCAATTCTGAGGTTTCTTAAAAAGCAGAAAATCTGAAAAAATACCGATCAAGCGAATGCTTCTGTGGCTAAGCAAGCTGAGCAAAGATGTTTAATGTATACATTTCATCTGAAACCACAGCAATACATTCTAGACTATATTTTTTCCCCAGAGAGCCCAGAGAGACAGAGAGAGAGAGAGAGAGAGAGAGAGCTTGAAGAGGAAGTCTTGGTGCTCTTCTGTGCCTCATGTCTCTCCAGTATAAAAAAAAAGAACGGACATCCTCTCACTTATGCACAGCTTTCAGCTTCCACCTTCAGCAAGCACAAGAGCTCCTTTCTGCACACTCTAGAGTCTCCTGTCTGCAGTTAAACAAGCAAAAGACATTTTTATCCTATTTTGGAAAACTTATTTTGGACTGGTAAAAGAAAAAAAAAAAGGACTAAAAGATATAAACCGCATGTTTGGGACTCCAGGGGCCAATGAGATCTGGAACCACAAAACCAGAGAAACCAAGTCAAATCAGATCAGAGCACAGTGGAAGCTAAGACCCACTGAGAGTAAAAATCCCAACCGACCAATTCCACGTCCGTTCAGAATACACAATCACCTCTGTTACATTATTCCGAGGTTGATGAGCAGGCTGAAATGGAATGAGTCCACCTGGACACTGCAGCAGGCAGAAAGAGGGAGGCAGTGATATGATCTGAAATAAAGCACTTTGGACAAACTGGAGGTTTGTCAGATTTGTATCTCCATAGACAGATTAATGATGTGTTGTGGCAGGGTCACATCTGGCGGGATATCATTATTACATTAACAACTTGGTGATGTGTGCTTGAGGGTGTATTGTGCAACAAGGACAATTTGTTAATTCCTTATCTACCATTTAAAAGCAATTATTTAAAACCTTAAAAGTATATTTTTGGCAACTGCAAAGATAAAGAACAGAAGATATATTTTGCATAAATGAACAGAGTACTGTTTAGACCTTTTGTCTTTTGAGGCCTGGTTGCTGACACTAAAAGGTCGTCCTGACGAAGATATGTTCACTTTCAACGAAAGAAAGGTCACTGCCTTTTCAACTTTCCTATCTTACACCACTGAAAATCAAAGGTCTTCTGAGAATTGTACCTTGAACACCTTAGGGCTTCACTACCCAAGGGATGGGCAACATCTGAAAGAAACGTGCTCCAATTTTTGTACTCCGAAGGTACTTGTGTTCAAATTGGAACGCCAGGATGACACAAAAGAGGTGTTTTTAAGGGTCTAGTGGTAATCTGCTAATTACACAAAGTGGCCCCACTCAAAGAGGACTGGGCCCCCAGCTACCCCGAGGTGGGTTCCTTCATGCCACATCTCTCTCTAGCTGGAGCATATGTGTGTGCTTAAAACACTTGTCAATCTCTCTGAAATAAACTCATTAGCCAAGCCCACCTGTTCCAATGGGCACTAATTTGATTGGCGAGCACTGACACTCCTCCATCTGTCTGGCTTGCATTCCATTGGCCGACACTTTGATTGTGTCCTCCCATAGCTGAGCAGTGGCTCGCTCTCATTGGAGGTGTCCGACTGGCAATCATGTGATCATGTTTTCAAGCTCGAGCAAGAGGTGCACATGTGGTAGACTTGTGTGGATTTTGCCTCAGAATTGTTGGACTTGGGATGCTTCTTTCCATATGCAGCAAGAATGCACTGCTACCAACCATGGTGATGTACCCCAGGGCTGAGAGAATTACACTAGTGCTTCTCTGGTAAAGTCTCTGGGCCTGGGTCTGATGCTCTGCGTTTGTTTAAAGACCACGTGTGAGCCATCTTTGCAAGAGAAGAGTCTTGACTGTTTCCAAACATGCTGTTGTGGGCCAGTTTTGGGGGCAACATTCATTGCTTACCACTTTTCTCTATGTGGCGCTTTCACTTCACAAGTGGTTGAGCTAAAAGCTTTTTTATTTACTATGTTTTCTCTGAGCCATCAAAATAGTTCCAAGCCTGGGTTGGCTTTGCTTTGATTCGTATGTAACTGACCACAACATTGCTTTTAACCAATTATGTGCCAGCACTTACTGTGCATCAGTCCCTCTCTGTTTCCAAACTCATTTATCTTTCCCTCTCAGAAACGTCAACAGTCTTCACTGTGTCCTGTTAAGTTAGTGCTAGCTCTCCCACCATCTCATTCACAAATGAAAAACGGGTCCTTGCTATGAAATCCTGATATCTATAATATCCTGATATCTACCCAAGACAAACAACTTAGTGGGATATCAGAAAGCAACTTGTGTGTCAAACTAAATTGACTGAATCCTATTATAAGTGTGTTAACTTTTGACTCTATCCAATTTGCTAGTCTGATGAGAGAGAGAGAAGAAAAGCCATGCTGTGAGTAAATAGTTGATGATCTGTTTTTGTATCTTGCACCCCCAATGACCTGCTTTTTCCCCCTCCTCTCTCACTCGCTCCTCCCTCTCAATTTGGCTGCAGAGGAGCAATGACTCATGGCCACTGGAGAGAAGGAGCAGGATGAATTGAAGGGGGGTGTAGGGGTACAGGGGGCTGGAGGTGGTGGGTCAGAGCGCACACAACAATTCTGCCAAAACCACCCATCTCCACCCCCATACACAACACACACACACACACACACATAACCACCCCTCGACACACACACACACACCACCACCTCTTGACACACACACGCACACCTTATCAAATAAGCCCCACTGCCTGAAACACCCACACAACTCATTGGTCAATTCTTACAATTCTGTTGCGCAAGAATCCCACATAATAGCCATTATTTCCTTCCCAAGTCAAGGCTTTTATAAACATGCCGCTTCATATTTTAATTCAGTGCCCCCCGCCCCCCTCCCCCCTTTTAAATTACTCATCGCAGACCTGCGCTTGCAACCTCCCACCCTTTCATCCACAGCCTTGAATAGTGTGCGGCTGTACCACAGCTGACATTAAAGGAGGTGAGAGGAAAGTGAAAGAGTAAGGTTTCCAGTGAGTGGTGGCCTGAACAAAGGGAAAAAATGAGAAGGGATAGAAATAGAGAGTGTGTGTGTGAGAGTGAGAGAGAGATAGAGAGAGAGGGGAAGAGAAGAAAAAACAGGCAAAAAAAGTGAAAACTCAGACGCTTCAAAATCTCAGTGACCTTTAGCCCACTTGTGATCCACAGCCGCCAATGAAAGCAAGGGAAGGAGTGGGGGGCAGAAGACAGTGTGTGGGGGAGTGGGCAGGGGAGGGAGCACAAGCTTGGGGGGGGGGGGGGGGGGGGGGGGGTAGCTGTACTGCAGAGTCGGTGTCACCTCTAACCCGCTGTCTGGTTTCTGTGTTGCTGTAATGGCAGAGGGAAAAAAAACATTTAACTGGCGCTTCTCGTTCCCCTATTTTTCACCTCTATCACTTTCTTCTTCCACGCCTCCAAGTCTGATGACCTTACAGGATGAGAGAAAGAGCGACAGAAAGGGAGCGTCCCTCCTTTGTCTGCCTGCCTGTCTGTCTGTCTGTCTAGTTGTCTCTGGCTGGTTTCTATCTTACCCTGTGCTCAAAATAAAACAAGCCAGCAAATCACTCCATCCTCATCAGTATCGCTTTGATTGGTTTGGTAAGACGCAGGGCTCCATCCAGCAAGTGAACAGGGAGGTGGGGAATTCAAAGTATGTGGTTTAGAGACTAACCTGTGTTACAAGTAGGCCTAAAGCTCCAAAAGAACAACCCTAGGCTTTGATTCTTCAGGACAAAGAAGACTTAGGGCCCTTAGGAGGTTGAACACTTCAAGTACTACTACTAAACAACCAATTTTGGAATACCCCCCAGGCACAGTCAGTTTGTGTTGAAACATGTGACAGTCAACAAGCACACCTCACTCAACCCAAAAAGACTCCACGATCTCTAAGAACATCCATGAAACTCATGAAATTCATGTTCTGACACCAAAGCCCATCCAAAAGAACTCTATGTCTTTGAAGTATAGCGAGTGACTTTGGTCCTCTCTGACTTGTGACCACTGAGTCACCCAACAGTCCCATGAGCAGACCAGCCTATTTCTTTACTCGGTGGAACGGGAACCTATTGCCTCCCTTTGGCAGAGTATGCCCTGACCAGGATAGGCATTTCCAATATCAACCAGCTGCAAAATTCCGATATCTACCTCGCTGACCAAACCCAGAGTTGATGGTCTCAACCAAACTAACAGAGTTACACTTCCTCCTGGCTAAATACTAAAAAGTCAAGAAGGACACGCGACTACATCATCGATGCCCTGCGATCCCTCAAGACAGTGTGGAGAAATGAAACAAGCATCTGCCACTATAACATCTGTTCAAATCGGGCTGGTGCAAATCCACATCTCACAATTGCAGATTACAGAATGCACGAGCTAGTTCACTAAGCAGTACTCTTTACGGTGTATAAAGCCCAACACAGACAGTACAGGGTGACTCAACAGTCAGCCTTCATTACAGCATGTCCTTTCAAGTCAATTTGAATTTGAATATTGTGGTGTTGTGCCATGATAAATGTTTGGGAACCTCTTCCCTGGTGATCTGCATGAACATGTTTACTACTGATAGAGCAGGCAGCAGTAGCAACAGCAAGGTGATGGTTTTGCCTATTAACACACACATTAACCAGAGAGCATACACTACATAGCAATCAGCCTTACCGACCTAGCCGAACGGTTGAACGTCTGGCCAGTCAATGTGCATGGCTCCAATCTGTGCGGTGTGCCAGTTTTTGTCTGGTGCATATGTTGACTGGTGATATTTGCGTAATCAGTAAATATTCAACAAGGCCCTACCTACATAGTTCTTAAAAGAGCTCTGCTCTGCCTCCGCCTCTGGTGTTTGTTAAGTCGGACAACATAATGGATCTCGCCGAAAAAACGTACATATCACGTCTAATGAATGTCCACTTCAGCATTGTACACACACAATACAAAATGTGAACTGAAAGAAATAAAAAAAAACAATAAAACAAATTAAAGCAACGGAGATTTTGATGGGGTTCGAACCATGAGTCTCAATGACTGAATGCAAATAAACTGAACGCAAAAGACACGCTGGTTTCATATCCCATTACGCCACTGCTATCTACCAGAGAATGGTGGTTTACAAAAGGATATTGCAATTATAACCTCTGATAACAAAGGGTAACATAAGTAAGGCAGCATCAACATTTGGCAGCATCAACATTCTTTAGAACAGTGGTTCTCAAATGGGGGTACGCGTACCCCTGGGGGTACGTCAAGGCACTCCAGGGGGTACGTGAGATTTTAACCCTTAGAACCCGATTGACGCAAAGTGCTGAAGGTAGTGGAAATGCCCTAAAAACAGCTTATGGTTAAAATATACATAGATTTAAAAAGTAGAATCCATGCAAAAATACTTTAAAAACAATTATTTAATAAATATTTCAGGAAAATATAAGTTAATACAATTATATTTCAGTAGGCTTTTCAATTTCATTATCTTTAAAACCCAGAGTCCCCCCATACCAGGATGGTTCGACCCAACCTGTCACATGCCACCCGCCATCACCTGTCAATCACTGCCAAAACTCAAACGATGGAGTCGTGGTTGAAGTTTATGGATGGAGTCGTGGTTCCAAAGTTTAATAAATTAGACACGGATGTCACAGTGCACTGTTTTAAGTCTTTTTTTCTCTCAAATAAAAATGCTTTGCGCTGGTTAGGGGGTACTTGGCTGAAAAAATATTTCACAGGGGGTACATCACTGAAAAAAGGTTGAGAACCACTGCTTTAGAACACAGCTGATCAACCGTCTGCTTTTACTTTTTAATGAAGTTCCATTGCAAGAAGTGACCGGACTACTTGCGGAGTGATATGAAAGATGTAAATCAGAAGCACAAAACCTGTTGCCATTGACAGCGGTAATTACATTACCCTTGAATTTCCCCTTGGGGATCAATAAAGTATCTATCTATCTATCTATCTATCTATCTATCTACCTACCTACATGAATATATTTTACTGTAGAACATTGGAAAATCCCATTCAAGTCAATGGAGTGTACTACTAGCATTGTGAAGAGCCGTATAATAAGTGAGAAATATACGCTCATCTTATCTGGTGATATTAACATAGGCTAGCCTAAACTGTAAATGCAAGCCTTGAAACAAAAATGCTCAATTGCCTAACATAGCAAAACTTATATTATGAGCAACAAACTGACAAGACCCCAATTCAGTTTTGGGGACAGAAAATCACACATTATAATGCAGAAACATAATTATCAGCGTCGCGTGTGGGCCTCAAACCTCTCACGAAAAGCTCAATGGCAGATTTATTTGGCCTTCATACCATGAGGCATTACAACTCTGCCAGAATGGGCAAATAAACGATTCATCGTGTTTTACTGAAATAAAATAAATGCTCATGTTGTAATGTGACAGTGACACAGCTTATTGTGTCAAACGACATTACATTGATCATAGCAATGGATAACTGAATGTTTGTAAATCATGACTGTTTTACTATCTGGCAACCATACTACTTTTTGCTTTTGCAGTGATTTTATACAAAATGTCACGAGTCAACATGATCACCAGACAAACTGGCACACCGGCAACACGACAGACCGCTATCATCTTGTATTAGACGACGCTGTAGGAAAACGGGTTATTCTGATTGGCTATTTAGCTTTCTTACTTGCTGCTTAGAAGCACAGTGTAATGTTCTCGTAAGGGTACTAGGGCTGGGACAACGCGTCGACGCAAAATATGCGCGTCGATTTGTCAGACCCAAAATGCGTGCTGCCAAATATTTTGAATTTTACACCTTCAATGGTTCCCATACGTTGACTAATCTGTGGTGGGGCGCCACGAAATCAAAACCGACCGTTACACATTGATGTTCTAAGTTGTACTATTTAAATTAAAAGATAAGATAAAATCCTTTCATTGAGCTGCACTTTTTACGCACGCAGCCTTTCCCTGCCCCGCCCGCTCTCTCTCGTAATGAGCCCGCTGCGACTCTTCTGCATGTGCATTTAACACAAAATATTCACGATTGTTGTTGCCACATAGAAGCATTGCATAGAACACAGCTGACTAAATTGCTATTAAATCCGCAAGGATTTGCAAGGGTTCCCTCACGAACGTCTTAAAGTGACAGGCACTCAATTAGACCTATACACTACTGAACTTTATTCAATGCTACCTCTGACTAAGAATGCATGACTTTGCACTTGTATTTTATTTTGGAATTTTAAGAGCAATAAACATGTATTGCAATGTTAAGGAATTCATGTTTTTTCATTCAGATATATATAAATCAACATGTATAAATTGCTATTAGTCAGTTAATGGGGAGATATTCGAAATCGAATCGGACTGAAAAAATGAATCGATTAATCGATGCATCGAATAAATAATGGCTAGATTAATCGTTTAAAAAATAATCGTTTATCCCAGCCCTAAAGGGTACACAATTGTGGTAGTTAGTATTTATCCTCTGGATAACTGGATCTAATAATAATTTTTTTCTCCTCAACCTCGCTTTCTTCCACAACCAAAAGACTGAGGACTGACAATACCAGTGTCATTTGCAAGCTAGGCTAGTGTTTCCCATACGTTGACTAATCTGTGGCGGGGCGCCACGAAATCAAAACCGGCCGCCACACATTAATATTCTATGTTGTACTATTTAAATTAAAGATAAGATCAAAATCCTTTCATTGAGCTGCGCTTTTTACGCACGCAGCCATTCCTTGCCCCGCCCCATCTCGTAACGAGCCCGCTGCCCCTCCTCTGCATGTGCATTTAACAATTGTTGAAGGAGTGTTGTTGCCACATAGAAGCATTGCATAGAAGACGGCGGGCTAAATTGCTATTAAATTTCCTTTATTTTAACTAACTAGGTAGACAATGTTATGAATTGCACCCACACATCAGCAGCCTTTTAACTGTGTTACTAGCAAGGGTTTCCTCACAAACTTCTTAAAGTGACAGGCACTCAATTAGACCTATACACTACCAAGACAATCTTAGCACCCCCCCCCCCCCCCCGCCACAAATTCAATCAAATTCTGTGGGAAACACTGTAGGCTATTAATGAAGCACGTTTTTGATTAGAAGTAGATAAGGTATTGGCTCTGGTGAGCAAGAGTAGTGTGAACATGATGAGCTAGCCCTGCTTTGTTTATGATTGGTTTATCTGCACGGCCCCTGTATCCGCATCGTGCTAGCAGCAGAATGTAGCCCATGTTCTCATTGACAGAGGGCACTCAAAGGCAGCACAAGGCAAATAAGTGGTCACTATCTAGTAGATAGTGCTTTAAAGTCAGACCACAAAAAGGTCTCAATGCAAATGTCTTTTCTTGCAAACAACAGTCCCTGGAGTACCCTAATTGGTGATGTGCAATTTTATCCCCCTCTCAAAGTGACTTTGAGGCTTCGAACCTTAAGAAGTTTGAAGGCCATGGCCCGGCCCTTCTCTGCTCTTCTCTTTCTCTCTCTTCAGGACTGATCTGGTCTCTGGATTTGTCCTCTGACGTCTCCCCCTGGTCTCTGAGGGATTGCACTAGGTCACTCGGTGGAAGTCCCCAGCGCAGCAGAGGATGATCTGTCTGTCTAGTCTGGTCTGGCCACCCTCTACTCACTTCCACCCTATAATTACTGATCTGGCTCAGAACAAGACGTACAAAGTGTGCGCGCTGGTGAATAGACTGGATGTGACACACAAAAGAACGAGGGAAAACTAGAAAAAGAGAGAGAGAGAGAGCGAGAGAGAGAGAGAGAGAGAGAGAGAGAAGCCTGCAGAGGAGAGATTAGATAAGGGCAAGAACAAAACCATATTCAGACTTGAGCTGGTTGAGCAAATTGAAGGGACAGAGATTGGATAGGTTCTCAGGCGAGTTAAGGGACAGATCTCTTTGAAGGATGTTGTATTCGGCTACAATGCACCACTAACTAAGCTTAAGCCTTCACTCTTTCCACTGAGGAGTGCGGATGGGTGAGAAGGTGAGATGGGTTTTAAAGAATCAGAAGATGAACTCATTTACTACCCCCATTCAGTTCCTTCAGTGCCTTCTAACCTGCCCTGCGTACACAGACCAAGCAACGCCCCAGCTGTTACAGTATCGCATTCTGACACACTCTCCTCTTGCAGTTTCCAGTGAAACAGTTCCGAAGAGAACAAAAGGAAGAAAGAAAGATCCTGCATTAAGTTTGCATACAATTTGCTCACATCCATTGGCCTGCCTTTAAAAAAGCATTCACGTTTTGCTGATTACCTTCCTGATTCCATCAGGTTTATTCTGTCACTCAACGACACTCTACACCATGGGGGCCTCCCTATTTTCAGCCAAAACAAACAATTCATCAACAAGGGGCCATTTTCCTGTCCAAAAGAATCACAAAACGGTCCTGATTTTTTTCTTTTTCTTACTGGCATGTTTTCCACAGCTGGGTCAACCTCTCCTGCAAAACTTTTCGAGCACTCAGACTTATCTCAATTTTAATTAACCACTCAGGCCAACATTAACCCGTCTATTGAGAAAACACTAGTCCACAAGAGAAGGTAGAAGGAGAGAAGGAGAGAAGGAGAGAGAGAGAGAGTTAGTCAGTTCATGATCCTGAACCCAAGGGAACCCGCCACAACTTGCAAGGGAAACTGTAGCAGAAAAACATTGCAAGGCTCGCAAGCAAGTTTTTGACTGCTTGTTGCTTTTAGCCTCTGCCCATAAAGATTGCAACACAGAGCACTTTGGTTGGAAGTTCACTGAATGAAACCAAATCTAAAACAGAACGAGAGTGGGAGGGGGCACTTAGTTTTTTTTTTCTGAATGAAGCATCCTGAATGTCGAGGGGGAGCGCAAAAATTTGCTGACAACAAAGAAAGACAAGTTCCCTTGGTCATGCCGTAATCACGACCAACAGGAATGGTTTATGAACGAGGAAACTCTTAAAGAGGAAGAGGGCACCCACAAAACAACATTTGTACTTTCATACGCCTTTTTTAGTGCCCCATACATCACGCATGCCAAGTCCTATAACAATGAAGAGCACTGTAAGAAACTCGAACATTTATATAGGTCTGTATAAAAAAAAAACTCTGTTCTGGTTACCATTCATTGTCCATGCTTGTATTTCATGGGGATCCACAACGACATTAGCTGGCAATATTCATGCAAAACAGTAATGACATGCCTGCATGATTTGGATAACTACTCACATAGTTCTCACAAACAAATAGGCTAAGCGGGAAACCGTACCATACAATAGTGTAAATTCAAACAGACAGCAGACCCCCTGTTCTGCAAATCCTAGTATAAATGTTCAAAAGTGCAAAAGTGCACGCGCGCGCGCGCACACACACACACACACACACACACACACACACACACACACACACACACACACACACACACACACACACACACACACACAGAGAGAGAGGCAGGAGACCAGCACAATCAATGTGCCAAACTGAAAAGGGACAAAGCCAAATTACTCAAAGAAAAAAAATTGCCTTTTCATTCGGAGTGCTATTCGTGTGGTGTGTGCCCTGGACCTAGTCTTGAGGGGGAAAGAGAGAGAGAAGTAAAGGGAGAGAGACCTTTTTTGAGGGAGAGGGAGAGGAGAGACCAGGCTGTCTTTTTTGAGGGAGAGGGAGAGGGAGAGGAGAGACCGGGCTGTCTTTTTTGGCCAACCACAAAAACAACTTGTCACATTTCAAATCAGCAAAATAAGAACCACACCAAACTCGGCACATGACCACCACAATGAGCCGTAGCTCTGAGGGGGGACATGGGAGCCTAGTTGTTTGTCTGCACTAACAAAGCCCTGAAGAGTGTATCTATTGGCAAATAATCTAGTATACCCATCCAATTCGCTCTTAAAAAACGTCCGAACACTTCAACAAAGCAAGTCCACTGTGTGTTGTGATCTGTCTGAAAATCTAAATATATTGTGTCAGCAGCTCATTCACCAACTCAAGCTGGCAGTCACATGGCAGGGCCTTAGGAAATGATGCAGGTAACGTTGACGTTGCTATTTTCTCTGAGTTGTGTGTGGGGATGGGGGCACTGATAGTCAAGAACACCCATCTCGTGAGATCACTTCCAAACCTTAAAGCCAGACTTGCATTCTGATACGTGTCTGGGTGATCACCCACACACACACACACACACAAGTATAATCTGTGCCCAGCGCTGGCGTGAATCAGTTGTTCCTCTGCGTGTGTGTGTGTGTGTGTGTGTGTGTGTGTGTGTGTGTGTGTGTGTGTGAGAGAGAGAGAGAGAGAGAGTATGTGTGTAGCCCAGCCGTCAGGTGTAATGGGTGTGTGATCTGTTGTTCACGCCCTTCTCCCTACCTGTGCCTGTGTGTGGAACAGGCCCGGGGGCAGGAGGGGTGAGGCCACATTTGTGCTCCCTTTTAACTCAACACCAGCAGGCCCCCCAGCCCTCACATCTGCTGCTGCTGCTCGCTTCTTTTCAACTCCCCCTCCTCGCTCTCTCTGTCTCTCTCTTAGTCACCCCCCTCCCCACACACACACACACACACACACACACACACACACACACTGAGCCCTTTTTCCTTTCATAACCAGTATTAGGGAAGAGGAGAGCCCCCTCGGGAACTTTTCTCCTGTAACACTTTTCACCTTTTCTTTCCAGGGAACTTCCCTCTCCTTGAGTGAACACACACGTGTGTACACACACACACACACACACACCTCAGCCTGTATGTCCTAAGCAGGCAGGCTTTGTGGTGTCCATCTTTGACTTGCACTCCTTTGGCAATGAAAGAGTATGAAGTTTAGGGTGGGGGGGGGGTGGGGGGGGGCAGCAAATGAAATAGGGAGGGGAAAAAAGAGAGAGGAAAGTTATATCAAATCCCATTCCCTGGGGGTAAGACTTTGGCTGCATTGTGTTGAAATAAGTGATTCACGGCTTTATCATCACAGGTGATGTGGAGAGTGTTTCCCCAGTGTGGCTGGGCTTCTTTCAACACCGCCAAAGCCGCATGTCCCTCTGATAGCCCAGAGACAAATCAACACCCACACACACTCACACTCTCTCTAAGTCTCCCTCTCTCCAACGAACACACACACACACACACACACACACACACACACACACACACACACAGCTCACGCTTTTTACAATCAAAGAAAACAAAGATTACAGCAGACTATCTCTTTTTCTCACTTTCTTCTCTCCTATCCGGGATTTGTAGAGGTGTACTGCAGCAGAGATAAGCAGCCTCACCTGATACTGTTACCTCAAATAACTTGGAATAACAACAGGCTGGCTGAAGGAGACAGGTTAGTAGCCCACTTTAGGGACCAGCTCTGTGCCACATGCATCTGTGAGAAGTCATGGTCCTCCCTGCCCCTCTGCCTCTTTCTAAAACTCATTCATTGAAGTCATAGCAGGCGGATGGATTTGGTGTCCGATTTATATTTAATACAGCCTAGACTGTAGAGAAAAAAACAATGCCACCCATCTGAAACAGGCTTCCTGCTAACTGCATTTTGCAATTACAAATATTTGTCCCCCCCAAACCAACCCCAAAAATGTCTAACCACGCTATGAAAGAAAGAAAAGGTCCACCACTTAATACAAAACAGGGGAGATGACTAAATGGCTAATATGAATAATAAACATGGCATTATTGTCATCATTGTCATCATTGTCATCAGCAGCACACAACTGTTTAGCACAGTGCATTGGTGGGCCACAGACCACCAATGAAACCTCCACATTCGAGGTGGAAAGAGGCAACAAAGAATAAATAAATACAATCGTTTACATTCAGGTTTCCCACTCTAAGTCAGATGTAAAATTCCATGACTCGTGGGAACCCTGTACATTATTTCATAATATCCTATTTCCTTTCTTTGCATGGACTTCTTCTGAAGAAACCAACAAAATTTATATTGGGTGATATTTTCTAAATTCATACAGTGCACAGAAACACGCACACTCACACACACACTCGGACACACCACAAGTGACACAATAATAAACCCAAGTATGGGTTTCATAAAATAAGCACCTGTCAAGTGTGACCACCATGGCTCGACCTTGCCGATAAAGACGTGCCTCTGGAACAGGTCTGAAGCACATACACAAACACACACACACACATACACACACACAAACAGTGCAGTGATAGTGCACCAACAACCAGTCACATTCCAGCAGGCTCCCTCCCCGGTGGCTGGACCAAGGAGTACTGTGCGGAGGAGTGCATCTAGCAGGCCTCACTGCAGGGGGTGGCCTGTGGTTTGGTGGTCACAGACGGCCCGTGCTGGCCCTTGCACACGACTGCCAATGTCTGCACTTCAGACAACTTGGAAGCTGGTGGGCTGGGGGTGGGGTGGTGACCCCCATCATGATTGGGTTTGCTCAACTGTAGCATGGAGACTGGGACACTCCTCGTGTAGCCTCCAGCCGTTGACACAACAGTACCCTTTGACTATGCTAATAAAGGGCCCTTATGGCACCCTCTCATTTACCCCCCCCCCCCCCCCCCCTCCAACACACACCCTCCCTTTTCCTCTCATTTAAGAAGAGAACAGGGAGTGTGCGTGGTGTGTGCTGGGGGGGCAGACTCAGTAAATATCATCTGGACAGGTGGCCAGTCTACCGGTTTCTCGCTTCCCTGTCAAAGCAGAGATGACAAGTACCATCACTGGATGCTGGAAAGCCCCAAAATGAACAGCAGCCATCTCCTTGCCCTCCCCTCAACTCACACCCCTCCCTGGCTTAAAAAAAATCCCTGTGTCTGTCACCCACTGTGCTGTCTATGAGGATTACAAATTGTGCAAAACAGAAAACCTGCTCACTGTCAATACCCAGCGAGGGGCATTGGCTATAGCGTTTTATCTAGATAAACAAAAAAAAATCTGTGTCGACTGATGCAGTATTGTTTTAAATTCCACATTTGTCCTGTATTTTTTCCTCTTTTTTAATTCACAGATTTGCAGCGCGGTTTCAACACCACTCGAAATACAACCATCGAAGTGTTCATAAGCAACTCCCACAGCAGACCAGTGATCTACTGTAAGGTTAGCTATAAACACCCAATTAAAACAGAGACCACGGAAAGGGACGTGGAACTCGCTGGGGCTTTCTGCCTTTTTCTTTCAAAGAATTACTCTAGGGGTTTAATCTCCCGGTTGCGCAATTACTGTCAAAGAAAGTGGGTTAGTCTTGAGTGGGGGGAAACAAATAGAAGAGAATGCGTTAAATTCTTAGTTAGGCTATTTTCTGTCTGAGTACAAATAGCGAACGGTGACAAATGAATTCCGATTAACGTTAGCATGCCAAATTGCAGAAGTGTATCATTTATAGATGCTAGCGAGTTGTCTGTGTCTCACTGCAGTTTGACGTCTTAGAATGCAGGCAACAATTAAAGCTTCATATTTTTTTTTAAAAAATGCTCAGCTTTGTCTGCTTATTCATCAAGTTAATGCCAGGTAGTGGCATATTTTCCATATGAAAAAATAACTGTTTGTAAAATAATTGTGGACTTATCTACACAATGCGCAACCACTTCTGTTTTCGGTGGCATCTAGGCATTTACTGTCCTTAGTTGCACTCGGCATTAAATAATCATTCGTCTGCACCGCGAGGGCGACGAAGGGAAGCCACCCGGACTGTTTGGTAAACAACACTTACATACGGACACACAGACGCATGTCAAAACAGTTTCTCCACACATAGTGACCAGCCCTACAGTATTATCGCTTACAATATGTCTACAATTTGGCCAATAATACAAAGCAACCGAAGTGAAGCGATACAAATACAGGGCAAAATGAATATCTTGAACAAAGCCACAATATGTTTTAAAAGCCCCGCGATCCATGTACCCTGTGTATGTTATCATACGTGGGCTTTCGAATCATATTACTTAATATATTTTTATTACCAAAATAAGCAGTCTGGATTGGTATTTTTTTCTCTCTCAATATAGTCTGGCTATTTCTATTCGTGTCGTTGTCTGGTGGTGCACAAAAAGACCGCTGGTAGCTACAAGCTAGCTGGCTAGCCCCAAACTCCCGTGCAGTCGTACTAGCGCTGGGGCTCGTACAAAAAGCCACAACACGGCACGGCGGTACAGCAACAGTCACTACACTAGAGAGTAACGTTAGTCAAAGAAAACCAGACAACACATTTCACTTAAAGAAAACACATCGCATTGTTTAAAAATAACCACCAAATCAGAAACAGATCCCCACTGAGTTACATGTTTTAACCAAAGGCATCAACTGAACTCTGAGTACTTAAAATCTACTTTAACTCCAACAGAAGCAGCAGCACTGAATCTCAGACTTACCCTGTCACAACAGGCGCCATCTTCCACAAACTCTCACCAAAACTCCAACACTCGCGAGATCCCTTTCTCCCAGACCAACTAGCCGCCGAGACAACAGCAGCAGACTGGAGATGAAGGAACGAGGGAGAAGGAGAGAAAGGGGGCGGGTGAGGAAGACAGAGGAAGGGGGGTAAGAGAGAGTGAGAGAAAAGGGCAGACGCCACAACAACAGGCGTGGGAAACTTCTGAAATCGCGCGAGACCTGGAAAACTCTCACAATAGACTAGAATGGAAAAGCGTGTTACCCATCGCGAGATGTGTGTGGATAGTTGCTGTGGCTTATTTTACAGCTCTCGAGGACTATTCCCACGTGTTTGCTCGGCAATAAATTAGGCTACAGCAGTGATCAGGACGTAGTTTGGCACGAAATTTCACACGATGTTGCGAGGAATCCAGAGTTTTCCCAGGCCCTCAAAAGGCAAAACAGGCTACGTAGTAGGCTACAGTGGGATAGCAAAAAACAGACAAGCATTCCCAACATAACTGCTAGTTTTGAAGTACATTTACAAAACAAGTCAGAGATGAAGGAATGCATTTTATAAGAAAGATGTGGAATTTGATCGAACGGAGACAGGTGGGGAAATACGAGTGATATTTTTTAACGGCGTGGGATTTGTTGACCGAATCTTGCCATTTAGCCAGATACGTGTGTAGAACAATTCAGCGCAATGCGCAACACATCTAGCTACTTAAAACATGAGCACTGCGTGGTGGGAGAGTACACGGCTTGCAGAACATTCAAATATAGCGAAACTGCGATTCTTTTTTCTTTTTTTTAAGGAAAGCCATTTATCCTGTGCAAACAACACGTGGAAGTGGAATGACCTGATCCAAGTTAGGTCGACGAACAAGGAGGTGTTTCCATTTTTATTATTCTCACACGCATAGGCTGGTTCCCAGGCTATGTTAATATCGTTGAATTAGCTATGTTTTATATCTGATAGGCTACGTTATGTATTTATGACGTGACTTATAATACACGCGGTGTTACTAACAATATTTCCCTAGAACATTCCTTCCCCAAGGCATGGTGAAAGTGCTACTGTGCGTGTGAGTGTCTGTGAAAGACAGAGCTGCCCCCACCGTACTTTTCATACGGTTTACATTGACTGTCTTGCACAAGTAATAATGCTTACAGCTAGTTCAGTTTGATAATTTGACGTTTAGATCTGCATTAGACTAGGTAGGCTAATCTACGTAATCTTCAACAATGTTGTTTACTTGTTTTTATTTAGCCTGCCCTAATGTCAGTGTGGGGGAGGTGGGGGCAAAAGACAGAGAGGGCAAGAGAGAGAACAGGAGTAAAAAAAATCTGCACTAGTGAGGGAGAGAGGGAAAGACTGGCCTGGAGCCCACACTAAGAAGACCTTATCCAGTTTTCCATCGTTTTTTCCCTTCCTCTTTTTTTAACAGTCGGAGGAGGACCTCCTGTTACTCACTGGAGTTTTATAGGAAGCGTAAAGTTTCCTAAATGTTTTACAGCTGAAGACAGTAAAAAGACTACACAAGTATAAGTACTTAAGCAAAAAATAAAACTGAATTGAGTCCAACAACGTCTATAAGCCCGCAGACTGCTTCTACTTTTTAAAAAGTACAGGGCTATAAGAAGTTGAACAATTTGGATGTGATCTTTGACCTCTTTGTGTTGTAAAGTCCATAAGATATTTTTATGGATACTTACAGACATGATTTAACGTTTCCCTTGGAGGCCTCCTAATTCTTAAGACTCCCTGACCATGCCCTCAACTGCATGCCTTTGAGTGTAATGGGGGGAAATCCTGGAGGAGTGCATATGTTGCAGCAACTATCATTTCATACAGTTTTGCGCATTAATGTAAGCACAGCAACAACAACATATCACAAATACTCTGTTTCTATTTATGCAAGTAGTGGATTTGCTCTTTATCGGTCTTATTCCATTTTACTTTCTTCGACCTCCTCCCTCCCCTCCACCCGTTCAGGTATAAAATGATTATTTTTAATGGAAAAGGCCTTCCTCTGGAGCTCAATAAAAAGCTAACAAAGGCCGCCAATTCAAGCAATCATGCCTAAGCCACGAGTGCGTTGTCCATAAATCCACTCTGCTGACTGCCTGTGTGTTTTGCCAAGAGAAAGATTGGTCTCATTTCACCGAACCGAATCTGACTCCCAACCAGATGCTGCCCTCCTTGCTCCGCCATGGACTGGAGAAGGGTGTGTGTGTGTGAGCATGGATCACATTGCAGATTTTTTAATTTGCCACTTCATTGCATTTATGACATATTTATCATGATAGCAACAGGATTCTGGACAGTCACTTATGGCACCAGGCCTTTGAGAGGAGGATCTGTTTTCCAAATGGAGGGTTCTCCAGGGCAGCGAGGAACTGAAACATTCCAATCAGACAAGCATGGTTTTCATTTTTCAATCGGAGGTTTTCTTTTTACAGTGCAAAAGCACCCTTTGGAATGATTCAGAGTGACAGAATATTTAGTAGGCAAGAACAGAGATATTTCCTTCAGACATTTGGCAGTTAATACATCTGCCAAGGATAATTGATTAGATCTCATAAATATTTACCTAAATATTCATTAGAATAAGCTTTGCGAAGGGCCAACAATTTCAGTGTGACACAATGCACACACACACACACACAAACATCCTTGTCAATGCTGCAAGAATCCGAGGTGATAAAAAGAGAGACATTCTTTTCAGTCTGCTTGCTGAAACCACAGGGCATCATAAGACAAGGCTGATGCTGTTCTAGGCTGAGTGTGACGCTAGCTGGCTGGCTCGGGCTGGAGTAGACCTCAGTGCAAGGGCGAAGGCGAGGGTGTCCCTGTGTGCCCATCAGGGGGAACACCCAGGGGAGCACAGGGCTGACAGTTTGACTAATGGAGAGGACGTGCGATCCAAAGGGAGGGCGTTTATCTTCAAACGTCCCCACTCTGACCTACGTCTGAACCACGCGTCTGTCCAGTCTGGAGACAGCAGACTATGTGTGCACTTTTAAAGAGCATTCAGTGCCCCCCAGTTTCTCTCCCAATTTTTTTTCATGATACCAAAATAGCGTTCATAATATTAGAAGGGCTTCAACTGATTTAATAATGAAATATTTAATATTTAAGGAGTTAACTTTTGATTGATCGAATGTCTGCTAACTGTAGATAAATATTCTGAATATTTGTGCTGTTTCAAAAGGCCTAGCCCTTAAGAAGTGACCTCATTGGGCTGATTAGTTTAGAAAAGTAATTTAAATAGCAGCTTTCAAGATTAACATCACCTCCGGCTGACTAATGGGGCCTGCTCAAGATATAAGTGATGTGCACGTCCCAACATTACATTTGCATAACGTGAAAATAGTTTCAGTTCTCTGAGCTGACGTGATACTAGAGAATCCTTTCTGTTTCAAAGAAATAAAAACCATTAGCCATTCCTTCAGCCCATGTGCATTCTGAAAGTCGAGAACATGACAGGTGTAAAAGACGTCAGATTGTATCATCACTGTGGTCTCTCATTTAAGCACATTTAATACATAAGAAGCCAAATAAAAATAAATCTGTATTTTCCGCACCTCACTGCAACTAATCATCATTAGCAGAAAAAAAAAATATTTTTATGAAAACAAGACAAGATTTTCTTCAGCATCATTAGTTCTAATCACCATCATCAACCCAAAAAAATGGCACAAAAAATGTTTGTCTCTTTGTTCTTTTCCCTATTTGCCTTGGCCAAAGGACTGCTCTACACTTGACCAGCAAAGGTTTTCTAGGGGCCAGTGATTTTTTCTTGAAGAAAATAGCTCAGGAAAGGGAGTGTGTGCGTGTGTGTGAGTGAGTGTGGTTTAGGCTACTTGGCGACGTGAGTGAGGGAGAAGCTTGGAGAGTTCAGTCAGAGCCTAAGGCTACTGTAGCTCTGGTAATGTGAAAAGCAGTGCATTACAGTGAGGACACTGAGCAAAAAGCCCTTAAAAAACGAGACTGGGAAAATAACAAGTCTTTATTTTTCTGTCAGAGCTGAGGAGACTTGAGGCTGATAAGGACTTTCCACAATTTATTTTGGACATCATTTCTGGGACACAGGTCCTCTTTGAATGTTGGATCGCACACCAAAAAGAAACTCATCTAACAGTCACAAACAGTTTCCATCTTCACCGGCAAGGAAATGTAACCCCAAGTGTGACAAAGTTTACTTAATCATGGAGGTTATGAACAAGTAAAAGTGACTGCAAAGGATATCACCCGTGCTCCCACATCCTCTCAGTGCTCACAGAACAAGGCTGTAGAATCATCAAAACACGGCCATTTCAGATGACTGAACCCAAAGGAAGAACTGAGTACACAAATAACTTTGATAATGTTTAAGGTATTTTCAAAGTTAAACTCACTATCAATCAATCTGAATGTACACATTTTCAAAGTAAAACTCACTATTAATCAATCTAAATTCAACTAAGCACTTGACAGTATTTTCACTGCCCCATAAGAATAATTGTTATTGTGCTACACCTACACCGAGACCCTCTTTGATCTGAACCCGAGAAGTAATCTTAAGGGGTGCTCACTAAGTTTTCAGGTTCTACCAAGGACCCTTGGCACAAAGCAGTATACACTGATCCAAGTAAAGCCTTAGGCAATGAATAATGACCTTCCTGTTTTTCCAAGGAAATGTTGTCCCTGTTATAGTGCCTTTTACACACATTGTTGACACGTTAGAGAACAACAATGCTAACTTCAAGAGCAGCAGTAGTCAAAGGCGAGACCATGACAGCCCAGGACTAATGTACAATTTGAGTCAATAATTAAGTGGCTCAAATATTTCTGCATATAGAATCCTTGCAGCAGCATGCTATGAATGTGTTTTATTTTTTAATATTCTTGGCCAAAAATCTGAGGATTATTAAGAACTCAAAAACCAAAAGGTGAAAGTGTTATTTCCTCATAACAAACTTGTCTACAGGAAACAACAAAAATAATATGGAGAAACAACAACAACAACATATGAACATTCAGGCATGCAACATTGTTTGTCATCCCTCTGTGGTAGGGGTAACATTGCCTGAACCTCTCAGTGTGGTAATGTGGTTTGTGAAGCGAGATGCATAGCTCTGCAAGATCATCTTGCCAGAAAGAGTGGTTGCTTTGAGTTCCTTTCCCCTCCTCAAAACACAGCCAAAGCCAGATGAATTAATATAGGGGTACAAGCCGAGATATGTCAACAGAGAGGCCTAAATGTGCTCTGGTGGAAGAACAGATCTTGTACAATGTATAAATACTCATTTGATCGCTATTTTATATGTTTGGGTTTAGTTAGTTTGGGTTATGTCTTTATTTCAATCAACAGTGACATCTCCAACAAGCTTCCACCCAAAAGTTGATATGAATTTAGTCTATTATGCTACTGCGTGGTATGTTATAGGCTGTGTTATGGTGAAATATTTTTTAGTAGTGTAGCCAATGTGAGGCTGTGCTCTGTGCTCTTCGGGTTTCACTCAGAGTAGTTTCAGTCAGGACCTGTTTTAACGTTACGCAGCTCTGCGCAGAGCACACTGCTGCTGTCTGAGCTGCCCACTGACAGTATAATCACAGACTCGGGCAGGGAAAGGAACCAAAGTTTTATGGGCCAACATTAAAAATATTCCCACTCCTATTAATTATACACCATCAAAAGCAACCCCTTGTTTTCTGCAGGAAAACCCTCATTGAAATACATAAAACATAATTATATAAAACAATATTATATAATTATGTACTCTAATTCATTTTTGAAATCTATGATATATGCCACAACAAACCTCATTGGAAGGCAAGGTAGTGGTGCCATAATCTTTGAGTGCCTAAGCAGTGTGGCTTTGATGTAAGCCATTTTTAATGGTAAGATACATACAGGATCATAACCACAACCTTGACAAATATCATACATTTCATTTCAAACGGCTTCAGATGACTGAACCTAAAGGAAGAAACGGAGCACACAAATAAGAATGTTTTATAGGTGCAAATGACCAATGTTTTGGGAAGAAAATGATTGTACATTTTAAGCAACGCATCTGGTTCGTTTGCTATTGTTTCAGTCAGATGGCTTACATGGGCAGCATGAATTTTGTTGGCTTCAACATTTTTTTAAACTAGGGGGGTGGGTGGAATGAAGTCTCAGCCAAGTGAACTCGTCAAAGCCCTGACCCAGATCTATCTCTCTCTGACTCTCTCTCTCTCTCTCTCTCTCTCTCTCTCTCTCTCACACACACAACTAAGATACTGTACAAGGGCATGCTCTCTCTCTCTCTCGCCTGTTTGTCATGCTTTTGTGAGCGTGTACACACATGCACATCCACACACACACACACACACAAACATACACACCACGGCACGCTGTACACTGTACTGATGGCTCTCAGACCCTGACCCTAACATCCAGCCCCCTCCTGTGCTCTCTGTCAGGCAGGAAGACTGCTGGCGATTACAGAGCGGTGGTGGAGCGGCCATGTGGGGAGGAGAGAGGGGGAGGGGAGGTGCGCTGAGCTTACAGCTCCGGCCGCCCTCCCACCCCCTGCCCTGACCCCCTCTCAGCCATTTTGGCAGGGATCCCGAAGAGGCCCCGGAAATGTTTGTGAAACATGCACACCCCAGACGAGGTAGGGAGGACTGCTATGAGATGAAACAATTGGGAAAGAGGTCATTCATAGAGCACTGGATCTCCTCATCTTGTATCATTGTCTTCTCTCTCTCTTGACCATTATCAGCTTTTTTGTTATTCAAAGGCTAGCCAGGCACATCAACCAGCTACAGTAAATCCCAGCCTAGATCTTAAAATAGTAAAAACTATTTGTAGTTGTAAATAGTGAGTCTAAAGATATAAATGCACACAACTCATTTAAGTGTACTTGTATTGCTATTATGTATTTAAATATGATAAATGTAGAGGAGCAAACCAGCTTCTTAGAAGCTTGTCTACGCAGTAAACCATATTTCATCATCTGTTATATGTGTTTTATATATGTTGTGCTATGGAACATGAAAGAAGATGTGTGGAAATGATTATCCCTATGGGACAATAAAGACTATCTATCTATCTATGGTTATACTCAGATTTACCTCCCATTGCCATTGTGTTACTCTAATCATATATCCACATATTTACTTTAAATATATTAAAACTGTTATGTGTGGACATAAAAAATACAACAAACGTGTACCTTCAAATTATTCCGAGATTGTTAACTGAGTTGTACTGCAGGTGTTATGTTTCTGCACGCACAAGGGGAACCTACACAGTCAGAAAGAGAGTATGAGTTGAGGTAGAGAAGACAGTGAGTGATTAAAAAAAAATTAAATCCACCGATTGACAGTGTGGGGAAACGAAAGGAAATAGCACGTTAGCAGGTGGGCACAAAGGCCATCACTGAGAAACACATGCGTCAAGTGTGTGTCTGTCTGTGTGTCTGTTTGTGCGTGCATGTAAGTCTAAAGGGGAATTAGGTGGGTGAGTAAGAGTGCAACTGCAAGATGGTGGAAAGATAGAACCATATGAAATCAGAGAAAGAAAGAGAGAGGGGGAGTTTAATGAACCACAGAGAAGGCAAACAGGAGGGGCATGGTGAGGAGAGGGGTGGCTTTTCCCCCCCTACTTCTTCTTCTCTTTTTTCCTTCCTTCCTTCTTTCCTCTCTCATTGCCCTCCCTCTCTTGGCAGTCCGCCTCAGACAATGTGACATGGCACACGCTATTAATTCTGGCTGAGCAGAGACCCTGCCTGGCCATCTGCTGAGGTCAGGGCACTCGCTGGGGTCGGCGTCGTGTGCCCCCCGCTGCAACCCTCCATCACCACCAACTCCCTCTCCACTACACCCCCAATACATACACACACACACATACACACACACACACACACACACACACACACACACACAGATACGCGGTTGCACACACAGTCCCCCTAGCCTGCCCCTCCCTCTTTCTCTCTCTCCAGCAGACACCCGTTCAACCCCCGCGTGCAGCATCTCGACAAACAATGCAGCCAACCTGCTCCCTCAGGACACTGAGGGAAAGGGGAGGGCAGGGGTGTTTGGGGGGGGGGGGGGGGGGGGGGGCATACTGCACCCGTCTGATAGAACAATAGCCTGTCAGGTGAAAAGCCCCCCCACACACACCACCACACGCACACACTCGCACACCCGCCTCAGTTGATATACATTACAAAAGGCTGGCAAGCCCCGCTACTCCCCACTAGCTGAATTTGAGCTTGGCGTTGCACCGGGGCCCTGTTCCTGTCACTCCACCACCCCTAACATTGCCATTACCCTCTTCTCTCTCCCTGAACCATTGTGTGTGTGTGTGTGTGTGTGTGTGTGTGTGTGTGTTGTGTGTGTTTGTGTGTGTATGTGTGTGTGTGAGGTGGGGTGTCCTTCACAAAATGTAAAAAAAATCTCTTCTGCCTGTCAATATGATAAAGTTTACGTGGACACTTCTGTCTCAACCCGGTGGGGATTTCATTGTCCTCCGCTGCCTTTGGCTACCCTGGCTTTAACTAGTAATTGATTGGTGGGTTCAGATCCCCGACTTAAGATCCTTAAAGGCCTATGGGATTGCCCCAGAGTTCAGTCAGAGTTGAAATGAAAGAAGATCAGATCCACACGCCGGAGAGACTGCCGTGGCGACATATGCCCCCGCAGGAAGAAGCCTGTGGACGTCTGTCTCGCACTTCTTTGGTCTGACAACTCACTCTGTCCTTGGAGCTGCCTCGTCCTTTCATCCGAGCCATTAATCATATTTAGTAAGCATGGCCCAACTGTTAATGTTTTTAATTTCAATTTTGCGCCCGACTCCACCCATTTTTTTTGTCAATTCATCCGCTGGATACAGATTTATTTTGTGATGTGTTTATTTGTTTACTTGATTGAGTGTGCATGTTGTCAGACTGAAGAGAAAATCCCCCGCTCAAGCCTTTAATCTTCGTCTGGAGGACAAAACAAACATAACCCACCCCCCAGACCTTTATCCGAAGAGTCCCGCTGTGCACACACCCCCGCACACACCCCACACACCCCCTGCATGGGTGCACGAAAACCCCTGATATGCTGAAATGCCACACCGCCACCTCTCCTGTCTACACCACTGGCACATGATCACGCATCACTCATATGACTGGTGATCAGACACAATGAGATTTCTTGGAAAAAAGTGTAAACAAAGCTGCCACCTTTGACATGTTAATCATTTTAGGACCAAATCCACGATTTCCCCTTCCAGCACATCACAGATCAGCCACTTTAATGCTACAAAAACTGTATGCAGTCACTGTTACATCAGCGTTTTTCACTAAAAATGGCCGTAGTTATGTTCTGAATAAAGAGGTGGAGGAAATCTGGGACTATTTTCCATACAGTTCCAAGTTTGTCTTGTCTGAGTCACATTCTGAGTCACAATTTCTAACTCACATTCTGAGTTACAATTCCCAAAGCCACATAGTGTATGACCAATTTGTTTGTAGCATGGAGTATACCACATATAACTCATCTTTACATTACATAACATAACATTGTTTTTTATAAGAAGCTGCAGCTATAACTAAAAAGTATTGTTTTTTGAGTATGTGACTAAGTTTATGACTTTTACATTATATTTCCATTCAGTCAATTAAATGTCAGCAGTACTAATAAGAAAAGTGCAATACATTAAGTCTGTTTTGGTTATTAAGGTTTGATTTATTTATAACCAATAACATGATAAATGTAGTCAGTTTTGAATAGTTATACTTCATTTATTTACTTCCCTTTTTGGGGGGAGTGGGGAGGGGGCATTGGGGTTCAGCGAGATGTCCCTCAGGAGACGAGATAGCTGCGATTGCTGGCCTGTCCGAGAACAGACGGTCAAGGTCACAGGTCACGGGGTCAGGAGGTCAAAGCCAGCTGGTGTCACAAACAAAAGCCTGCAGGTCAAGCTAAGCAGTCAGGAGGACACGCGGGGGCAGAGGGGTGGGCAGCAGACAGAGGCCGAGAGCAGAGCAGTTAAGGACAACAATGGAAGAGGGAGAGTGAGGGAAGGAATATAAAGCTGTGGATAGTCACCGTGGATAGTCAGGTAATTACACAAATAAACAAACATTTCCTTACGCAAAGCAAAAGAAAGGGAGAGAGTAAACACAGCACTCATACATACATACATACACACACACACAAACACACACAGACACACACACACACACTCACACACACACATACAGACACACACACATACAAACACACACACATACACACACACAAACACACACACACACACACACACACACACACACACACACACACACACAGACAAACAAGCCCAAACAAAACAAAGCTCGATAAATGTGGGAGATTAAAAAAGGGTTCGAGTCCTATTTTACAAGGCCAGGCAGAGAGAGTGGAGCGTAGACTCCCGGAGGCCCTCTGAAGCCTCTTGGCCAAACAATGGGCAGGCCTGCACACCACATGCAGGCCTTGCGCCCAGCGGATGCAGTCCACTCTCTGGAGTGGGCACAGGCACACTCCTGATTGTGTTTGTGTGTGTGTGTGTTATACTGGTTGTATATGCACTTGAAGTGTCTGCCATGTGAGATTACCTGTTAGTTTAGCATTTATTTTAAGCACATTGTTTATGCGTGTGTGTGTGCGTTTGTGCGTGTGTTTGTGTGTCTATGGATGTGAACGTGACTGTGTCTACGTCTATGCACATCCCTGTATTATGTGGTGTGTATATCTTCCTACTTGTGCCCTCAAGAACAGCCTTCACATTTCATGGCGATTTCCCCGTCTTTGCGATGGCAAAATCCCCTAACACAACTTTTTCCACCTTAAAATAAAGATGTCTGAGTCCGAAATATCTCTCTCCTTCTCTTTTTGTCTCTCTCATTCATCCTCTCTCTCTGTCTCTCTCTCTTTCTTTCTCTCTCTCTCTCTCTCTTTCCTTTTAAATCATTTTGTTTTTAGATCATCATGGTACTCTGCGGGTTTGGCGCCACAGGCAGCCATGTGACCGGCCCCGTCGTCATTAGCGACCGGTCAGCGTTGAGGTAATGGTGTTTTTCTGCTCCAACGTCGCCTCGCATGTCAAAACCATGGCCATCGGGCAGCCAAATGTCAGCGAGCGTTTAAAAACGTTTTCAGGGGTTTTCCTGCCGAAACCAAAATAAAATTACAAAAAAGAGTCAAGCCCTTCCACATCCTCAATACTGTTAATTATTCACCTCCCATTTGCACAGAGGGATGGAGAAAGACACACAAAGAGAGAGAAAGATAGAGACAGCGACAGAGAGAGAGAGGGAGAGAGAGAGAGAGGGAGATTAAAAGAAAAAGAGAGTGGGAGGGATAGAGGGGGGCAGACACAGCATGTGAGGCAGAGACAGAGAGGGAGAGATATTTGGCTTCAAGGCCATTTAACCATAACATGGAAAAAGTGAGATGGAGAGTCTCCTTCGTGCCAGCGAACTGATAGAGCTCTGACTTTTCTCCATCCCCCCCTTTCTTTCTTTCCCCCCTCTTTCTCTCTTTTCTTCCCCACTCTTTCTCTCCCCCCTTTCTCTCTTTACTCCCCCTTCTTTCTCTCTTTTCTCCCTCATTCTCTGACTTGGTGTTGTTTAACACTCAGTTCCTGAGCTGGCTCCTGTTTTGCCCAGTCGGGTTGAGTGGTGAGGAAGCCATTCGGAGCAATCAGATAGTCTGATTGAAAACATCCTTAATCACATCATGCACACTATGTTCTGCCAAGTATGACCGTGGCAGATCAGACACTCACACACACATGTATGGATACACACAAAGCAACACACACACACACACACACACACACACACACACACACACACACACACACACACACATACACACACACATTCTCTCCATGCTTCTGCACATAAACACACATGACCATATAAAATAGGCCCTCTCTCACACAAACATGCTTGCCCTCACACATTCAAACTTAAATAAACTTCCCCCCCCCCCCCACTTACACTTTTCCTCTAACATTTTTGAAAACATTCACACACACACACACACACACACACACACACACACAGGTGGCTGACCAGTGGCTGTGTGGCAGTGTGGAGGTCAGTCTGGGCCCTGGGCCAAAATGGCGGCAGGAAAAGCACCAGGAGCCACAGGAGGAGTCCGGGCTTCCAGCCAATACTCCCAGCCCCAAGCCCCCCCCAGAGTGACACACACACACCAATGCGCACACACACACACCAATACTCCCAGCCCCAAGCCCCCCCCAGAGTGACACACACACACACACACACACCAATGCGCACACACACACACACACACCAATGCGCACACACACACACCAATACTCCCAGCCCCAAGCCTCCCCCAGAGTGACACACACACACACACACACACACACACACCAATGCGCACACACACACACACACACCAATGCGCACACACACACACTCCCAGCCCCAAGCCCCCCCCCAGAGTGACACACACACACACACACACACACACACACACCAATACTCCCAGCCCCAAGCCCCCCCCAGAGTGACACACACACACACACACACACACACACCAATGCGCACACACACACACACACACAAACACACATACACACACACACACACACACACACACACACACACACACACACACACACACAGCTCACAGCCCATAATCCCACAGACCACTGCAGCGCACAGACACTAAGGACAACATTTCAACCAGAGCCAGGAGCAAGAGAGAGAGAGAGTGAGAGAAAGGTAGGATGGCATACAGAGTAGACAGAGGGATGGGAACGAATGACGAGAAGAGACAGGGTAGAGACAGAGGAAGAGAGGGAAAGAGAGAGGGAGTGAATGAATGAATGACTGAAGGAGGGAGAGAGAGAAAGAGATGTTTGGGCTCTGCACTCCTGAACCCGTGACAAGGTCACCACTATTTCCTCAACAGCACGGAGGCAACAGTGCTCCTTTTCATCCCTCGCTCTCGCTCTCTTCCTTCTCCTCTTTTCATCCCTCGCTCTCGCCTCTTCCTTCTCCTCTTTCCTCGCTGCACTCAGAGAGAAGGGAAGGGGAAAAGGAGGGAGAGAGAGAGGGAGGGAAAGAGTGAAGGGTTATGAGGGGGATGGTTAGGTGGAACAAGCAGCCCACAGTGTGTGCCAGAGAAAAGGCATAGTGTTTCCTGACACCGTGTTTTGATAAGTGAACCATTCTTGTAAGGGGGCCTTTCGCTCACTTCCTCGTTCTGTCAGGGCCCATCGCCGTCCCTCCGCAAATCACGCAAGAAAACACACAAGCCGCTTGCACCACAGATAAAGAGCTCGGAAAACAGAGCTGCCTTCCCAAAGCTCTATTCCCAGTCCAAGGTTCGGGTTACACCACAAACGTTCCAGCCAGCAGTTCCTACCAGCGCCGCTAGTTTACTCGGGCAGAGGCCCGTTTCTTTCTTTTTTTTGTCCACAAAGAAAAAGCAAAAGAGATTACCCAAGTGTCGTTAATCTGTATTATTCTAACAAGATCCCCTGATTCAGCCTTTCCTTCAGCCAAATATTGTTTGAGGAAATGATAATAAATATGTGGAGCGGCAGCATAAATTTTTGCCCACAATCCCCATTTTTCACAATGAGCAATAAAAGGTTGAACAGCAGTGCATGTGGAAATGCAATCCTCCTCCATTTGTCAAACTGTAGGATGCAAAGCCACAAACATTCCAAAAATGACATGGAGACAAACGACGTGGATGCTTGAGCACTTACATGTACGCATCGCCATGAAAAACATAAATAGCTCACTCTTACTTTTGCACACAAACACACATGCACACACACACACTCAACTGAGGGACGAACCATCTCCCCCCCCCCCCCACACACACACCCTGCTGTACACCCCCCTTAAATTCGTCTCAGCATGTTATCCTTTGTCAGGGCGTATAGTGTAGAAAGCCAATACCAGCGCTCTGACCACAAGCAGTGCTGTTCCAAACCAGAGATGACATCATCTTCCCCTTCCCCTTAACTCCCAAACTCCCCTCCATCAAAAAAAAAATCCCTCTCTCTCTCTCTCTCTCCCACTCACTCTCCTTCGCTCACTCTCTGTCGCTCTCTCTCACTCTATTGCTCTATTACTCTGTCTCCTGCTCCCTCTCTCTGTCTCCGGCTCCCTCCCTCTCTCCCTCACCACCATTTTCTCAAACAAAGCCATGGTCCAAAACACAGGCCTGTAATTACAGAGACATGGGGGTGGAGGTGGGGTGGTGCTGGTGGATGTGGATGTGAGCGCTGCCAGGGGCAGGATGGTGCACTGGTCTTGGCCCAGGCCTGAGGCTCGCTGCCTGACCAACAAGCATGTGCTGAGTTGCCGAAGCCCGAGGAAGAGCCGGGGCCTCGTCTGAGTCTGGGGGCCATGGCAGAGCAGGGCAGAGCAGGGCCGAGGCTCAAGCCCCCAACACAGAAAAAAAAATAATGAAAAATTCCCAGGTTGACCAGTTGAAAGGAAGGAAGACGGTAGGGAATCTCCCAAGCACCCCAAATATTCCACCTCCTTAGTTGGAATCCTGTGATAAGAGCTGCAAAAGGAAAGTAGCATGCAAGTTATTGATGAACTCATTTTGTATCATTTATCATTGTGTAGTATTGGTTACACCCAGTAAAACACTCATTAAAAAGTGTTGTCTGTGGCCAGATGTTTTGGTTTGGATGTGTGATATTTTGGTTGGGAAGTGTGTTTATTTTCTGGGGAAAAAAGAAAAAGAAATGAAAAAAAATTCTGAAGAATTCCATTTCTGGAGGGATTTTCTCATCCTTGCGGCCTGAAGATCTTAACCAGCAATTGCTCATGAGATTTATAGGTGGATGGACATCTGGGGGAAAGGGAGTTGTAAATTACAAAGATTTAACTTTCTGTTCATGGTGCTAAACAGGACAGTGAAGAATGACATCAAGCTGCTGCACAGCACACTAGGTTAAAAAAGCAACACAAACTAAATCAATTTGAGAACCCAGCAAAATACTGGATAACAGTACACCATAGTCCACTACCTAGAAGCACATAACTTATACCCTCACTGTTGGTGCCATGTTAAGAAATGTTTTTTATATTACATATTGTGTATGTTCTGTTTCCTAATACACTGAGGGATTGTAATGTTAGGTTGTGTTTCATTCATACTCGTGAGGGTCTTAAGAAGGGCATACTCCAGTAAAATACAACATCAACAGCATAATTCACACCACTTGCAAAGTCAGTTTGTGTTCTTTCAAAATATTTTTTAAGACAGAAGTGAATGACAAGGACTCAAACACACACACACACACACACACACACACAAACATATATATATATATATATATATATATATATATATATATATATATATATATATATATATATATATATATAGAGAGAGAGAGAGAGAGAGAGAGAGAGAGAGAGAGAGAGAGAGAGAGAGAGAGAGGGAAGTGCACACCATTTATATTTATGCTGTTCAGTTCATGTATGCATTAAAATAACACTTTGTAGAATTTTCAATGTACTGGGTGCCCATTTAGAGTTAAGACATACATTAATCTAAAATCAATGAAATGCTCCTACCCACGACAACAGGGTTACATATGGCAATACCAGGCGTTCTGTGCATGCATTTGCAATGTCAGAGACACCACTCTCCCTACTGTAAGTCAATGTGGAATCAAAATTGAGTTTGAAGCGTTATTTTTAGGTAAAATAACTACATTATGTTACTTTAAAACGTGGCTGCAAAGCAGCCCAGTCAGACACTTGACCACAACAAGCCACAACAAACGCAACCCGACGTGCATGCTTGCAGGGTCGTGTCTTACTGTACCTCCTGAAACCACAGACGCGTCAGAGTTAATTTCTCAGAAAGGCGCATGGTGGCGGCCGAAGTGCACCCCTGTGTATGCGCAACGAGCAGGATTCTTCCGCTAGCCAGCCAACAGCGGACAGTCTGTGTTCCATCAAGTGTTCCAAAGTTCCATTACTTACCCAGAGTCCTCTGGTGGGGCCAAGTCGTATATTGTGCTGTCATCCAGGGCGCTCTAATGAAAACCCACGAGAGACAGAATTCTGCATGTGTGTGTGTGTGTGTGTGTGTGTGTGTGTGTGTGTGTGTGTGTGTGTGTGTGTGTGTGTGTGTATGTGTGTGTGTCCATCTGTGTGTGCATTTGTGAGCATCATACTGAGTGAGGTAAGGCACTGAGATGCACAATTTTTTGCCACCATTTTGTTGGCAATTTTATGGCAACAAACTAATGAATATGTCCATGTCATCAAAATGAACCACATAATGAAATCGGTCCATTGTATGCCATCAGTTTTCGGCCTCCTACTAAAATTCTAAGGTGACTAAAGTCTCTCTCCCTCTCTCTCTCTCCTAAACCCCCCACAGGTTTGACATCATTAGAAAATGTTTGAAGACATTTCCTGCAACAGCATATAAAAACACACACGTGGGGGCTGCCTGGTTGTCTGTTGGGGACTTTTGTTATGATCACCCGGGGGTGGGGGGTCCTGTTTATTATTTTCTTCTTGAGACCACGGTGCGGGGCGACGCCAGGAAATATGAGTTTAAAACTCCATGGAACCAATGAAACGGCAGTGCTAAAGGGCCCTCCATGGAATTTAATGTGGAAGATCGCTTTGATATGAAGTGGAACACTTTTCATGACCAAAAAGTGTCCGCGTTTAATGTGACCTGTAAATCATTGTCTTCTCACTCTCCGCTTTACACGTTTAATGGAGAGTCACCCTCACGTGTTGCTGGCAATTCTGCTGGCCAACTGGACACTTCACAACAAATTTCCTCCAGCTAGAAGTTCACTGAATGTATAGTAGGAGGTGTCATTTATACACAGCATATAAATCTTTGATTGACACATTTCTGGTATATGGTTCTCACTGGCTATTGGCTTGCAGTGCATCTCATTTGTGAGTTACTTTGAGAACATGGATCTGCCAGTGAACTGTTTTATATTGTAACCGTACTTGTATATGTACTTCACAGAACACTCTTTGGTTCACCTATACACTGAAATGTTTTTACTGTATTCATTAGATCCCTCATACTCCTTTGAAGACTCCTAAGGGTTCTCATTAGGTAAATGGTGTAGATAAGTATCATAATATGGCACCCCTAGTGATCTAGTGACCTTCCCAAGAATTCTGCATTGCCTAACACATTATTGCAGGGGATAAAAAGCACTTGTTGGGTTTCTACAATAATGCAGATTACCTGATTGGCCTGTAGAGTCTCCACAAAGAAACCTTTTAAGTTAGTTAGTTATAGTTATGTCTGTAAGGGACAGACATACAGTATGGGGGCAGTAAGGGACAGTATGGGTCTTCTAAGACCTGAAGGAGAATATATTCTGGCTTTTGGTGCTTCTAAGATCTATATGTCATCTGCTTTCTGTTGAAATGACCAGGTGATGAGGTAAGGGCTCTGTGAGTAGATACTACAGGTCAAGAGACCTGTGAAAATGCCCTCTTTGCTTTCTTGTGTGTGTGTGTGTGTGTGTGTGTGTGTGTGTGTGTGTGTGTGTGTGTGTGTGTGTGTGTGTGTGTGTGTGTGTGTGCGTGCGTGCGTGCGCACTATCCTGAGTGTGTGTATCTTCACTCTGTGAAAGCCACAATTGTTGAGGAGAGAAGTGATTGTTAAGAGGAAGGGAGTGGAGGAGGAGAGGAGACTGCTCCCCACAAAAGGTGTTATTGTTTTAACACAGGTTTGGCCCTTTCATGACAGCTCACCTAGAATAAGACAGCTGTTCAGGCAAGGTGAATGGGGCACCTGCTATAGCCAAACAAATCATTTGCTATCTCTCTCTCTCTCTCTCTCTCTCTCTCATTCAACAAAGAGAGTTGGTCATGAAAAACACAAATGGGCCCAAACAGCAGGAATCACAGTTTTGCCAAACCCCCACACAATGCTCATATTAAAGAAAAAACACAAGCATAAGCAAATACATAGTCAGAATTGGTGAACAATGGGGAATTACCCCTGGATGAATTTGAGACGTTCGACTGCAAGCCATCAGCGACCGCAGCCTCATTTCGTGGCTCCGCGATGAAGTGCTCCCAGAGATTGAATTCACGAGCAGCACTGCTCAGCTTCAAGAGCGGCTTGCAGAGCGAAGCACATTATTCCAGTTTTGTCTCTGTGAGTGAATGAGAGGTGCTCTTCTTTGTTTTTCTATTCATTTCTCTACCCCCTTTTCCTCTCTCTTCCTCTCATCCTCTCTTCCTCTCATCCTCCCTCCCTCTCTCCTCTCCTCCCTCCTATCTATCCTGGTTTGCTCCCCTGGTGGGATCCAGTAACGTTAGCTCACCACAGCCCACGCTGTCAGGGGCCAGGGCCAGGCTCCGGCCTGCTACAGGATCTCATTTTTCCAGACATTGCTGAACACTTACGCTATCTCTTTCCACTGGGCTCCTTGGACCTGGTCAGGCCGGCCATGCCACCATCACCGCCAGCCTTTCAGAATAAAACCCTGTATGCAATCCAGTTGAAGATTTTTTTTTGAAGGTCCTCCAATGTAGTTATTAGTAATGGAGGAAAATGCAGGAAAAACGAACAGACAGATGTCTTGTGTTACCAAATGGGTCAGATATGTGCCGAGATAGACTCCAGTTTGTGTTTAAGCATGTGCCCCTTTGTCCTCAGACTTTGTGTGCGGCCTTGTGCTGTAACTATGCCTGTATTTGAGTTCTGTACACGAGTTGTATTCTGATATTCTGCAAGATCACGTGAGCCCCTGCACCTTTCCCTTTGACTTCTTTCACCAACTGCAACTGACAATTAACACATAGAAGTCACATTTCCTGCCGAGTAGCATCCATGTCTCCTTTATCTGCCTTCATTGGTGACAGCCTGGTAACAATGCTACTTAACATTGTTTGTCCCTGTTGTGAAATTAAACCGCTATGAAAACATTTCAGTGGAGCCTACAATAATCCAAGTAGCCTTTGACAGTTCAACCTGGTAACACGTGTCTGGTTCTGCAGCTGTGGACTGTTGTAAGGGGCATTTCTCAACTTGTGTAGGATTGATTTGAAGGACTGATAGGCCTACTTGAAATATTCAATCAATAATGTGTTACTGTTAGGGCTGTCAATCGATTAAAAAAAATAATCTAATTAATTACATACTCTGTGATTAATTAATCTAAATTAATCGCATATATAATTTTTGCTGTGAAAGTATTTTAAATATTTAAATTCAAATGAATCATTGAATCATCAGCACTAGTGACATTAAAGTTCAAAGACTCTTTTATTATTATTTTCACAAATAATTGCCATAATAATCTATGATATGACCTAATATGCTGAGGAAATAAATTCAAAAGTGCTTCGGGAAGAAGTTTTTTTTTTCACATACGTGATAAAACACTCCCCTCAATGTCAACACTTATTTCTTTGCATTGATGTGCAACTATAGAGTTGATGAACTCCGGTGATATGCAAATTCCTTGCTGCAGACATTGCAGAGGACATTTTTTTAACACCATCAGGCCGTTTTTTAAAAGTAAATGTTCCAATCAATGATCCAGTCAGCACATTTTCTTCTCTCTCCTTCATTTTACAGTCTAATTTTTACTGACTAGAACGGCTCGGGGTCAAAGGTCATACGGAATCGATTAATCTGCACTAATTTTTTTAATCAGTTATTTTTTCTCAAATTAATTAATCGAAATTAATCAGTTATTTTGACAGCCCTAGTTACTGTAGGTAAGTTTATTTTGTAACATTTTGTCAGTGATCAGCTTCAGTGCCTGGCCCCCAAAATTTACTGTGCACAGGTGCACGGACATGATATGGGTGTAATAGTATGTGATAGTGTGTGACACTGTGTACTGAAAACAAAATCGAAGGCATCTTCATGATTGTCATCCACTGGGAACCACAAGATCTTATTCCTCAAGATCTCATAGTCAAAGCAGTGAATCAATTTGTTCAAAAGTGATTCATCCCGGAGGCAGGGACTCTGCTCATTGTAGCTTTACACAATAATATTCAGTACACAATAATAACATAGTTTGAAGGAAGACTGGTTATCACTGTGAATGCTGCAGGTCTACAGTTCTGCAATGCAGTAAAAAATATTACCTATGCACCAGCCCAAACAGAGGAACATTTGAAATTCACATGGTGGGTGATACTTTGCTAAGCTGCTGGAGGCTTGCAGTCTTTCCTTTGCCTCAATTTCTGGTCTCTGCGTCTGCTGTTTGTCAAGAGGCTTGGCACGTCAGTCCACACGCGCGTCCCTCAGCAGTTTTGAGGCACCCGGGCCAATTAGCGCCCAGCTAATTGGTCCAGCTGCTAATCTGGATGTGCCATAAACATTTTCCATGAGAGGAAATCAGCCTGTCTCACAGAGGGAGACAGACACTGACAGAACTCTAACAGAGGAACCCACATACTGGCAGAAGTCGACACAATTGTTACAAGACATATAGTTTCAATTTTAAATTAAAGGCTAATTTAAATTAGGCTAATATATGTGAGCTAATGTTTACACTGAACACAGTGACTTTGTGGTCTTCCAAAAGACTCAAAAACAGGCATGTTGTTGACATGGAAATTGTCCTGCAACTAGGGGATCTCCAGTAAGTAATAAAGTGTTCCTGAAATTGTTACGTCTCAAGGACACAAGATGGTAGCCCTCCTGTGGTCAACCACAGCTGCTCTGAGGAACTGAATCCAAACTAAAGAAGGGTGTCCACTGTGGATTGTTCGTACAATACATGGGGGTTTGAAGCACTGATCTCAGGTCAGCTTTCATGTTCTGCTGGTAATGGTTGAGGGAGAAACAGGATAGGGGAGCAGCTGACCCTGGTCCAGCTGGGACTGCCAGCAGAACGAGCAGAGCTCCCCAGTGACTCATCCTCCCAGGAATGTCGCTTGCCCCCCCCCCCCCCCCCCCAACACACACACACACACACACACACACACACACACACTCTCTCTCTCTCTCCATCGGTTGTCCATCGCTTACCTCACTCACGTCCAAGGGCTCTGCTGCTGGAGGAATGGAGGACTCTGGAAAACACCAACGAGGTATGAGAGGAATTTTTGCTTTTCCTCAGTCGCGTTCCTCCCCACCTCCCCTCATCCTTTTTTTCATGCTGTTTTCCCTTTCTCCATCATTCTTTGCTTTGGACGCGCGCTAGCCACAGCGACGGGGCCCTCTGGAGTTGTCTTTGTTTTTGAACACTGACCAACAATAACAACATCCCATAAACAATGGGGTTTGTTGATTGGGGAGAGCAGGGACAGGGTGAGTGTGTGTGTGTGTGTGTGGAGGGGGTTATGGTGGACGGGGAGGGAGGCAGAGGGAGGTGAATGTTATTGGCTTTGGCAGCTAGGCCCGAGGCAGACTCCACTGAGAGTTTGCGATGTGCTCTTTGCGGTGTGGGCTGAGATATTATGTCAGTTCTTGGATATGTGGCAGCTCTCGCAAGGCAGAAAAAGGACCCCTGATTCCCCTCGACTCTCCTCTCTTACTCGTCTCTCTCCCTCTCTGCCTGTGAGATGGGTTTTGCAGACCAGGCCCTGCGCTAGAAGTCCTCTTGACTTCTCTGAAAGGGTCAGTCTGACTTTCCTGTAGCTGTCACTTCGCAAAGCACAAGCAGCAGTTTTGTTTTTGTGACACTGTGTCTTCACTGTGGCATTAAGTGACTGCTCCATCAATTGCCTGGGCTATATGGTCTACTTAAACACTGACTTTAGAACACTTATACATTATAATTGTTCTTATGCTAGGCTGCTTTGTATAACCATTAACATTCCACCTCACAATTGCTTGAGAGTTACCTTTGGGACACATGCATTGCAGACGAGACTTTGGGAATTCCAAAGGGGTGAAGGGTGGGACCTCAGAGTTCTGCAGGTGCACAGGTGCGGCCCTTCACTCTAGTCGTCATGGAGACAGAACTGGCTTTGCGCAGCACTTTCAGGAGAGCAGTGCATCTCAGGTTTCCAGATTCAGTTCAACAGGGTTGGGGCCTTTCCCCTCCACATACAACTCTTGCATTTATTCCACCTGTTCGGTGCCTTATCACCACCATGAACATACTAAAACGAACATACTAAAAATAGAACAAAGTCAGAAATGCAGTAGGTAGATATCTTAACTGAAAGGAGACAAATTTGGACTTAGGTGGTAGCGAGTATGATGGTCAAGACTGGGTATGCAGCGCCACCTTGTGGAATTTTAATAAATAAGGATTTACGGTAAGCACTCCCCATATATATTCAGCTATTCAACACACATTCTATTTAAATAAAACCATATGGACAAAATTACTGTGATCTTCAGATCCTGCATGTTAAATAACTATAGAACAATGACCTGTCCCAAGCCATTCCATACATCCATCACTCCATCACAAAGGAGTCACATCTGTGCAGTGAACTGCTAATTAAGGGGTATAAATAAATAGGTGTCAGTGGGCCGACCTTGCCACCTTCCACAGCAAACAAGAGCCAGCGGTCACCATGACTACATGCCCTCCTCGCACTAGGGCTTGGACAGCCATTTCATCATGACCTGTCATTTTCCATTCAATGCTTAATTAGATGTTCCTGCAACTATACTGATTGATACTGATGATACATACATGCTATAGTGTGCACATTGTTCTTTCTACTCCATTTGTCATTATGGAACTTTACAATGCTTTCAAATGTATTGCTTTATTTAGACAATCCCATCCCACCCAATAAGCAGTATAAGGCAGTATAAAGAACATGTTGCCACCAGGGTGTATGTACACAGCATATAGAGGTCTACTAAAAACAGGAGAACTTACAAGGTTGTAACTAACTTTTGTGTTTCCTACTATACATGTTCCTTTTCAGTGAAGAGGGGTGTCAACATATGTAGTAATAAACACTTGCTCCATCTCTGTTCCCTGTTTACTCAACCTAGCCCGCTACCTTTCACATATAATCTGAAACGTTCACATAATCGTAGATTAAGGCAGGATTAATTCAACTGATACACAAAAGATATGACTAATGTTATAGGCTACTATTGTATATTGTAGGGTGTAATGTTATATTATATCATGTTCATCTTTGATGAGTTCCTATGTGCTATTGCTGTCCTGTGTTCCTTGTGTTATTGGTTAGGGACTTCCCAAAGTGGCTGATCAAATACGACTTCAGATTCAGAAGTGTTATGACTGTTTTAAGAAGTTAGTAGTCATAGAAACTCACAAAGAGCTCAAATGTTTATGCTCTGCACAACATCCAAAGCTACACTTTATTAGGAATTACACATTTAAATAGGAGCATGATGGATGTCAAATGTAGTATAGCCAGACCAAAGAGCCTCCTGGTTTTCATGAATCAAGTGGTATAGATTCCATAGCTTAAAATCCTATTCCAGCGTAACATCCAATAGACTTTATTCATAGGATAAAGTGTTCTTCAAAGAATGCAACCCAAACCATCACCTCCAAACAATAAGTGCATTACAAGCAGACACACACACGTACACTCTAGCTCTCTCTCTCACACACACACACACCACTGTCAAACCGATGTTCATTAAGCAATCTGCAATCACTGCTCCAGCACAGGCTTCCTCAGTCTTGCCTTCATCAGAATATTCACTCTGATCGATCTTGGACAATGATCCATTACTTGGACTTGAATGGATCTGACCAAATTTTCACTCCTAAGGGAATAAAAGTCAACTTCATCAACCTTGTAAAATTTAGACAAAAAACAGTCAGATTTAACGTGATGCAACTAAAAAGCTCACACTTAACATAATTAAACAGGCAATACATTTGAGGCCTACTAATAGCCTACATTGTCTACAACAGAAATAACTAGACGATCTTTGGTAGAAGTGACCACAGTCGCCAGTCGCCACTGCCAGCTACATTGACATCAACAAAAGGTTGGTCCACATAACCATTTGGCCAACAAAACAGAATTTATCTGACATCCACACACATTTGCTCAGCATACACCTTATACGTACCCACAGGTTGTACGTCCGCTTGATTGATGCCCGCTCGGTTGGCTGTTTGAACTTGTCCTGCAGAATTTCAGAGATGATTTATTCTTATCGTTACAGACCATTGTTAGTTAGCTAGCTAGCCAGCCACCTAACAGAGACGTGAGGGCATTCATTCATACAGGGGAAACGTCATGATAAGTAACTGAAACCAGGTAATCACCACAACTATGAAATCAAGTGTAACGCATCTGCTGCCATTAAAGTTAGTTGTTGTCTTAGGTCATCTCTGAGGACCTGGTTAGCATGATGATAGCTTCAGTAACAGCAGACATAACTACTTTTTCTGTATTTGTGAAATTAGTTCACTTACTGTATTCATCTGTATGCGACATTGGATAGAAAAATATGGGATAGAATGTGGCTGCAACGGCTGCTACAAAACCTCCAAATACTAGCACTATTCTTCTGTTACTTGACATGATCTGACGAGGTTATGTATTCATCTCCTGGAGGGCAGTGAATCGGTGTCCATTTACTTCCGGGGTAAAGACGGGGGCGTGTTTGCTGAACGCAAAGAGAGCGAGTCACTGGAGAAAACTCCCTAAATACGAGATGATATCAGATATGATTCTGATCAGTTGTAACACAAAAACATTTACCATTGTAGAAAGCTACAATATCTATCAGGCCTATTCCCTCTTGTAACTACCATTTCAAAGGATGTCAAACTATTTATCAGAGTGTGAATATTTAACAAAGCACAAACACATGTGTACTCACCATGAAGTTAATAAGAAATGAAACAAATGAAAAAAAAAAATGAATACATGTGGGTGGGGGTAGGCTACAACAGGCGGTTAAACTCCTTCCATCTTTTCACACACTGAAGATTTGGATCTTCTACGCAAGCAAGTTGACCCTATGCAAAATGCATAGGCTACATAAAGGAATAAAGATTATAGTTTCAATGCCTGTCTGCTTTCTGCTATAGGCCTACCTTACCAGAAAACAATCATATGAAATAATGATAATCAAAATAATCACGTATACGGCTCCGATTATAAAGACCCATGAACTCCCCCCCCCCCCCCCCCCCCCAGCTGTAATGTGATGTAGGCCAAATAAAACTTATTTTAGATCCATTAAGGGGATTATGAGGTTAAACTATTTTGTTGAATGGTAAATGGCGAATACTAAAAAGGCGAAAGGCCCTCATTTTGCGTAGGCTAAGTTTGGACTCTCTCTCGCACTGTAGTTGAGGGGTGTGAGAAAACAACGTGACAGTCACATCGCTGTAAACAAAAGTTTTATGTCTTGCTTGCTTGCTGGAGGGGAAAATGCGGCTTCATTTTAGATTTACTTTTATAGGCCTGCTTTACTTTACACTAACAGTAGCCGAAAATGTGGCGAGTCCAATTCAGACCTTTGTCATTCCACACAGTCATATGGATGTCGGTTGGGTGTACACTGTTCAGGTAAACGAAACGAACTAATTTATTTGGCTGGTTAACAGATAACAGACATAGACATAATATCATCATCACCGGCCGCCCGCTGCTGTTGCCCAGTGCCTTGTTAGCATGATTGTGAACTTATCTGAAATAATAACAACATAAAGCGTCTTTCCGTTAACAAGCTTCCTTTTAATGTAGGAGAGTATGCATGCTTACGCGGCAAATGTCTATACTACCATGGTAGAGGAGCTGTCACGCGTGAAGCATCGAAAGTTCATAGCTGTGGAGCAGGAGTTCTTCCGCATTTGGTGGGACACAGTGGCCAGTGAAAAACATAAGCAGCAAGTATGAAGCAAACCTGTGTCTCCATTGATGTATGTGACGCCTCTGTAATACAAATGATGAATATTCTGTTCTACAGAAGTGCCTAAAGCTTACAAAGACAACGACATGCAGTTTGCGTCTAACCAAAAGTGCAGAAAAGTGCAATATGATGTAGGCTACAAAGTATAGACAGGTGGTGCATAGACAGGATAGTGCAGTGTAGGTGATTTACAGTAATATAAATGAAATATAAATATGTGCAGTGTAGTAGCAGTAATATTATAACAGTAGTAGAAATAATATAGTTGCAGTGTAGTAACAGAATATATTATAAGAAGAACAGAATGGATATTCAGTATGAACCATATAGACAGCTATGCACAGTATGTACAGCTATGTGCAGTGTGGTAACAGTATGCAGTGCAGAAACAATAACATTATTAGAGTAATAAGAATAAGTGTATGTGCAGGATGAATAGTATGAAGAGCAGTAGAATGTGTTATATACAATTTGTATATACAAACAATTTGCCTACAACAACCTCCAACAGTTATTGCTGTAAAGCAAAGGATTTAAGTCAAGACAACGAGTGCAATGTTGCAAGAGGTGATGGATCTAAATCATCTTTTATTTAGATTGTGTTTTTTTCCCTTCATAATCTTTGGAAGTCATAACTGACCATGAATTGAATTATTTGATTAATTGCCCTCATAGTCCCTTCACCACATTCTCTGAAATATTGTATGTGGTCTGTTTTCAGGCTGCCCTAGTTTAGTGGCAGCCTAAGCATACCCCTGTTAACAACATCTATACTAATTCCTCTTAGGTTAGACAGCTTTTACAAGATGGTCGTCTGGAGTTCATTATTGGCGGTCAGGTGATGCATGATGAGGCTGTCACGGACCTAGATGATGCCATCCTTCAGCTGACAGGTAAAGTGATATCGTTCCTGAGCAAAAATGGTAAATTATTAGTCATCAGAAGTTTCTCTCGCAGTGAAACATAACAGTACATTCATTAACATATATGTCACTGATACTCATGGCCTTTTGGTAACTCCATAAATCTGACTTGCAGATCAATTCATGCAAATACTAGTGATCCAGTTCTGCATCTATAAACACTTGCTTCTTCCCTTCAGAGGGCCATGGCTTCCTGTATGAGACCTTTGGAGTTCGGCCACGCTTCTCGTGGCATGTTGATCCATTTGGAGCTTCTGCCACCACGCCGGTCCTTTTCGCCCTAGCAGGATTCCACGCTCACCTCATATCACGCATTGACTATGACCTCAAAAATGACATGCAGAAGAATAAGGTATCATTGTTATAAAGCCTGTGACTGGGAAGGGATCACTGAGGTTGTAATTGTTAGAGGGAAATTAGTGCTAAATGGGCCTGTTTACATTAGTTTTTAGAATGTGTTTTGGGTAATTTTGTCTGAAGTGGTCAGCTGAGATCATTTAGTATATCCAAAGTCTACAGCTAGGTAGTCAAATAGTCATCTGCACACTGCCCAAACAAAGCCCAAACAAGCCCTTACATACTATAGTTGGCAGTTGTTGGTTGCAGTTGTTGGTTGCAGTTTTTAGAATGTTCAGAAAAACAACTTCCAGTTCCACACTGGCTAGACAGTAATTGATAAGACTGACTTAAGAAGAGTGATACTCAAACAATTCTATCCAACAAAACAACATAAAACTGAGTGCACACCAGCCCATCTGTTGATACTTGTGGGCGTTTGTTGGGGCAGTATGCAGGCACCTACAGATTCCATTATTATACAGCTCTTCGGAATGCTGCTGAAAATTCCATTGACATGAATGGACGTGAAATTTATTTTATTTGAGCTGCAAAAATTAACGACTGCTGCCAATGGCAACAAGTTTTGTGCTTCTGACTCATGTCTGTAATATTATTTTGTAAGTAGTTCTCTGCTTTGCATCCGGGTCCTGTTCACACTGTTGAGACTTATTTTCCGATACTGACCGGCAGACATTTCATTATGCCTTACTTACTGCCTTCACATTGATTAGAGGTGCCATTGTAGGGGATATATCAGAAGACATTAGTTTCCCCTACCAAGGATATGTGGTCACATGTGTTTCTAACCACCCCGGCAAGTGGATGGAGTGATCAGATCATAATGCGTCTTGGTGTTTACCCTTGTATCTAGAACTGACCATTTTTGATCAGATGAGCAGAAAACAAATATAAATAGGGTCTTTTAGTAAGCCCAAGGTTCTAGAAGTCAAAATCCCTCTTCTCATTGTGAAAGAAATATGGTGCAACTTGGCATTGCACTGACACAATGTGGTCCCTTGTGTAAGCAGCCATACTATTTCTCAGGTGTACTGATTAAAAATAGTTTTGAATCCATTGCACTCCACTCAAAACACTCACTGATAATCTTGTTACTTGCAATAATCCCTTTACTTTCTTTAACTGATTGGTAAAATGTGCTCTTTCAAGGGAAGATGTATTCAGAATAAAAGTTCCCTTCTAAAAGTGACTTTTTGACTGCTATTGGCATGTATATTCAAAGTGAAAGTTAACTGGAAGATAGATAGATAGATAGATAGATAGATAGATAGATACTTTATTGATCCCCAGGTGAAATTCAAGGTCTCAGCAGCATACAGACAACACAAACACATTCTTTAACAGCAGAAAGATTAATTAAAGTATATAATATGAAAAAAACAACAACTAAGCAATAAGGACAGTAGAAGATAAAGAATATGCTAAATATACTAAAATACAAATTATACTAACTAACACTTAATCTAAATCAATTCTAAAAACAGTATCCACATAGTGGTGATTAATCAATCAGAGGCGCTTGCAATGACTGAGGCAGGGACAGTCATTATCACCTATTCCTGAACAACGCTGAACTAAAACATTGAAAGTCCCCATTAACACTTTGTTGATCGAGGTGCATTCTTGCCTGGCCCGGACATAATGCGTTATCATAATAATAAAGGGAATGTAGCTCAGACTACCTCCGGTTGCAGGTGCAGTCATTATCACCTATTCCTGAACAACGCTGAACTAAAACATCGAAAGTCCCTATTTACACTTTGTTGATCAAGGTGCATTCTTGCCTGGCCCGGACATAATGTGTTATCATAATATGACATATAATGAACATGTTCTGAAGACAAAGAGTTGCTTCTATACTTTTATTGACACGTCATATTTACAGGTTTTTGCTCCATAGGCCTACTTTTTGGTGTGGCAGGTGTGAAGGCAATATAGGCTACAATCAATTGAGGAGACCTCTGCGCACAACTTTATCTTGCCATGGCACTGCACCTTGCTGTGTTTGGAAAAATGTCTTAACATTGTCTCGCACCAACATTGCTGCTCGAGCTGCCCTCACTGTACCGAGTCGCCGTGCCTCTAGGAGGCCGTTGTCACCAGTAACAACTTGTCGCCACTCTCCCGGCTGCACCTGTCCATCAGGTCGCTCAGTGTCAGCGTAGTTGGGTGGGTTGTACCGACGACCGTTTGCAGCATCCGTACGTGTAAGGAAATTGTGTAAAGCAACACATGCCTTAACAATGTGAGTGGCATTGTTTACACTGCAGTCAATGGGCTTGCCCAGTATCCTCCATCGTGAGGCCATGATTCCAAATGCGTTTTCAATGATCCGGCGAGCCCGTGAGTGGCGATAGTTGTACACACTCTGATCTGCTCGAAGGTTATGACCTACATAACATAAAAAACATTAGTGTTAAAAACCCATAGACTTTTCAGCATCCAGTTGAATATATAAATCATGAAGCAGTTGTAATGCACTTACCAGAGTATGGTCGCATCAAATTCAGATGCAGCGGAAAAGCAGCATCCGCCACAAACATGTAGGGGCTTGGAGTGTCTGTGCCAGGCAGTTTGGCTGGAGGTGGTAGACCCAAAGTGCCCTCGAGGATCCTTGCTCCATACTCACTTTCTTTGAAGACACCACCATCGCTTTCCCGACCATATGCACCAACATCCACCATTGTAAAGCGATAATGAGCATCGCATGTAGCCATCAGAACAATTGAATGTGTCCCCTTGTAATTAAAATAATCACTGCCGGCGTTTGGTGGGGCTTTAATCTGGACATGTTTGCCATCGATGGCACCTACACACAGAGGGAAGTTCCAAATTTGCCAGAAATCCTCCGCGATGTTAGCCCATTGTGCTTCAGATGGAAATGGCACGAACTCCGGCTGGAGACCTTTCCATAAGGCCTGACACACCTCGGGAATCAGCTTCGCCACTGTACGTGTCCCCAGCATGTAGTCAGCTGCAACTGCTTTCTGGGACGTTCCCGTACTCAGGTAGCGCAAAGTGACTGCAAGTCTCTCAGCTATACCAACAGGTGTGCTGTGAGTGTTCTGGTGGATGATAAATGGAGAGATGCGACGAACCAGCTCATCAAACTTTTCAGCAGACATGCGAAAGTATTCGTGGTGCTTCTCCTCATCTAACAGCCACATCTTTTGCACATAAGTGTTGAACATTCCTTCCCTGGCTCTTCCTTCGTTCAGTGGTCGCACATCCCACCTTCTTCTCTTCTTCATGCGTTGCTCTTCTTCCAACAACAGCAACATGCAACACAGCTCCTCTTCTTCTTCTTCATAGGTCGACATGTTGACAGTACCACTGCACACCTGCTAAAATGTGAACTGTCTTCCTGCTTTTAACTTCTTCTTTGGTGGGAGTGTCCTACTTTCAGGCTCAACGTACCGCCCCCCGTTGGCGGGGCAGATTATCACAGTTCATTCGTAGTGCGCATGCGCTAATCTTGATCGGCTAACGCGCATTCAAGAGATCAAAAACTGGAGTATGCTTCGTGTAAGCGTCGAAAATGACGCACGTCTTGGACACGCGCAAATGTGACGCAGGACCATACCAGAGCCTTAAGGTGCTCTGTGTGAATGAGTGTCATGGTGGTAGTGCAATGGTGATAGTGGTCATGGTGATAGTGCAAATGAGTAAGTCCAACAGTGCAACAATGCAGAAATAAAGTAAAGTCTATATATCTATATATTTAACTATTTAAAGAAAATGTATAAGTGTGGCTGTGGCATGGAGGGTGGGGTTATGCATATGTGCTAATATAGCACGCAAACAGTGAGGCATAAAGACAGTGGTAAAAGTGGCTAGTGGACAGACAGTATCCAAACATGGAGGGGGTGAAGAGGCAGACAGACTATGCAGAGAAGTCTATCTCTCCTCTTCCCTTAAGTGAGGCATTGAACAGTTCAATGGCCCTGGGGACAAATTACTTTCTCAGTCTGTCAGTTGTGCATAGGGTTGCCACCTGTGTCTGACAAAAATCCTGGACATTTTGACCATCCAATCGACCTTTTTGTTTGTAAGCAACGGCGCCTTTCGCACATCTAACCCAAGATAAAAACTGTCATTCTAAGCGACAATTGTATAGCTAAAATTAGTAAGAATGACAATTTCTAGTTATTTGTTTAGTTAATTGCTTTATTTAATAGCAGACCTTTATTATTTTGTTATATTTTCAACAGTTTTTAGTTGTGGACACCTGGGGGCAGTATTGAGAAAAAAGGGGGAATACAATTAGGTTCTGCTTTTTTGCTTATGTGGAATAACATTTTCTTTTCTCTGTCTCTCCTTGTCCCACACACTCTCCGTCTCCACCTTACCATTTCTAATGAACCTCCACGGTGCGTGCCCCCACCACCACCACCCATGTTATGCTACGTCATTTTTGTAGAGCCAATAAGGCTGTGCATACGTTTATGGACGTAGGCACTAGGCACGCTTCAATTAAACTGAAATACACATTTTGCGCATCATGTACAAAAATCCGGGACATTCAGTGTCCAGGATTTTTATTTTTATTTTCCTGGACAGACCATGAAAATCCTGGACAATCAGGAAAATCCTGGACAGGTGGCAACCCTAGAACTTGTGCACCATGTCAGGAATGCACCATTTTTAATAATGTGTTCCCACAGAGGCTGCAGTTTGTGTGGAGAGGCTCCCCTTCCTTAGGTGAGAAGCAAGAGATCTTCACCCACACCATGGACCAGTTCAGCTACTGCACCCCATCACATCTACCCTTTTCCAACATGTAATTACACTGTCTTTCTTACCAACACCTAACAAGTACAGTAACCTTTAAGGCTGGTTTCTTGTATAAGGATTAAAGGGGTGGTGCAGGATTTTGTACATAGGACCTCATTTCCAAGTTAGCAAGTGTGATATTTATCAGTGGAGACCGTTTTCAACACGTTTCATTCAGTCCTTCTAATTGCAGAGTTTGCAGGTGCTAGGCTAGCACAAGTCATCGGTATGTGTTAGCCTGCCACTAAAAACAGTCTTACCCACTCCAAAGTACACCCGAGGCAAATTCCAGACAATCGATGTAAATGTCTGTGTTGATAGAATAGTGTAAGAAATACAACTACTATCTCTATATACGGCTCTGGGTATCCCCATTGGACTGCGCTTCTCTATTAACTTTTCGGCGCAGTACTACTAACCGGAGCAAGTATAATTCCGCCGCTGCTAAGAAACTAGTCTCTCAAAATGTAATGCGATCATTGAAATGCAAGGATAGAATAATGTTAGAAATAAAACTATCAACACAGACATTTACATCGATAGTCTGGCGATAATTTATTTGCCTCGGGTGTACTGTGGAGTGGGTAAGACTGATGTAAGTGGCAGGCTAACACATATTAGGGGTTTGCACGGCGTGTCATCAGATCTGGATGTCGCCATATTGGAGATACTCGCCTCATTAGAAAGCATTAGGCACTGAAGTAAATCTCAAACATCGTCAAGGAAAATGGTTAATTATTGCCGTGTTTTAGGTTGTACCAATAGGTCCGACTGAGAAAAACATCTGGTGTAGGTATCGACTTCCAAAAGTTATTAAAAAACCAGGGAGAAAGGAGAATAATGTCAGAAGTTATCAGAGGAAGCTAGGGGGCACTTGTGGTTGAACTTGGTACTTCGTCTCCCTCACCCAACTCATATGGATCTGCGCTGCCAATAAACCGCCATTTCTCGAAATATCGCGCATTTTCTTGTGGTCCAAGTCCTGCCCTATATGCCTTTGCATCTTAGACGCATTTTGATGAGCTTTTCTGTTGTTTAGACACGGCTACAATCACGTAAGATATCCAAAGTGCATAATACTCCATTGTACTTCATTCACGGAGTATCGCCAATATGGCCGCGCGTGCTGGGTTACCATGGTTACCGGCCAGAACGTGATGTCCGTGCAAACCCCTAATACTGATGACTTGCGCTAGCTAGCACCTGCGAACTCTGCAGAACTAAACTAAAAACTGAACTAAAAGAGAGCTTTAATGAAGATCTACATTTGGAAAAGAGGTATTTAAATTGGATTGGGAGTATACTTAATCCATGTACGGGAAACTGTCCCAAGCTTTTTTCAGTGGAGATCTTCATTCAAGTTCTGTTTTAGTACGGAACCAAGCTTAATCCATGTCTGAGAAACCGGCCCTTAAAGATTATAAACACAGTAAATAAGATATGCAATAGCCAATTTGCCTAATGTTGTATGAAAATGTATGTGCGGCTAAAGACGACAATTGGAGTGTTGTTTGGTAATTGTTTTCAGAGGTATAATCAAAGTAATTTAAGGCTCCGTGTTTGTGCAGGTAATCATGCATTTCACTATGAGTAACGTAGCATGTCTTAATAGGTCAGGATTTTACTGGAATGGCGTGGCGTTGTTCCCTGATCCCCCTAAAGATGGTGTCTACCCCAACATGAGCTTGCCCGTCTCACCCAGCACGTTGGAACCTTATGCCCAGACCATGGTGGACAACATCAAACAGAGAGCCCAGTGGTTCAGGACCAACCATGTGCTTTGGCCTTGGGTCTGTTTAATGTCCAAGATCCATATTATATCTTCATCTATATAAGACTTCTGTGATGCTTCTCCCACATCAGTTAATGCAATTAGTATTTGAATCTAATTTAATTACTATATATTCTAAATTTGATATTTAAATATACAGTAAATCTAACTGTAGAATTCATCAGTTGTGATGAACTAATCTATGTTATAAACTTTCATGGTCTGCAAATGTGTGTCATGAAAATTCAATTGCAATCCATATTGTCTTCAAGCCCTTGAAATATTAGCACTATTGATGTTATGGCAGCTCTACATCTGGCTTCAGTTATCTCTAAAACTAAAATACTCCTTTTCACAGGGCTGTGATAAGCAGTTCTACAATTCATCGGTTCAATTCTCCAACATGGATGTTTTGATGGATTACATTAACCAGCACAGCGATAAGTTTGGAGTAACAGTTCAGTATGCCACCCTAAGCGAGTACTTCCAAGCTGTCCACCAGTCCAACCTCACCTGGGAAGTGAGAGGAAATCAGGATTTCCTACCGTACTCTACTGGTTAGAGGGCTCTGAGATCCATGTATATGAATCATTTATTAACCATTGTTTCTTCTATCTTTCACTGTGTGAATGTATATTTCTATTATAGAACCTTACCAGGCATGGTCAGGTTTCTATGCCTCCAGGAACCTTCTGAAGGGCCTGGCAAGGAAAGCCAGCTCCCAGCTTCACGCTGCAGAAACTCTCTTTGTTCGGTATCGCATCACTTACCCAGATGGACCAGTGGCAACTGACTGGGCCCTAGAAAAGCTAAGGGCCCTCAGATGGGCTGTCTCGGAGGTGCCTGATTTAAAATGAGTTTTATTTTTCCAGTGTCAGTTACGCTTTCTCAAAACCGGGATCTTGCTGAAGTTGGCTTTGCTGTTTCAGGTTCAGCACCATGATGGCATCACAGGGACAGAATCACCAAAGGTTGCTGACATGTATATGGAGCATCTCACCCAAGGCATGATGGGAGTTGAGGAACTACTAGCAGCAATTTTTATTTTACCTCAGTCCATTGGTACTTCTCAGGACCTGCATAAACTCCAGCCAGGTAACAGCCAGGAGTTCTACAATTTCTCAATTGCTCCCCTCATATGTATGAATGGCATTTTGTCTTTGCCATTTTATGTTTGGATATGAAATGTTGATAATTGTGTGTATGATTTTGATCATTGTTGTTAATTCTGTCTATGTTTCCCTTTTTAAGATCTCTCAAATGACTTGGAGCAGCACATCATCGTGTACAATCCTCTGGCCTGGAACGTCACCACTTACATCAACCTCACAGTAACATTCCCCATGGCACTGGTTTTCGATGAGTCTGGAAAGCCTGTACTGGCACAGGTGCGCACACACACACACACACTGATATATACTGCACATTATACAGTATATTATATATTATATACATATATAATCCTGTATGGTTGAAATGAAGTAGTCTGGTCTTAAACCTCATGGTATATTTATTTATTCATCCTCAGATCCAAAAAAAAGCTAATTCTACCTCGGAATACGACCTTTTCATTGTGGCTGAGCTGGGAGGGCTCCAGTTCCGGAAATATCTCGTCAAGTTCTCCGCGTGCGTGGGGTCCACCAGGTGTGGCAGGACTTACAAGGTGAGAACGGTGAAATTTGACAGACAGAACGTCAACCAGTGGAGAAGGACGGGCCGGAAACTCTTACCGATCTTCAGCGACTGTTACAAACTATTGTTTGACCAGGAGACGAACCTGCTACACAGCATCGTGGACAGGTAGGGATGGATTGGAGTGTTACATTTGTGTTCCAAATGATTTCAAGGTGAATTGTGAATTCACTTTTCACTTTAATTGTGAAGTCTTTAATGACATTAATCTAACTTTGTATTGCCTTGGTTTAGCAACCATAGCGTGGCTTGGTATGATCTATTCATTGGAGTGAGGCTCCTACACAATGGATATTAATGTCTGATGGTTAGTAATGAGTGTGCTGGATAAACAGATGCCTTTGCGGTGCTTTATAACTCCATTAGGCACAAGCATAGGAATGTGAGAGTGACCCAGGACTTCTGGGAGTATGAGTCCAATGGAGACGTGTACAAAGGCCCAATTTCAGACAACTATATCTTCAGCACCAACACCTCTGCTGTGCCTGCCTACAAAGCAGTCTCCATGGAGATCATTCCTGGCAAGATCATCTCAGAGATCCGACAGTACTTTTATAGGTTAATCAAGCTTATATGTCCAATCCAAAGTAAAATCTTCCTTTTTTCCTAAGTGATCAAATTATGATGGTTAATGTCAAATTCTGCTGAAAGTCATACTGGATTAACTTCACTGTGTGCTGAAAGACATGCAGTAACAGTAGGATTAGGAACCCAGATAAAGCAAACAAAAGTAACCTCTGGAAACGGTAGGCTTTTTAAATTAATTTGATTATAAACATTCTCTTCACAGGGAGGAAGAAGACAAAGACTATACTTACTCTGTGGTCACAAGAGTGCCTACTGGCCTGAGGGACCAGCGCCATTGCCCCAGGTTGGAGCAGAGGTACTCAGTGGGCCCCCTTGTGGTCAACCGTGAGACTGTCCTGATGACCAGAACCAGCCTGAAAAATAACAGGACCATCTTCACAGACAATAATGGCTATCAGATGATGAAGAGGACATATAAGGCCTTTGCCAACAACTCTATCCCCAGGGTGAGTTGGACAAGAAATACCCACATAGCTTTCATGCCCAGATAAATGTGCCTTTAGAGAGCCAGTCCCCAGAGTGTGGTTATGGGAATACACTAGCCTCTGATGCTGAAAGCAGGGAATACTAATCTGGTGGTGAGAATTGTGTGCTTTGTCCTTGTAGAACTACTATCCGATGGTGCGAGCAGCCTACATTGAGGATGAGTCCAGCAGACTGGTCGTCCTCAGTGAACGAGCCCACGGAGTGTCCAGTCAAAACAATGGCCAGCTGGAGGTCACACACACACACATACACATACACATACACACACACACACACACAAACAGAGGCTCAGAAACGGGCAATAACATACAAACATCCACCCACATAAACACTTTCTGTCTGTTATACTTTATATAGAGGTAAATATACACTCATTTTCATTTGTTGTCATGATACCAAAAGTATTACTTCAATACCAATACCATACCATGCCTGAGTATCTTCTTGATACCAATACTGAAATGGTACCACAGCAAAAACCTGAAACATCACTAATAGAATAGGCCTTGACAAACTTAATATATAATATAATAAATTATAAAAAAATCTCTCTCTCTTTATATACTGGTATCGTAACATTTTTAGTTTCAGGGTATCACAATACGTTTCTAGTATTGGTGCATTGGTGTTTCATTAATTTACTCACAGACTCACACACAGACACCTTTATGCTTGCCCCCCAAATGCAACCACTGAAATCCCATTCTCTTGTTCTTCTGATATCTTATCATGTGTGTGTGTTTTTTAGGTGATGCTTCACAGGCGTCTGTGGAACAACCAGGACTGGAATCGTGGGTACAACCTGACCCTCAACGACTCCTCCGTGGTGCAGCCAGTTCTGTGGCTAATGTTGGGGTCTGCAGCTGCAACAACATCTCTCTACCACCGTGAGGTGCTACAGCTTCAGCACAGGCCTGTGGTTATGCCCATAGATAGACCACGTAAGCACTCAGCTCTCTCTCACACACACACACACACACACACACACACACAAACACAGATAGATAACTGTTTGCCTGGGTAGCTGAATGTTATGGTCCCTGTTATGTATATATGTATTGTTCATAGTTATCTGTCTTCCATGTGTTTTCAGAGATGCCATGGAAGCAACAGGAGTCATGGACCAGTCTGCCTGTCTGCCCTGTGGTGCTGCCCAGTAACCTTCACATGCAGAGCCTCAGTGTCCCTGGCTGGGCTTACAGCCCCAACCACACTCTGAACCAGGAAAACCTGGATCCAGGTCAGCATGAGTTTAACACGCAAGCAAATAGCCCTCATTTGTGCTTATATTGCAAATATCTGTTGATATAGGGTAAACACATCATCTATACATTGTACATGTATGCAGGTAAACAGAAGCCAGGTGCTGATTACAACAGGATATTGCTGAGGATCATGCACCTGTATGAAACTGGCGAGGACCCAGAGCTCTCCAAGCCCACCACCATAAACCTTAAGGTGTGTGTGTATATGCAGTATAATTACAGATACACTGTGAGACTTTTGATACCAAAAAGAGTGTAGCCTCCCATATACATTTTTTTTCCATCTCAACAGGGAGTGTTGCAGGGCATTGGTGAGGTGACGGAGGTAAGTGAACGCTCTCTCACAGGAACCTGGGATATCTCAGACCTTCAAAGGTGGAAGTGGGAGACTTTTGGAGAAATGGATAAAAATGGTAAGACTCTTTCAATTACATGTTCTTCTAGGCCTTAAATAAAAATCAGGATGACCAGTTAGCTCAACAGTGAAGTCTGTGATAGAACGCACATGGTGAATATCTGTGTGGTTCATGCTGTTATTACTTGTTGTGGTGAGAATAGAACTGTCGCCATTTCAATGTCTTTGTTGTATTAATATTTTTATTAACGTTTGCAGATGGAGTACAAATATTTGATGGGGTGACAGAGGACTTCAGTGTAACCATATCACCCAAGGAGATCAGGACCTTCTTTGTGCACTTTAAATAGACTGTTTTTGTTTTTTTACTGTCATTGTTGTTGCACATAAATTGCACTTTAAATGTGGAATTTAAAATTCACTCTTTCCTGATTAACACTTGAGATAGTCAGATCTTGTCAGTTTTCTGTCATTTAATGATAATAATAAAATCTGTTGTTACAATAAATCCTTAAGTGCAGCTGTAAAAAGATGTCTTCGTTTGTTGTGTAAGATTAAAGGTTACAGTATAGTGGAAGTCTAGCCTGGGTGAGCCCAGATGAGCCTGCAGGTCTGTCTGGAAAGGATCCCATTGGCGCCTATTTCTGAATCACCAAAAACCCAGGATTTCATCATAATCACTTATCTGGCATGGGGTGGGCTTTATATGATGACAGCTACAGCAGTGTATTCGACACAACCAATGGCTGCACTGATGGCGACAGGGTTAAACAGATATGGATGTTTATTTTATTTGGAATTAAGTAAACAACTGCATTTAAAACCTTAGTTTACAAGAAAATGTGTTTGCTACACTTTTGGTTTGATTTGATTTAGCATATTAAGCAATAGCTATTTTTGTGTCTTTCATCAGCTTCATTTCCAGAGGTGACACAAACAAAAGTTCAAGCTGATTCTAGTTGCCAAGTGTTGATTATCTGCCTGTGTCTGCCAGGTCTTCTCATACAAGCAGGGTTCCCACAGGTCATGAAACCTCTGGAATATCATGGAATTTTGGAAAGTCTATTCCAGGCATGAAAAGTCAGGGAATTTCATCATTGTTGGGGAAAAGTCATGGAATATCAGGGAATTTTGTTGTAAATCTACTTGCCAAAATACATTAATACAAATATATTTCCACGCAAGACTGGTTATATCTGGTTATTAGCTTTACTGCTTGCTTGAGTAGTTGTGGTTAGCCCAACTTTGTTTATTCAATGCCCAATCATTGGAGTGGGAACCCTGTATAAGTTCCTTGTCAAACTGGTTACTGTTAGAAAGATAATATATGGATGTTAATGTTTTTATTGATTACTCAAAGATGCTGCTTGGGGAATCAGAGGCTATTTATAGCTTCTTTCAATTGGTCTTGTCTACCTCAGTCCCAGGCTGACAAGATGAGATCAGTTCCTGAGAAGACAAACAACTCCTGCCTATCTCATCATTTGGAAAGGTGTGTTGGTTGCATGCATTTTGGTAAATAAATAGCTTTGATTTCCTTCCCTTTTGCAACAGTTGTAGTCATGTGGACTGAAATCAGGGGCAAGCTAGAGCAGCTTTCAGAAAATAACTGCAATGAAGGAAACCCAGAAATGTGGCAAGAGCAATATGACTGCTTGAGATAATCACTAGGCCCAGAACAGGGTCTTTTGAGCCTACTTGCAAATATGTTACGTGACAATCGTGTGTTGTCATATACAATAACTGCCTATGGAAGTAAGTGACAAATGTCCATTCTACATAGCCTACATTTAATGGACAAGTTTGCTTTTTTTTCTCATGCCCCATAGTGTGTTGGGTCGATAACAGCTGAAATGTGTCAACATATTTAAACAACCAGTAATTAAGTAAAAGGTCTGGAGCCTTTAACCAGAATTTAAAGTAAAAGAAGTCACAAATGGCACAACAACTTGGGCTTGTTCACGATAGCCTACACGCCCCTATCAGCGACGCGCAGCTTTCAAGTATAGGAATCGAGGTAGGCTAGCTGTTTTATTTCAGCAGCTGCAGAGCCCGGTCCATAAAGTGACATTTGAAATGTCTTCGAATAGGCCTCTGGACAAGCAATGTGGGTTAAATCCGCACTAAACTGTTGGAACCCATTCATAACTTAATCAAATTAAGCACTGTACAATAATTATAAACTCGCCTGCTTCTCCCTTTCAAAAAATATTTTTTTATATATTTATCAATTTTTAGTCTTCTTACACTGAGTTTATCGATACAACATTTCTGTCCTGCGTATTTCAGTGACATGAGGAACAAGCCCAGCTCAAGCCACGCAGGTTCGTTTCGGGTTGCGAAGACTTCTACCCACGGAAGTGACGGCGAGGTGGCGATGGCGGCTTGCTGTTCGATTTCGGATTTGCTCTGAACTAGAAGGGGTTTTATGGTGACTGACTTTTTACTACGGTCTACCAAATCATTGCATATCGATTAGAGCAAGCAGGCGGAGGGCTATATTAAATGCGACGCCGAACCATCCTTACACCACTTTTATATTTAACGAAGGTTTGAATCTAACAAGCCGGAACACTACGTTAGCTTGCTGGCTCTCAAGCTAGCTTGCTAGTAAACGTTGGCTAGATACTTGGTTGAAGTAGCTGGCTACATTGGCGTTAGCAGGCTAGCTCACTGAAGCTAGCATAGTCGTCAACAGAACAATTTTGTGGAACGGTTTCGCGTTTTTTACTTGGTGGTTGGTGGTCATAGTATTTGGGCAAATGTTGTACGTATTTGATATTTTTAATCGAGTGCCAAGCAGACGTCCAGAGGCACTCATTCGACCAGTCTTCAACTGAACTGAGAACCGGCTGAGAGAGGCTTTGTAGGACATTTTTGGAAGACTCTGATCAAGTCTTTTAAAAAAGGGATCAACTAAAATAGCCCATTTTGAGTTTTTTTCTGCTTGGAGTCTGGCGTGGAGTGTCAACATGCTGAAGACTCGCCAGTGGCTGCTTGGTGTCCGCACTTTTCTCGGTGTGACGTCCAGAATATGGGGGTTTATCATGTACATCCTCAGGAAGCATTTACGTACGGTGAGTGTCAATGTCTGCGTTTCATGTCTCGAGTTCATGAAAGTCACAGTATCGCAACTGGTGGTCACTCGACACTCACTCCCGCTGTTGGCACCATCATAATGTAGTTTTTAGTGCAACGTTATGCCTAATCACTATACTTTGTACTCATCATACACATCTTAGTTTGGCTAATGCTACAACAAAGTCACAATGTAGCCACATCGTACATGATCAGGTTACAATGTAATCTGGAAAATTGGCACGTGTCGTGTTAAATTGGCTGTGCACCTCAGATGCTCTAGCTAGCACACGTTTAGTTGTCCTGAACTAATCTGGCTACTGTCAGCTAGTACCCCTAGGCGAATGCTGAAGTCAAATCGAATTTTTGTGAATTTAGGAATAATATATTGCGAAATATCAAAACAGTCCATTGGAAGTGAAACGAAGTGCTCAAGACGTCTTCAAAATTATGGAATGCCCCGACCAGTTCCCCGCGCTCTGTTAGCTGAACGTTATCACATTTGGTTTTATTTTAAGCCAACAAAACAGTGTTATGGTGGGACATTATTATTTCCATATGTCACAAAACTGTGAGTGTGGCCTTTGCATCTTTATTTACTGTTGTGAAACCTAAACTCAAGCACTGCCACATGGTAAACAAGCCCTATTACGATATCTTCCCTGCTGTGCTAAAACTGATGTGTCTGACAGTAGGTCACCTTTTCGAGTCTTCATTTAACTTGACTTTGAGTGCTAACCCAGCCAAGCATAAGGCTAGTGCAACAGGTGCTTCATGAATTCTAATTGGGGAAAGTACTGCAGTGCTCTTCACGTTTTTATACTTTATCCGACTGTTTAATATCCTCAAAAGCTTTGAAACAAGTCACATTAGTGGTTGTGCCACACTGAAATAGAAAGATGTGCTTCCCCTCAGAGCTCTGGTGCGTTCTCTCTGGTCCAGTTTTACCATTACTATAATCCATTAGAGAAAGGCAGTCCAACTTTGGCGGCAGTGTGTGGAGGATGAAGATGACACACAGACCTTACTGTTCTTTTCCAGCACTGAAGGAAGCATCTACTCTTGCACTCAAACACCACCAAACCCAGGGGTTAGTCCTGCAGTAACCCAAACACTGCAGCTGTAAGGTCAATCACTTTCCCACCAAGTAGTTACAGGAAACGTGAGGTTTTTTGTTTTTTTTCCCCTTCTCTTCAAAACAGCCAGAAATGAGCATCTCACTTATGTAAGCACCCTTGAACAATGCAGTGTTCTAATTCAGAAACAGGGCATATGTAAACAGGCTTGTAAGCTGATCATTCACATATGTGCACAGTTCTCTTAAGCCAGTTGCATAATAGTGGTAATCTATGGGTTGAGTATTAAGAAGTTGATCTGAGTAAAGAAACGGTCAGGAATAATATCCTGGAAGAGTTTATGTAGAGGGTGCCCAACACTTCATCAGTGCCCATCACTATCGTCAGCAAATTTTATCCAAAGCTTGTTATCAATATAAATACTTTAAATGACGGGATTTACAGTTGTTTTGCATTTTCATATGTGTAACAGCCTAAAATGCCAATATGACAAAGGCCTGAGCTGAAAACAGCTCATCATAAGCATTTCTGTTCATGCTACATGGTAATGAGCTTACCTCAGCAAAATGTGCCTTAATTTAGGTGGGTTACAAAAATCTAACTTGAAAACTGCATGAAAATAATGATTTTTGTTTTTTTATTATTGAACGTCTGCTGTAAGTACAATTATTCAGTGGAGAGATGTTTCTAACATCATGGCATCAATGATATAATCACCCAAAGCTATTGGCAAGTTTAGAACAGAAAATAGTCTCTTGCCAGTTTGTCTTTGGTGACTTTAGGGAGACCATTCAGACAGCCCCTCAACTGCTGACCAATGCACCAACTGGTAGATCAGGCATGCAGCTATGGCTGGCATATGTGCCGATGTGCGTGTACAACCTGTCTCAGGGTGCCCGTCTCTCTCTCTCTCTCTCTCTCTCTCTCTCTCTCTCTCTCTCTCTCTCTCTCTCTCTCTCTCGTTGGAGAAGGGCCTCACCGAAAGCTTCTGGGACAAAGTCACCCTGTGAGGTTCCCTTTTCCGCTTGGCCCCTCTTGTCCCATTGACACTCCTGGACAGCTGGGCCATCTAAAAATAGCCAGAGAGGGAGAGACTGCAGGCAGTGAAGAGTGTCTGCCCAATGGTGTGTGTGTGGTGGAGGAGTGCCTCTGTGGAGTACTGCTTAGGCCTACTCCGGGGTAGACATTAACAATGGTAGTTGAGAGACCCAAGGATGAGAAAAATTAGGAGCATCTAAATGCAGTGGCACAGTATGCGAAAGGTTCAGTCTAGAAAGAACTCGCACACCAATGTTGCCGATGCAATTTTTAATCCAGTTAGTGAAAAGTGCAAAGTGCTCCCAAGTGCAAAATGTTCTCAGTCCCATTCAGACCATCATCAGTGCATTTGGTCCCATTCAGACCATCATCAGTGAACTAAAGCACCCACCAGGCCTGGAGTCGTTGGCGCGATACCCTGTTTGCCCCATATCAGTCCAGTTTTGCAAACTAGTGATTAAACTAACGTTAGCGACAGCAGGTAACATTCTCTTTCATACTCAATTGTTCAGATATCAATAACACCTGTGAATATGTCTTCTGGGGTTGAGGTACACTACTTTCCATTCCCTGCTTGCCCAAGTGCAATGGGATGGTGGTCTCCTTTCAGTACGCAAATGACTCGTTTCTCTTAGTCTCATCACCCTTTAGTTCAGAGGAAGCAGAACTCGGACACACAGACTGTAAGTGTCCTCACTTGCCTCTGACTCCGCTAGCATGACAAATATGTAGCCGTTCTGGAGGTCCAGACATTTTTGCTTTTGTACCGCATTCCTAGAGGACCGATACCTGCCGAAGGAAAGGACAAGGTGGCCTTGTTAGTGGTGGCCAGTCTTAGTCACAGATTGCATCCCATGGAACACAGCGCACACGTCCGTGCTTTTGGACACGTCCTTTCTCTCCTTAGTAGAAGAAAGTGCCTCGGGGCAGGAGAGCACTAGGGAACACAGCTGCATTTAGAAACTAGTTTCTCCTCTTTTTATGCCATGTTTAAATATAGCCCTTGTGAGAATATAGGATTTTGATGTTGTGCGCCTTATCGTGATTCTGTGCTAAGTCTTTCCTGTTATGTGTGTTTTGCATCAGGTAATCCAGTATCAGACGGTGCGGTACGACACTTTACCGTTGTCTCCTATCTCCAGGAACAGACTCAGTGAGTATCTCTCTCTGTCTTGCCTCATGCACTCTTCTCTTTCTGTCACTCTCCTTCTTGCCCACTTTCTCTCTTCTCTCTGTCAGTGTGTTGAGAACTCAGACCCAGATGTAACAGGCTGTTCCAATCACATGCAGCTTATCTGCTGGTCTTTGTCACACTCATTCACTCATAAAACATGTATAATGTTTAATATTAATATTAATCGGTATCGGTCATTTTTCCCACCGATAAGCCGATATTGAAATGGATAAAGAATAAAACGCGCTACTTTGTCTGTAAAGCGCCTCTCACTCCCTGCACTATGTGGTCGAGAGCATTGTCCCGCCCACTACACCGTCTGATTTGTTAGTTAGCACGAATGCAGCCAATCAGGATCGAAGACTGAACACAGAAAGTTTAGGATTCTCACTGAGGCAGACTGACTGGGCTTCAGCTGTACGGAGCTATTTTTCGAAGGTAGCCTAAGGAAGGCACCTTACATTGCTGAAGTTGCAATGAATCACAATCATCTACACTGAAGTTACAAAAACACCACTTTGTAAGCTATTGTCTCTTTGATCCTGATCAATAAGTAAAGCTCCCACTTCCTTCATTTAGCGAATTCCCGATTGATGCACGTTATGCTGTTTAGCCTAGGCTACTAGTTACAAAGTCGGGTGCTGCGCGTCACGAGTTCTTTGCCTCCGGCCTCGTCCATTAATTGTGAATAACGGGACACCTTGACGAACGTTATCCCTTAGGCCTACATAGTAGACAAGTCCTAAATTATACGATAGCGAACGTCAAAAAGTCTAGTTGCTCCTTTTTGAAACGGACGGTCAGAAAAGACCAGGCTACAGGCACCCAGACCTAATCCGACCTGAAGTAAATCGCGTCCTGAGCTGGCTATTAACTTGCCTTTTAGGCTCACAAAAGTGTAGCTTAAAGCCTACCTATGGACACAAATTTTATGCTTAAATAGACTAAGAACTATTTTAAAACTGTTTTTGTTAAACTATTCAACCGTAACACTTGCCATCACGCATGCACCTCTTCCTCTCCCTCTCTCTTGCACTCACACACACGATGGCCAAGCATCCTCTTTGTGACGGGTCCCTTAACATGGTTAACAAGCCCATTGTCTAGGCCTAGTCTATGAAAATAATTGCTATCACTCAGCTCTTGGATTAACATCATACACAGGATTTACACTTGTGATGCAAGTTGATAGACAATTGTCAAATCGAAAGAAGAAAGGAAAGTTTGCATAATTAAATGCTTTTGAATGATTTTTTTGCAGCATATCACCTTTACTATCTACCCTCCTTTTTGACAACTGACATATCGGTTTTACATATTGGTTATCGGCCTCCTGTTTTGGTAATAATTGACATTGGTATCGGCCCTGAAAAAAACATATCGGTCGATCCCTATATAGCAGTACAGGTCTATGAAAGGTGTTTGGCCATGATGCAAATAAACAGGCAGCCCCCCGTCCCCCCAACAAACACACTCCCATGGATTGGCACACTTTAACAATGTCAGGAATGGACACACCATGAACACTTGATTTGTTGACACAACAAACACTTGTTGATTTTGACACCGTGCTGCCTTCCTTTATTTAGACATGTAATAATGTATGTGCCGCCTATAAGTTAGGACTATTCGGGATATTGACATGGGTTGCGGACCCACTCATTGGTTTGCCGTGGATCTTTGGAGGATGGGAAGTAACGCTCAAACTCATTTGAAAGCGCAACAAGGTGATCGCGCATCAGCTGCGAGAGAAAGGGCCCTGCCTCAGTCTCTCCCAAAAACCCCACTACTGTTTGGAACATATCAAATACACCCCGGTCCACTCGTTGTCCCCACAAATCAAGCTTGGCTTTAAATACAGTGACTTTATCTGCCAGTTTAAAGACAGTCGTCATTCTCCCCTGGAGTGACAGGTTGAGGTCATTAAGCAACCCGAATATGTCACACAGGTAATCGAGTTTTGACACCCAGTCCTCATCACTAAAATGTGCAGCTAACGGTGACTTTTTTTTTCTGTAAGAAATCTCTGCAGCAGCTCTCGCAACTCAAACACTCTGGCCAGTGACCTGCTAAAGATGATTGTTTTTTGTTGCTCATTCTAGCAGTTTAGCTAACATTGTGTGACGCTACCGTTCGCCAAGAACTGATCAAGTGAAGTGAGCTGACCTGAGGCTGCGCAGCGCTGAAGGCAATATGTAAAAGTGTTGAAGGCGGGACAGACAGATGTAAGAAGATGCAATCAAACAACTGCATATAGGCCTATGCCATGTAAAAACGTGACATTATTGCAAATTAAATTTAGTTTAGTTTGCATGCATTTTTTTTTTAAACTCATGTCGTAGGCTACGGCCCGGTTAGGAATGTCCTGCGGCCCGGTGGTTGGGGACTGCTGCTCTAGACAATGGAGAGACAAACACGGCTCATCTCAATTCCCTCCCAGCCTGCTGAATAGATCTGAACAAACAACTGTTGTCAAATGAGTGCTTGCTCTCTCAGACAGACGGACAGACAGACAGAGTCTGTTTGTGTTTAAGTTGGTGTGTTGACAAGTGTTCAGTGACTATTGTATGTGTTGAGGTTATGAGGTGGAGGTGTCCAAGGAAGTTTACATTTGTCTCTAATTTGTGTGTTTGTGTCCGTGTGGTTTTGTGTGTGTTTGTGCACAGACGCAGTGAAGCGGAAGGTCCTAGTTCTGGATCTAGACGAGACACTTATCCACTCGCACCATGACGGAGTTCTAAGACCCACAGTGCGACCCGGTACCCCTCCAGACTTCATCCTCAAGGTGGGTGAGCATGATGCTCATGCCAGCAGACACTGCACATGGCAATAGAAATATACACATACAGAGTCACAGGTTTTGTGAAAAGGTGCCGTCTTCACTGCTTTTATACTTGATGTTGATGTTGGATTTGTGCATGCAAGATTTTCATTGGCTTCATGTTAAATATAATGTAGATGAATGTTATGGTGTGATGGATAGCCACACCCTCTATTCCATAAAAGGGCCAGAACTTTGGACTAGAGGTTTTCCTTTTCACCAGTGTTTTTTTTCCCCTTCTAATATCTTTTAACATATCTTCTAATAAAAGAAGCACTGTGTTAATCAAAATGTCTTCAACATAACACACCTAAAGTCTTCATGTTCATACATACACAAGACATAAGACAATTCTAAGACTTGACTGTAATGCAGCCCCTTTGTCCAGTTGTTCAGATCAGCTAATTTAGATGTTAGTAGAATATGTCACGCCAGGGCTTGAGAACATGACCACTTTGTAGAAGACTTGCCACCGACAAGCATAGCACCATTAGATCACTTGATGCCAGTGTAAGAGATTGGATATTTAATCTTTTTTGTGCTGTGTTAGTGCTGACTAATGGTAATAGATCTAAAAACAAAAAGGCATGAGAGAAATGTTTAAAGACAGACACCATGGCTATGTTTACACAGTCAGTTAAATATGACCGAATTCCAATTTTTTTTTGCTCATATGTAATCCGATGTGCATCATGAACACACAAAAAAGCACATGGATTCGGATATGTGCCAATACGACTGTCCTGTAAAGGGACAGATTGGATATTCCCTGTCATTTTTAGCTTGTACATGATTGAAAATGCCCACAATCTTTTTTACCTTTTCGCATTTACATTATACATAATGTTGAAAACAGAGATGGAAAAGCTGCAGTAAGGACTCACTTTCTTTTTCACCTTAAATAAAACTGCTAAAAAACCTCGAAAACTAAAGTAAACAACTATCCAGTGAAATAACTTATTAACGAAAGCTTGTTGTTTTGTGCATTTGCATTGCCATCTGTGTGTTTGCTTTCATTTTGTTGACCAAAATTCCTTTAGTGCACATGTGGGTTGACTCAACTGTTAAGCAAATTAGTGAACCAGGTAATCAGAGATATCTGATATGGGCCACTTTGAAACGTAGATGTAAACAGGCAGTCAAAAATCTGATGTAGGCAAAAAATCAGAACTGTATCAAGGTCTGCCAGTGTAAACATAGCCCATGTCATCATGACCTCTTACACAAATACACTAATGACAGTCACTCATAGGGCTGCATAATTAATTGATTTTTAATTGAAATTACAATTTGAACTAATGCAATTAGCTAATCACAAAGACAACAATTAATCATGTAGCTCTGTCCCAATGGTCACTCTTGTCACATCTATGATTTTATGCCATCTTTCTTGCGTGACAGACAGTGAAGCCCACCTAACGGCTTCCACACACAGTTGCGTTCCGTCAATGCAGGCCAGTGGGTGTTCCCGACGGTAGCTATGCAAATGATTTAAGGTATAACCGTAATTTGATTGGCTGGTGCCGTTTGTTGTTCGCTTGTTCGTAATTTGATTGGCTGATGCCATCTGTCGGTGCAGCAAAAGTTGAACTTCTCAACGGGAGCGACGGGAGCAACACGACGCAATGGACCCAAAATTCAGTTCAGCAACGGATGACGTAAGCCCATGTAAAGTGAACAGGGATGCGTCTCAAGCACTGCAACGCACGCAACTGTGTGTGGGAGCCATAGCAGGAGTGCTGTGTTTTTCATACAGTAGGCATACTCACCAATCAGAAGTGTCCCAACTTAAAGTTAAATTTGGAAAATTGTGTTCTTACACCCGTTTTGTTCTTACACCCGTTTTCCCAGTCTTGTAACACATTTGTTTTGCACTCCTTGTTTTCACACCTCCCCCCAGATATGGTGTCAAAGATCAGATTGACATGGCCTTTGAATTTCTTATCTTTCACCCATGCAGGTGGCCCCTCACACAGACATACATGGGCATACCTCACACATCCCTCTACTGCGGAAGGCACAGTATTGATTCTAAATTTCCACCCTTGCTTTTTAGTACTGTAGCAGTCTTGCACACACACCGGAGATCTCATCAATACGTCTACAGTTACACTATTTCCGTTCACCCACACACCTTCTTTAAGGTGTTGAACACACACACACACACACACACACACACACACACACACACACACACTCCAACAACACAAGTGCACATTTATGCAGACACATGCATACGTCAGGTCAAACAGAAATGAATGACTTCTTCTACCTCTGTCTTGCAGGTAGTAATTGATAAACACCCAGTCCGGTTCTTTGTACATAAAAGACCACATGTTGACTTCTTTTTGGAAGTGGTAAGTCAAAGGTCTTTTAAATCGGCATAAGACGATATGCATTTTTGTTTGTTTTTGACCGTTTATTTGTGGGTGAAAATTGTATTAATTGCACAAGTGTAAATAAAATGGAAAGGAACTGATTGACAATGTATCCCTGCTCCCCTCACTTTGGTACAGGTTAGTCAGTGGTACGAGCTAGTGGTGTTTACTGCCAGCATGGAGATCTATGGCTCCGCAGTGGCAGACAAACTGGACAACAACAGAGGGATCCTGAAGCGCCGATATTATAGACAGGTAATCCTGTGAGGTCATCATATGGGAACTGCACTTTGTTTTTGGCAGTGTGTCTGGTTATCAAACCATTGCTTGTTTTGCGTAACAGGGTTACCCCAAATTAAAACAAAATGAAATGACGATCCCTGTTGTTGCACTGCTGCTTCACGTGTGTCATATGCTTTGTGAACAGTCACTGTTAAAATTTTAGTCTTGTGTGTTGGTAAGAGAAGTTTGTAGTGTCGATGGCTGCCCATAGAGTGTGAGGATGGACAATCTCACTGCTACCAAGACGTGTAAAGCTTCTTTACCCATACGTCAAACCAAGCTGTGTACCAAACTATAATTTTAGTGTGAGGACTAATATCAGGTGTTTTGTGCTTGTGCACTCTTCTTCTCTCTGCAGCATTGTACGTTGGATCTAGGTAGTTATGTAAAAGACCTCGCTGTTGTACATGATGACCTATCAAGTATAGTTATCCTGGACAACTCACCCGGGGCCTACCGCAGTCATCCAGGTATGGTGTTCAAAGTCAACACACACTCAGCATGCTGACGCGGCCTCTCTCTCCATCTCTCTTTTTTTTTAGCTCTTTTTTTTTTTTACTCTCTCTGTCTCGTAAACATTTACTCAGTGGTAATTATTGACTGAGTCAATTGCATGGTCAAACCAGTTGTTCCTCTCTGAAGTTGTGTCAGGTTGCCCAATCCATTTGTGTATTGACAACAAACTCACTTCCTTTCCTTTACATACAGACTCTGTGGTATTTTTTAAATTATTATTTCAATTGCATACATGTTGCCCAGCTATCCAGATTAACAAACACAGTATTAAACCACATGCTAGGCCACACATGTTTTCTAAACAAGGGTATTAGAGAAATTACTTAATAATTTAGCTGCCTTGTGGTTTGCTTGTTGTGTTGCAAGCTGAGAAGACTGGATTAGCTTCCACCTTCTTATTGTGTGTGTGTGTGTGTGTGTGTGTGTGTGTTTGTGTTTGTTCCTTTATCAGACAATGCAATACCAATTAAGTCGTGGTTCAGTGACCCGAGCGACACTGCACTTCTAAACCTGCTGCCTATGCTAGATGCACTAAGGTGAGCTCAACACCTACATAGTGAAACAGCTATGATCTGTGGTACACCTCTATATTTTACAGTGAAATCTATAAAACATGCAATTCGAACTTTTAGAAATTAATAATAAGTTGGTCGACTTCTAGACCATCACTTGCCATGACCCCTAATATGTTAATATAATATACTGTATAATGTGCATTTTATGTGTGTGTGTGCGCATGCAAACTGATCAACTCATGTTCTGTGCCTCTGTGACAGATTCACTGCAGACGTCAGGTCTGTCCTCAGTCGAAACCTCCACCAGCACCGGCTGTGGTGATGGACTTGCAGACAGGGGGTGCCTCGCCTCGTCCCCACCCCTCCCCGGGAGCCTCCCTGTTTTCATCCCATCCTGCCCGGCTGCTGACTCATCCCGCCCGCTCTCTCACACTGCTGACCTTTGACCTCCCCAGGAGTCCCCACATCCTGGGAGGTCACAGGGATCACAGACAGACACATAAAGCAGGATTGATGGGAGCGGGGAGAGCAAACCCTGGAATATACTTTAGTTTTATTTGTTTATCCCTTTTCTTTTTGTCTCCTTCCTTTAATGGAGTCCCGGCCTTACAGTTCTCTGGTTACAGACTTGTGTGCGAGGAGAATGCGTGCCTACATGGGAGTGTGGGAGTACGCTTGCTTTTGTATATTTTCTTTTTTGTGTGCGTGTGTGTCTTATTGTTTGGCAACACCGTATGGAAGGATGGATGCAAAAAAGAAGAGGAGAAGGAATCTTTTTCATTATTACGCATCATTTTAATATTTTTCCTCCTTTTTTTGCTAGCTGTGGAACACAGCCGTGACATCATTGTTTTTGAATGAACAGACTAAATACGACTATTATGGTTCATCATAGTGTTGTCCACAAACCTTTGGATTTGTATGAAACATCCTTGAGGACTTAATTGACTGTTGTACCAGAAGAATTAAGGCTTTTGCAGACTGAGTTGTGGGACTTTTAAAAAGAAAAAGAAAAAAAAGAGGTACTTTTATGGAGAAAATAAATTACAAGGAATATGTGAGACGTAGACGTTGACTGCTGTACACGTGGGAAGTCGTGAGAAGAATGAAGCTGAGACTCATTTTCTTTTAAAGATTTCTGTGAAATGTAATTCTCTATGATTGGTGTCTACATCCATCCTGGGCAGTCCTTGAAATCTACTCTCTACTTGACTTGTAACACATTAGGAGAATGATGAAAGGACGACAAAAAGGCATGGAAAAGAAAAAGGATTTTAATCGGTTAATGAATGCCTTGTTTTGTTTCTGTTTTCCAGTCATCTTTCTTTCTTCTCCCGGACAGGGGAACAGGGTTGACCCCCAACTGCATACCTGACAGTGGGAAGACCCATGCTCTCTTCCCCTGACATTTGGTAGTAAAATAACTTGAATTTATGGAACTTGCACTTCGTTGATTTGTTGAACTGCTGACTGAGCAACAACTACCCACAGTCCCTCCTTTCTATCTTTTTTTTTTTTTTTTTTTTTTTTTAAAACACCAACTTTAAAAACCCTCTCCTTTTACCTATCAGTGTCGTCCGGACGCCATTTGAACCATTGTAGTCTTGATGCTCAAGGCAGCTCGCTCAGGCCCAGTACACGGTTCTGTGCGTGGTACTAATAAAACACGTCAGTATCATAATATGCTCTATGCTGTTTTTTCCCCTTGATTTTCAGGAGTATTCCTAAATAATGCCATCTATTCTCTATGCATTCGTAATGGTGACCGGGTTCCCACGGGTCATGGAATTCTGGAATATTATGGAATTTTAATAAAGTAATAATTTTAAACAATTTTTGGGGGACAAAGTCAGGAAAAATCAGGGAATGTTATTGTAGAAGTTTAAATTTTACTTGCCAAAATACATTAATACAAATGTATTTCCACACAGCATCATGGTGTTTATAGCTTTTTCCATTACTGCTTGCTCCCGACTGTTCATGGAAATTCAGGATTTTTGTTAGGGAAAAGTCATTGAATTTTTACACTGGGCCTGTGATGAATACTTCACTTATCATTGCTGAGCAAGGGTCGAGTTGCATTTTGAGTATCTGATATGGTCAAGGGGATCCTGAAGCGCTGATATGTCGCAACGAATACTCATTTGTAAATTTTGATCTGCCATCTACTGGCCATAAGGAAATTGACTGTGTCGGTGTATTTTTCCGTCTTCTATCGTTCTGAACAGCTGTTTAGAAATGTGTGTTTATGAGATTGTAGAATTCTGTTTTCCACTAATTGGAGAGTAAAATTTTAGTCTGACAACAGAAATCAGCCAAGAGAAAAAACACTTTGCTCACAAGAAGACAGAATTATGATGCTAATTCTGGTCACGCGCTTACTTACTCATCCACCCCCGGAAATCAGTCATATGACGGTCGCATCACGAACACCAGACTAACCTTGCGCCCTTTGGGTTTAGCTGAAAATAAAGTAGATCTTCAGTCCGTTGTTGTTGTTCACTGAAAGGCGAAACATAATCATGACATCCTCCATATAGACTAAACTTCTAGCGCTTGACACGATTCAAACTAGCATCAAACTCGCTGTGTTTAGGTTGAAGTCCGGTGTAATGGTGTTGCAGGCATCCTGAAATAATCCACAGTTATTTATTTCAGTTGGTTGGTAAAGTCATTATATGGACGGAGATCATAGACCTAGAGATACATAGGTTATAGTCATAAACGGATATAAGACGACTGGCACTGAAGTCAACGTACGTGATATTTGGGAATATAATTAATTGCGCAGTTTACGTAGTTTGTTATTGTATCCATCCGCCACAGACGCACCAAGAAAACATCGAAGCAGCTAGTTAGCCAGCAAAGCAAGGCAGTTGGAATTGCAGGCTGCCTATAACGGTAACGTTACCTGTTCTCTACGCAAAGACAATTGGACATTTTTGGTATATTTCCGATAAAGAACATCTGTTAACAATGAAGTTTCAGTACAAAGAAGAGCATCCATTTGAGAAGAGACGGTCAGAGGGAGAGAAAATCAGAAAGAAGTATCCTGACAGGGTTCCTGTAAGTAGAAGCTAGCTATGATTGCTAACCTTAACGTTAGCCCAAAAGCTATCTGTCGTTCTTCAATCCAGCTAGCAGCTAGAAGCGAGTCATCTTTTTGGTTAGCCAATCGTTAGGAAACGGGGGACGTAAACAATTACTTCCTAATGTATAGATTACTTATTATGTGTGAACATACACCATTTAAATATATAATACCATCTATATGACGGTTTTCATCACATATGTAATTGAGTCATGCTATTTTGATGTTGCTACCGATAGTTAACATTACGGGATCAATGGTTTATGATAGCTGGCTAACGTTAGCTAGCTTCTAGCATCCAAAGAATGACCCTTAGAAGTCAACTTGACAGTGTTTTTATTTGTTTTAAGTAATGTTCACAACAATACACACTTACCAACTGTAAACATTATGTTCATGAAATACATACCGTTAACCTTAATAGATTCCACATCTTGAGCTATCTTAACATATTCACATTAGCATAACATAAGAAGCCAAGGTGAGCTTCTAGGCCAGCACACAAAACAAACATCAATTGGAAAGCTTGGTCTGTCGAATATCCGCGAATTGTGGTCTTTATTTAGACATAATTGATAGTCCAGCCCTCTTCAACACAACCGTATTTTTTCTTCGTATGGCATATTGTCCTATTCCGTTACGCAGGGATCAGTTTGCGCAATTGCCTCATATTTAGAAACTAAGTAGCCGTCAAGGAACAGAGTAACGCTAGCTAGCCAAAAATAGAACTGTTGACTTGTGTATGTGCGTCGGTTTACCACGGTTTTTGTCGCGTTTAACTCACAATTCATTTCAGATGTCCTCTACAAGCAGTTGTCGCACATTTCCACTGTCTTTTTATGTTGATGTGATGTGACCTGCCTACAGAATGGTGTATAGATCATGTAAACAATGGAACACTTGTAATGCTTGAACACCTAAAGCCATAAAAGCTGCCATTTGGTTTCCGATTCTCATTTTTAAAAGAGCACTTTGTTGTTACTAACGTCTCCATCAGACAGCCAGACTAGTGTCTTTTGTCATTAGTTATTTTAGCTTAGGCTTGGTTTCATGACAGCCCTTCCCCCCCTCCTAGCGAGCATATAATGTGTTTACTGGGTCACCAAGGCCAAGAGAGAGAAGCTGGTTTCAACCCCTAGTTTTTACATTACTATAAGGATAAATGCTATTGAAGCCTGCGTTTATATTTAATAGAACACAGTCATCACAACTGAACTCTTGCCTGACCAAAATTAAGTTGTACAATTGAAAATATACACAGGAGATATGTTAAATTCTTAGTGCTATAGGTAGGGGATTTCCCACAACGGCCAATAAACAACCAAGACTAATTATCAAAAACAAAATCACCAACAAAGCAACCTTTGTGGGCAAAAAAACAGACCAACAGAACAGCCTTTGGGAGCATTTCCCTGGGGTTATCAAGTAGTAAAATTAACCAAGACCATCCTAGTCTCTGTAATATGCAGCAAAAACAATTGAGCTTGGAAACAGTACTACGATATATCGGTTTCCTGGTGACAGTGCCCTTTATCTAAAGTACACAGCTTGTGCTGAAACTATGTATCTCTTCCCCTGTTTCTTCGCACATAAAAAATTAATCGTTCTGCGTATAAAGGGAGATTCCAATTGTGCATTCCTTCATAACACTAAGTACCACAGTACTAGTACTTGACATATGGGTGTGGTTATGGTTGTAATGGATTTTAACCATTGACTGCTTTTATTCACATGGCAGGTCATTGTGGAAAAGGCTCCCAAGGCCAGAATAGGAGATTTGGACAAGAAAAAGTACCTTGTCCCCTCTGACCTTACAGGTGAGTTTCTCAACCACTTCCTCAGAATATGTCAATATTGGAGGCTCTTAAGGGCTGTTCACACCAAGAACGCTAACTATAACCAATAATAGCAAAAAATATCGTTCTAGCTAATATGAATGACAACATGACACAATAAAAAGCTGACAGCCAATCAGAATCCATCAGATTTTAGCCATCATATTCATCAACACAAAGAGAGATGTTCTTAATCGCTGGTCAGTGTGGACGCTTATATTGTTATAGTTATCATTATAGTTATCGTTCCTGGTGTGAACGGCCCTTTAATCATTTACATCATATTTGAACTGAGTCCCTTGAGAAGCAAACAACAGGAAGAAATAGAAAATAACCTGTCAAAATATGTATGCTCCCTTGACAGATGCAATAGTAATTCCTAGCTAAGGTCTTCTTTGCACTGTAGCTTGAATGTTACTCTCCTTCTGTAAGTCACTTTGGATAGATTCGGAGTCGAAGCATCTGCCAAATGAATAAATTTAATAAATGTAAATGGGAACTTGATTAGATTTGACTGCTGTTACAGTGATTTTCTCTCTCTGTCTCTGTCTGCACCCCCTGTAGTGGGCCAGTTCTACTTCCTCATCCGGAAAAGAATTCACCTGAGAGCTGAGGATGCTCTTTTCTTCTTTGTAAACAACGTCATTCCCCCCACCTCAGCAACCATGGGGCTGCTGTATCAGGTACTGCCACTTTGTCTCTTCACTGTCACCTTTGTAGCTGACTGAAGAGTTGCACATAGACATCTTATACATTACTTTGCATTTCTTCTGTTTTACTGTCTTGTTTCCTTTGGTGCTCTCAATTTCTGCTAATATCAGCTTTTCAAAAGCGGTCTTGACCGTTATTGATTGTTGCACAAACTTGATGAAGGTTTAATGTGTAAAAACGCTAGGTGTAGGAATTTACGGTTGGGTTCACTTTGTCTCTCCATCTCTCTCTCAGGAGCACCACGAGGAGGACTTCTTCCTCTACATTGCGTACAGTGATGAAAGTGTCTACGGAGAAAGCCAAAGGGAAATGTAACCCCCTCCACTCCTCCAATCCCCTTCCACCTTCATCTCTCAACCCTTTCCTCACCCTTTCCCCTGCCTCCATTTAAAATTCTATTGTAAACCCAGATTGGCAGCCTAGAGTTCCCAGAGCAAAGACACCTGATGCACTTTTGTGGTCCTCCCAATGCTCGAATCTCTCTGTATATCCCACTCTTTCTCTTTTAGTTCTCTCTGAGTTTAGTCTGAGTGTTATCTCTCTGCTGCTTCAACACTATTGACCAGTGCCAGTAATTGACCAGTGTCAGTAATAATTATGAACAATCCAGAGGGTCAAAACAACATAAAGAGCTTCTCTGACTCAGTGTAAGTGACTGAGTATGGTCAACTGGACAATGTTGTACACGTAATGTGAATGTAAAACCATCAAACAAAAATGGGGGAGGGAAATTAATCCGGCAAAGGAAGTCAGTCGTTTTAATAGACATGTAGAGTTGTTTGACTGACTGGTCATATCTGGTCAGACATATCTGATGGAAATTTAAATTAAATTAAATTAATTTAATTTAGTGCCCCACTAGACAAGCTTTGGTATTACAAATTTTTGCCTGTAGCTAGAAATAATAAGGAGGGTAAAATTCAGACTAAGCAGTCATTGATCTTTTGTTTGTTCTCTGCAATGCCATCATGATTTAATATAATTATTATATATTGTGTATTAGTGAATATTTTAGCTTGCTTGATTGATGAAGAGTTTTAGTAAGCTACGTGATAGATTGATTTATTCTTTTCATTTTTTAAGAGTTGGTTTGGTTTTTAATCTTTGTTTTGTGAGTTTTTTTTTATTATTTGAACTCGGCATACAGCTGCATTACTGGTATCTTCCACTTCATAACAATATAAACTAGACAAAAAAATACTCTGCATGCTGTCTCTTTCTTAAAAAGTATACTGGACCAAAATAAACAGTGACTATCAGTAAAAAAGTGTCTACACAAAACATACTTTGTAGTACCAATGGTTCTTGCAAACCAAACACCTTTGATTCTTCCCATAGGTGGATATATTTTGAACATAAGAGTGATCAAAGATTGTGAAGTGATTACGTAACATTAACATAAACACCAAGCTGTAACACCATGGTGACCTGAGAATCAAACCAATGACAAACTTGATGTGCCTACTTCAAATATGCTGCTAATGCGGAAACAGAATTGTTAATTTACATGAGGAGAACATAAGAAGACTGAAGTCACACAGCAGCACACACACGTGAAGAGTTGAAACACGTCCTACCTCTGGAGATTTTTAATATCATTATGATGTGCTAACATATTATTTGGCATAGAGGCAATAGGACTGGTTGCCTTTGTCGGTGCCCTTTGCTCGGTGAACTTGCACAGGTAAACTTGCTCGCCTTTACCTGTGTACGTGTTCACACAAGGAGGGTTTCATATGAGGACTGACACTTCAGCAATACCCTTCACTGAAATACTGTTGGCTTTATTGAACATGGCTGTGTAGATCTGGTAAAAAAAAGTTTAATCACCGTTCCATATCAATGTTGATGAATGGTAACTATACAGTACCCTCCAGAATTATTGGCACCTCTGCTAAAGTTGACTAAAAACCGGTCTAAAAAGTAATCTGTTGGTGATTTATTGTAATCTCGTAATGAAAAAAAAAATAGGGAAAATTCAACCTTGAAGGGAAGCAAATTTATTTTAAGAAAAAGGAAAATTTCATTAAGAAATAAATATTTCTAAAACACGTTGCTCACAATTGTTGGCACCCCTGAAAAATCTTATAAACAAAACCTAACAGAAGCATTTTCCTAGCTAATTTCAATTTATTTAAGTTAATAGTTCAGAAGTAGTTCATGACTTTCTTTTTCACTATGGTATGAAAATAAAGTCACACAGAGGCTAAATCCTCTAGTCATTTTTCAACATCGGAAAGACAAGAGAATACACTAAATTTAAATAAAAAGAAAGTGTGTTGACATTTGTAAGTCAGAGAATGTCTATGACAACTAGGTACTTTGTTGAAAATGCCGATATTTACAGTTAAAACAATTATTAAAAGGTTCTAATCATCTGAAAATGTGACAAACATGCTTGGACAAAGACCTATGGTTATCTTGGCAAAAGTGACCTCTCTGCTAATAGATTATTTAGAGGGCATGCCAGGTAAAAGCCTGCACAGTCATTTAATTACCAATGTAAAGAGCCGGAGTTACTGAATGGTACAGTGACTTTGTCTGGAAGTGTGGTCTATTGTCAGATAAAATGAAAATTTTGCTCTTTGGCTAGAAACACTTTAGGTGTGTTTGGCATACATGGAAGAATGGCTATACTGAAAAGAACCCCATGCCTAATGAGAATGATGGTGGAGGGGCTGTGCTATTGTGGGGCTGTTTTTATTTCCAAAGGCCTTGGAAACCTAATTAAGGTGCATGGTTTCATGAACACCAAGAAAAACCTGAACATTTTCAAAGGAAATCTGTCAATCTCTGCCAAGACACTAAAAGTTGGTCATGATTGGATCATTCCTCAGGTCAGTGAACCAAAACAAATGTCCAGATCAAAACAAATATGGTTTGCTGAATACAAAATCAAGCTTCGGACATTGGCATCTCAGTCCCCTAATCTAAACTCCGTAGAAAAACAGTGGGGTCAGTCAAAGAGGAGAATGCACAAGTGTAGACCTAGGAATATGGACGATCTGGGGAGATTTTGTAAAGACGAACGGTCTTAAATCCCTTGCTTTGTATTCTCCAACTTTATGGGGTGTCATAGGAGAATATTACAAGCTGTTCTATAGGCAAAGGGAGGCTTAAGAAGGTATTACAAGCAGGGGTGCCAATAATTGTGAGTGTTTTTTGTTAAAAATATGTATTTCTTTATGAGATATTCCTTTTTTTTTTCAAAATAAATTTGCTTCCCTTCAAGGTTAGATTTTTCCTCATTTTTTTAATTGACGGATTACAATAAATCACCAACAGATTATTTTTTTATACCGGTTTTTAGTCAACTTTAGCAGAGATTCCAATAATTCTGGAGGGTACTGTAACAACCATAATAGGAAGACAGTTGAGCCTGGAAGCAGACTTCGTAACAATGGAATCAACTGTAAACAAGCTAACTGTCCACGGCTATCACTTATCACTGTTTGGGCCAAAGAAAGTTGTTCAACAAACTGAACAAGTTGGCTTCTTTTTATACTGAACCGCTTGTTTCCTTTGTGTGCTATAAAGGCATGACTATTACCTATAGTGGCAACCGAGTGATAAGCTTGATAACAGCCTTCCGCCTCGTCCATTAATTCCATATAACGGGGCACCATGCCGGTTATTATCCCTTCAATTGAATTAATATACATCAATTTCAAGACAATCTGTGTCTTTGACTTTTTAATGAATGAATTAGATGGATATATGGGTAAAAGATGCAACTGTATTAGCTGTTAGTTTCTGTTTTCAATTCTTTTCCACCTACAAAATCCATATTTGCCGGCCATCATGGCCCCCAGGGGCCAAATCCGAGGCGACTACGATCCTAAATGTGAGTTTCATAAAATGATCAATTGTTATAAAAACTTGAGTTTAACTGCCCCACTAACAGTATGGAATACCCTTAAGGCTGTATGGCAAAAAAGGTCTCCGTAATATCTTTATTGCCTTCACAACAGTCATATGACCCTAAATAGGCCTCGTTTGTAGTGTGTGTTCCTTGTGGTCTGTTTTTATCAAGGATGTCAAACTGTGGTCTGTGACCTAGTTGTTCAGAGACGCATCAATCAGGAAGTGAAACGTTGCTTGTATTCAAAAATAGATAAACCCTCCAATGTTTTTGTAAATAGTTATCCATGTGTAAACAACTTGAGTTGATTTATGAAAGAGAAGGCTGATGTACCAGATAAGTGTGGACAGAAACAGGCTTAAGATGAGCTCAAGAAAACAAACACAAAATATCACAATAGTTATGGAAAGCTATTATAACAAATACAGTTTGCTTCCACTTTTCAGATTTCTTAATTCTAAGTGTATAGGCCCATGGTAACAGAAACCGCTGTTATTATGCTCTACTCAGGCTGTACAGATAATATCTGTGTATATATATAATGTATATCTGTATATATAATATATTATATCAGAACTCAGCTATCCTTCAAGCTGACATTTACGACCAGGTGACTGTCCTCATATTGTTGTGCATTTTGCAGCTGCCTTTTGCTGCCCTCTAGTGGCTACTTGTGTCATATTCAAGGAAATGTCTTAATTATCAAAACACATTTCTGCTTGTGAAAACAGAGACAGATATTTAGAAATACAGCTATAATCATATATATATATATATATATATATATATATAAAAGCACGGACTGATTTAAAAAAGCTACAAAACAATTGAAAGTCACAGAACATATGCAAAATATTTCCTTTAGCCTATGTCCTCAAGGTTCCTAATCACAGCCACACAGTATGGAGAAACATCTGATTAAACTCCCCTGCTTTGCAGTACATCTAGTTTAATAAAGGGTTAGAATTTTATTTGTCTGAAAGTCTAAAAGCTGGTGGATGGAAGTTAATCTTGTACTCCAGTGAAACTGGGGAAGAGAGAATGATGTAAATGGTTGTGTTCTGCAAGATGATAACAACATCAAATAAGTATATTCAAAAGGCCTTATTCATCATTTTAAAAAGCATCTTCACCAGTACAAATGTTTGGAAAAACAGACCTACTCCATCTTTTTGTGTGTGTAGCTCCCAAAACATTTTCTTGTGAAAGTTAACATCTCTCTCATACACAAACACACCTTTTGACTGTCATGGAGTTAAGTGTGACGTCAATCAGGCTGTGATCATTATGACATCCCCCTCTGATTTTCTTTTTTTTACAAATCAAACCCTTAGCATGACCAACCTTGAAACATTAGAAAGTGCTTTATAAACACTGCCATCACTGCTGTCACACACCCACTGAAATATTTTGGGGGCGGGCAGACAGGCTGGTGATGTCACAATGAACAGGTGATGTCAGTAGATTCTTCCACTCTTGAAACAACTGCAAGACCATGTAACCACAGCACAACCAATTCCACAGAGGTAACAGCTGATAAGGTGAGTCGAACAATCTAGGTCTCTTCTTTCCATTAATAATTATTTTTATGTAGGGTAAGGGTAGATAAAGTGCTGAGAACGTTTTTTTAAAAAATGCTACATAACTTTAGATACAAAATAGTATTGTTTCTTGAATATGCAAATTATCAATATAATTACAGTATAGATTGTACTTCTGCTATTGTTTGATCCTATTTATTTAATTTAGTCAGCATCATACCCACTTAACTGCATGTGAGAAGTTCCTAATATCATCAACCTTACATTAAATCCACAGTTCACACTATGTACGCAATAAGTACTAGTCTACCCGTGATGTTTAGAGGCAATTACTGACTAGAAAAGCCAGTAAGACTACAGCGTTGGTTTGAATGTTGGAATGTGCAGAATGGCTTTGTGAGAGCAGGTTGCCCATGTCTGAGCCAACCTGTTAAGGTGCAAGACTGGATTGGTACAACAAGCCTAGTGACATGGCAGATGATTGAATGGGTGAAGGGTTTTTTTCACAGTACTTTGCTTACCCACTGTACACACCCAGCAGTGGGGGGACATCATGGCACAGATACAGAAAGCATACATACATTAGTGGTATTTATCAAGATCAAAATATAGAGAGCAATAATCTTGCTCTCACTTCACTCTGCCCTGATATAACAGAACAAGGTTTCCCTTAACCTTATTTTAGAAATCAGTCAGAGTTGTGCACAGGTTTCTATTGTATTTCATCCACTAACATGGGCTAGCACCTTGTATGACCATTCTAGCAGTGTTAAGAGAATCAAAAACAATCAATCAGCAATTACATATTGAATTGAACTGAACAATGACAATATGCTATGATTATGTTAAAGGCTATTGACTTAATTTAATGCTATAATCAAGTTGTCCTGGTCAAGTCTTTTGATTATGTTGTTTAACATGTCGCCCAAAGCATGGTTTCCCACACCTGCATTTTATCAGAAGAACAGCTCCAGTGCTCCATATGTCAGCACATGTTCACCAACCCAGTCTGCATCCCGTGTGGACACACCTTCTGCCTGAGTTGCATCTCAGACTACTGGGATGGCCGGCAGCAGGAGCAGTGTCCAAACTGTAAAGAGGTCTTCCTCGTCAGACCTAGGCTCAGCGTTAATGTCTTTGTGACGAAGCTGATTAATCGTCTCCGGAGGTCAGGTCTGGATAACGTGGTACAGATCTGCGAACAGCCTGTCAGTGAGCCTCACAGTACAACCACTGGGCTCACTGCAGGGAGGACTCTCTTGCTGCTCTGCATTCTCGCTGTGGCCGTAGGATATGCAGCACATGTGTTCCAGGACACTGCCCCATCCAAGCTGGCGGAGCCCTGTGACCAGAGAACGCTCACCCAGGAAATGGAAAATAGCAAGAAGCTGAGAGACTCTTTTGAGGGGAATATGCAGAAGGCTGTAACTAATTTGGACAGAAAACTGGACAATCTGTCAAAAAAAGTATCGGTCTTACTGAAAAACACATTGAAAATCCACACAACCAAACTGGGGAAGGTGTCTGAGAAGGAAACTGCAGCAGAGAGGAGTAAGTGGCCCTAGGTGCACTCTTAGGTCTGAGAATGTTCAGTTTGGTTCTATGTGCTGTACAGCTCTGATGTAACTTTGTTCAGTTATATGGATGTCATGGATGGATGTTTTTTCTTCAGCTTCCTTTCAAATGAAGGCAGCCTTTCAAAATGAATTAACTACTGTACTGAGAAAGGGGTTAGGCATTTGGCTGTGTTTTTCTTCCATCCAGATTAATGTGTCTGTAGATTAGGTTTGTTTAAGCATTATATATATATATATGTATATATATATATATATATATATATATATATATATATATATATATATATATATATATATATATATATATATACACAGTGCAACCGGAAAGTATTCAGACCCTTTCAAGTTTTCTACATTTTGTTATGTTTCAGGCTCATCTTAAAATGGATTCAGTTCATTTTTCTCTCATCAATCAACACACAATACTCCATACAAAATCAGGTGTTTGGAGTGTTTTGTAAATTTATACAAAATAAAAGTCTGAAATATTCCATTTACATATTCAGACCCTTTGTCATGACACTTGCAATTGAGCTCTGGTGCATCCTACTTCTATCAATGGTCCTTGAGATGAGGACAGGCAGACATCTCTTTATATAAGGTCTCACAGTTGATTGTGTATGTCAGAGTGAAAACCAAGCCACAAGGTCGAGACAATTGTCCGTAGACCTGCGAGACAGGGTTGTGTGCAGATCTGGGGAAGGACACAAAAACAATTCTGCAGCATTGAAAGTGCCCAAGAGCACGGTAGCCTCAATCCTTCTCAAATGTAAAGTGTTGGAGCATTGTGTGTAGATTGATGAGAAAAAAAAAACGAATTGAATCCATTTCAAGATGAGTCTGAAATATAACAAAATGTGGAAAACTTAAAAGGGTCTGAATACTTTCCGGTTGCACTGTACATACATACATACATACATACAGTTCTGGAAAAAAATGTAGGGTGCATTCACACTAGACCGTTTGGTGCGGACCTGGATCTGCACCATAGTCCACTTTTGGTCTGGGGTACGGTCACTGTTCTTTATAGATCAGTCAGAGGGTACGGTTCGTTAGTATTTTGGTGGAGTTCTAATGCTATCTGTTCCAAAACCAGCCATTTTTTGCGACGTTGCCAAGCGATGTTGGTAAACAGAAGCTAGAGTTTATGACATAAACAGTCCACAGACAAAACTGTAATTTGAACAGAGACCAGCTGGGTCAGGGCAAGGGGAGAATAATGGCACTTGGGTACGGTCCAGTTAAACGGACCCAGTGTGAAGGCAACCTAAGAGATCACTGCACATTTTTCTGATGTTATCCTACAATTGCTGAATGACATTCAAATGAGTTGACAGTCATATTAAAAATATATTTGAATATGGCCGTCAACTCACTCACTTAATTTTCTCCCGAGCTGTATATATATAGCTGGCTAAAAGTTTTGCGTAGTACTGTACATTCACCAAAAGTTGTGTGATATATACTTTTCATATTTCATAAAAGACTTGAACATGTTTTCTTACAGAACTGAAGAATATCCGGCAATATGAAGGTACTGTTATTATCATTACATGAAAACAAAAAAATACTATTTCAATTTGTGTTTTTCCTCCATGGTTACATATTTGTTTTTGGTTTTCTAGTGGATGTGACCCTAGATCCTGACACAGCCCATCCAAGCCTTCTCCTTTCTTCTGATGGTAAACAACTATGGCATGGACACACTCAACAAAACCTCACTAATCACCCAAAGAGGTTTGACTACTGTATCAGTGTCCTGGGAAAGGAGGGCTTCAACTCGGGGAGCTTTTACTACGAAGTGCAGGTCAAAGGAAAGACAAACTGGGATCTAGGAGTGGTTCGAGAATCCATTAACAGGAAGGGGAAGATTGTACTCGGTCCAACAAACGGGTATTGGACAATATGGCTTCGGAATGATGAAAATTATGCTGCACTGGATATGCCTACTGTCCCAATCTCTCTGAAAAACAGGCCTGAGACGGTGGGGGTGTTTGTGGATTATGAGGAAGGTCTTGTGTCCTTCTATGATGGGGACAGTGGGGGTCATATCTACTCTTTTACTGGTCTCTCTTTCACTGAAACACTCTACCCATACTTCAGCCCTGGCCTTAGTTCAGGAGATAAAAACTCAGCCCCGATGATCATTTCCAGGCATGTCTTCTAAATTAAATGTAGGGTCCGTTTCATGTACTCTGATCACTTAGGATCAGATCTAAACTTGAAAATGAACTGTGAAGTCTTAGATCACGTTATCCAATATTAGCTCTGATCTGGATCAAACTCTCAGTATGAATTGTAAAAATGTTTTAGAGATACATTTTGATTTAAATAAATCAGGATTATCCTAATCACAGCAGAAGAGTGGACTCAAGGTGGATTTCAGGTCCTCTGCCTTCGAGTGGCTCCTGTAATGTTCGGTACGTTAAGACGGCAAAATAAGATTTTTGCTATGCAATGCAACTTGCCATAGGTATAAAGTTTCATGCCATAGTATTAAAGTGGGCATAAAGTACATAATATACTTTACCGTTTATGGATATTCCAGAAGTGATATTCTGGAGTACATAATACAATATTTTTATTTTTAAAAGCAAGTACTTCTGTACTTCAACTTAAGTAAAAATCTGACTTAGCAACTTTCACTTGTATTGGAATAATATTTGACAAGGTGTATCTATACTTTCACTTAAGTAAAGGAATTGTGTACTTCGTTCACCTCTGGCTAGGTTATTGTGTGACATTGGTTTACACTACAGCAAAAAATCAACAAGTACATCAACACGTTTTCAGTAGCCTACCACTGTTGCAGAAATCACAAGAAGGTACAAGAAGGTATCCTTTTGATTTTTTGTACATTTTTGCACATTCCAACATAAGGATAGCCTAGAAATCTAGACGCACCCTAGCAGCAGCACATGTAATTCTTAAGTAACTCTAGTAACTCTCCGTTGGCTTGCGAGCTGGAAAAATTACTTGACGACGACCCGGCAGAAAGTCCATTATCCAGCTGCACATGGTCAGGTGCATGCCCAGACCCCTGAGCTTGGCAGGAACTATTGTGTTAAAGGCTGAGCTGTAGTCCACAAGCAGTTTTTGCATGTAACAGTTCTTTCCCTCCAGATGGGCAAGGACAGTATGAGGGGCAAGGACAGTATGAGGGGCCATGGCAATAGCATTGACCGTCGATCTGTTTGACGACATGCATATTGGATTGGATTGGATTGTCTTTAATGTCCCCAAGAGGCAATTTGGTTCACAAAAGTAGCCAGCACAAATATACTCAATCAACATAAATCATAATAAATACTGACATAATACACACATTCAAAATGTAAAATCACATAATAATACACACATTCAAAATGTAAAATCACATAATACTTGTGGCTGTAAATATATTCCATTCTGAATGTAAACATATCTACCTTGTTAAGAAACCAAACAGCTGATGGGACAAATGATCTGTTTGAACTGGCCAAAAAAATGCAGCATAGAACAGATGAAGCCCCTCAGCAGCCTCTCAGGGAATTCAATTATTTAGTTTTTCCACTTTCTCATATGCTACATAAAGAAAGATGGTGATTAAAAAACATTTCAAGTAACAGAACCATTTCAAGCACAGATAACTTATAACATTATACACGTCTCTATACTCAAAACATTTTTTTTCTCCATACCAGTTACAAAATATAAAAATAAATCTTTCAGAAATGTCTGTACAAAAACATTCACATAAATTAACTTTTTCCCATGTAGACCTTGATATGGTATAGCTACTATCAAAGTCTATATTTTATTGATCTAAAAGCACAGTCTGACAAGCAGACCTGAACTACATCAGCAGAACGATTCCAGAGGTGAAGAGTGCATGGGACAAGGTGGTGGTACCCTTGTCTTCTTGCATCACCAGAAATCAACTAGAAAACCAGAAACAACAAAATGCCACTGAAGAGAAGCTGTGCAATGATGTCAGAGGATTGGTAAAAAAAAGCTCACTCCTCAGAGTGTAGTCATGGTGGGTACCCATGATTCAGATGTTCTTCTGCTGCCTCAAGATAGCAATGTGCTAACAGTGTGCGTGAACACTTCTCATTTTAACACAAACATGGTCACAGGTGCTACACCTTGTGCAAACGCATGTGCTATTAGACAACGTGGACCCTGGGCAGGAAAATGAAAGTGGAGTTAGTCTGAAACTAGAAAAGGCTCTTGAGTCTGTACCCCTTTGGGCCGGTTGTAAGATAGGGTTACCTATGGAGATGATCCTGACTGTCTAAAAAACCAAACTGCTCTAAAAACGGTCTCAGCTTGGATGTCACAGCAGAGTCATTGCGTGGTAACTTCTTCATAAGCGCCTGCGTTGCTTTGACGGAGTCCTGAAATCCCCAGCTCTCGATCAATAGGACTGCCAAATCTGATGACTTTGCCCTCTCCAGTTTACCCCTGGGGATTGATGGTTGGCCTTCAGGGGCTTTCACTATGCTCTTCAGCCTCTTCAGTTGGTTCTCATCCAGTTCATCCAGAATATCACATAAAGTGGCCTGCCAATCATCTTCTTTCAATGAAGTCCCTCCTAAACAATATACAATAGATGCAATATGTTTAACTTAGACAACAAAACATACGAATCCAAATTGTATTACTTGACTGATTGCATTTCAGAAACTCACCCTGTTTTTCATGCTGAACCTCTGTTTTGACCTGGCTATCTGCAATATGATGAGAAAAAAATATGATCAAACAAATACTGTTATCTGAAATATGCCCCGAATAGAAGTGGTACCTACCATATTTTGCCTTGATAATCACACGACGATCCCAAGGCTGTTTATAACTTTGCTTGTCTCTAATCTTCACACGCATTTCAATTACATTGCAGTCAAAGAAAACTTCAAAAGATGGGTGTTGATAACCATGGTAGAGGCACTTAAAAACACATATCTGTAAACCAAGCCAAATAATATTATCACGCTATGAGGAAATGTTAACAAAACACAGTTATATAACACATTTTCTAGCACATTTACTTAGGAGTGTAGCAGCCAATAATGTGATAACAACCAATAATGTAATAACTTGCCAATGACGCTATTACATTATTGGCTGATTATTACGTTATTGGCTGAGTTTAAAAAATAATAATAATGTAATAATGTAATGACAGGAGCCTATAATGCAATAATATACCAATTTATCACCCGGAGAGAAGAAATACTTATCTTTTTCTTATATTCTGGCCATTCAGGAGGAAGAGATGCAGAGTGTATCTTAGGTATGAGCTACACCAGGCGCGTAACTGAAGCGTTCTGTTCGCGTAGCGTCTGCTGCAACAATTAGCTGCCACCTTAATCAATGGAAGTAGCTACACCTGACGTGATAGCGGCGCGTACGTTCGAAAAAAATTGACCAGTCTTTTAAAATGGATTTCACGCGTCGCAAACGGAATGCTTCAGTTCCGCGCCTGGTGTAGCTCATACCTTAGAATTGACCCCCCAACCATGCCCTCTGTCTAATGCGAACCTCTGTCTGATGTTCAATCTAGCGTTCTATCTCAGCCTGATCCTGGGCTTCTAGCTAACCCTCATGTTCAGCCTATGTCTGATATGGTAGGATGTTGGCAATCAGCCTGGGGTTCAATATCTACTATCAGAAATCTTATCAAGAATTATTGATTGATCTCAATCTAGATATGTCTATCTAGATATGACATCAAGCCTCTGTGAACTATCTACACCATTTCATTCCAATCTGTACATAACAGAGGTACTTGCAGAGTTTGGAACTGGACAAAGAGAATCACCGCACTATTAGTGTTATGAAGCTCTACAAGGCTGCTGGATGCAACAGTGGTCTTATTAATCTGAATTGCATGACCAAGGTTTTTCCTCATCAGCCTAGTGGTGCTACATGCCCACCAAGTTTCTAGGCTAGCGGCGGTCATATTATATAAAGTTATAAGTTATTACATTTTTCATGATTTTATTTTAAAACCCAGCTTATAACATAATAACCAGCCAATAATATAATGGGCCTTATGTTGGCAATTTGAAACGTCTGGTCGGAGGCAAAAAGTTTTAAGACATTTAAGGCGTGTCCAGTCCACATTCACTAATTTAATGGTGTGATTTTGTGATCAAATGCTGGGCGCAAAAGGGTTGATCTTATGTTTCTTAATCAGTCATGGGTGTGTTTTGGGGGTAACATATCTTTTAAACCAATGAGAATGACATCTGTCATTCCCTTTAAGAGCCAGCACACAACATCAAATAGCCTGTCAGTATTTTGACAGTCAATGTCATCTGACAGTCATCTGAAGGAATCTGCTTGCAGAATTCCACTAGAACACTACTTGCTTTACTAAAACCTGTGTTTTACCTGTATATGAGAGTACGTGTGAGTATATAACCAACATGCATCTGCACTTGCCTATTACTTGAACTTTATTTAAATATTGTTGCGCAAGGTGCACGATAGGCCCCAATAACTATTCCCAAAAACATTTTTGGTACAGACTACATTATCAGCATTATCTACATTAATGACTGCTACAAGGCGCACAACAGAAACATATATTTGGCACTCACATACACAGGCACACATGAAGAACATGAAACATAAGGCAGGCTTTTTAAAATATCCCAGAATTGCTTATTTTTTCACCTTGGGCTGCACTGCAGGCTTTTTTGAGTCTGTGATCAACTTGTACTTTCCATTGCGTCTTAAAATACAGTTGGAGCTTGTTTTGATGAAAACATACTCCTTCTGTTGCTCTTGGATCTGTGACAAATAGTTACAAACAGTTAAATGAGATAATTACAAACAGTCTGAAAACCACTTAATTGATAGAAAATCAAGTGAAGCCAGCTACTATACCTCAGCAAGAGGCACATTTCGAGACAACATGAACACCCAAAGCCTGTGTTCAGTATCAGTTATGCAGGGATCAAGGAAGAGAAGCACTTGGCCAAGGACACGGCCAGATGGTCGGCAAGATCGTTTTCTTTGTTTTTTACGCAATATCCCAAACTTACTAAGCCCATGGATTCGAACAGCTACATGTGTTTGGGTAAACTTTATTGGTGTAAGAAACTTTTTGCCGTTTGCAAAGCTGTGCATTACGACCAAGTCTCCAATAGCGTCCGCTGATGAAACAGGCATAGATGACAAAGTTGAAATAATAAACAATAACATAAGTAATGGCAAATAAATACACCATAAAACACAGCTATATGTAGATGTGTGACTCACCCTCAGTTTCACAGTGTGGCAGATGAAGTTGGCACATTTCTCTTTTGGAGCATGTAATGTCAAATAGAGGTCCTGCAGGTTCATAATGGTCCAATGACCTGATATTTGTGTCATAAGGGACCACACAATATTCTACATGTGCTTGTTTCCTCAGTCCAAACTTCAATCCTGTAGCTTTGCAGTAAAATGTCCCCCCAGTGGATGCCTGAAATCTAGAAAGCAGGGGGAACAAGAGCCAGCCACAAGGTCACAAATGTTACCATCTTGCTTAAAGGGTATTATACCCACATTATGTTGTAGGCATAGTCTGCAGCCTAGACGGTAAAACATAATGGACAAAGCGTTGTGTCTGCAGCCAGCCAGCTGTCAATCATAGGTGTAAACACGCCCTTTTTAGATTTGTTAATATAGCATTAAAAAAAAAAATTCAGCGAGAAAAGAAAAATTGTGTGTATTGAAGCATCTTGAAAACTATTTTTTCGAATAAAAAGTTGTAGATAAAAAAATAGTTTTAGGTGAGAAAACTGACACGGAAAGTTGGATACTTGGCCATTGAATTACATGGGGATGGGCGGAGTTACACATTGTACTGCAGCCAGCCACCAGGGGGCTCTGGACTAACGCTCGCATCACTCTTAACAGATGGCACACTGTCCAGTTCTATATAGTTTATGGTTGTAGGCATACCTGTAGGACATCTTGCCATTACAGACAGATATTTCTGGGTCAATCTCTTCCATCAAACAAGGGTGCTGGAAAAAGAAAAGTGCAGGCTATCTTTCTATTCTTCGATCTAAATGTACTGATCAGTTAAGATTTCAGAGCAAATGTAAATGTTAGAAGTATACTAGTGTGAACATCAATAATTTACAATGTTTACTATAGCCTACCTTTAGAGCAGCCTTGCCAGGTGGCTGTTTTTGTTCCTGATCGGTTTCTTTGTCATCATCAAGACTTGGCAACATTTCAAAGTGACTGTCCATCACAAAGGCTTCAGCATCCAACACCGGGTTGTTAAAGAGACTAAGATGAAACAGTGTGGTTAAGTAATAGTATTAAAAAGCACAAAAACGTACAAAAAGCACAAAAAAGATAAATAATCTGGTACTCACAAGACTTTCTCTGTACAGCGCCTTTTTTTCAGGAATTCCTCTTGAATTCTTTCAACTCCTTGGTCAGTGATATCATTGTTGTCTAGACTTTAACAGAATTTTTTTTTCAATATTTTGCCATCAAAGAACAGTCATGTCTGGCCTCATTACAATAACGGAGTCACTATTTGCACCCCTGGTACAATTGGCCTTGGCCACACAGCTGGGCAATTCACACCCTGTATGATGCGTGACAAAAAATGCATTGTGCATGCACAAAAAAACATGGCGGACATTCGTTTCTTCGTCAGCAGAAAGAGAAGAATTCAGCACTAATATCTGTTGGTCTGCTTCATGTCATGTGTCTGTTCATAGTCAAAGTCCCTGTTTTTCTGCTGTCATAGGCGAGCACCGTGCCACACTTAATGCACGCAACAAAGCCAACACATATAGGCTACACTGTAAAAATTGGATAGTTCCTTGAAGAACCTCAATGTTCCTCCAAGAACCCAGGGGGTCTTCTCAGAACTCAAACGTGCTTTGATGCTCTTAAAGGTCTCTGCAAGAACCTTAAAGCTGCAGTTGGCAAGTCTGACAGATTGTGGACTTAGCCAAAATGTTGAATATTTACAACTCTCATGCCCCTCCCCAACTACCACCGAGCACCATCTCATCCAGTCTGTGCTCGTCAGTGCGCACCAGACTGCACCAGACTGTGATTGACAACAAATAACAGGCTCTAGGTGGAGGTAGAAATGCGTTTTTTTTCTAAAACCAGCTGATTTATGTTGTTCTGTCGGAGCATAGTGTCGATTTCAGTGAATATGATCAAAAAAATCTTGCCAACTGCAGCTTTAACGATGTTTCTGTATGAAAGGAGGTTCCTCAAAGAACCCAATTCAATCAAGGTTCCTGGAGGATCTTCAGCAGAGAAAGAGCAATTTTCTTGAATTTATCTTTTATAGGCCTACATTAGTGTGTAGCCTAGGCCTAACAGATTCAAAATAAATAAAATAAGACTTTTGATGAATAATTCACCTATAGTTTTGACAAGTGTGTCATTGCGCAAAAGATCTGTAGCATTCAGCTACTTGTGTGGTGTTTTATTAAGAATAAGGCTATTTGCACCCTTGGTACAATTAGCAGTGTATGTTATTCGTACCCTGGTGCAATTAGAAGTGAATTCCCCATCTGATACAAATATCAATGTATGCTATTCGTACCTTGATCACACAATGTAATAAAAAAATAAAAAAATGACGAGCAACTCTTCTTTTAAAATTGATAACCTAACAGTATTTTCTTCAGCTGAGTCAACATAACTAGGTGAGTGCAACATTTTGACAGCCCTATCTCAAGCTTTTTTAATGTTGATATTTGTCGCAATACCTTAAATGACACATATTCTATGTCTGGAAACGAGATGTTTTAATTACAACCTCATTATAGGCTATAAAACTATAACTAAAGGTAAAGTCAACGTTAGCCTGTCATTGTTAGCTATTTAACGTTAACGTTTTGTTTAACATATCGATAGAGCTTACAGCCTAATGTTAATTTTAAATTGGTAAGTTATAAATTATGTTATTACCCTATATTGTATTATATATATTCTGTCTATTTTACTGTAGTTGAACTCACTGGCAGAGTCAGTAGGCCTGTTATCTTCTGCCTTATCTTCTAGTTAACTGTAGCCTACGTTAAGTTAACGTTAACGTAGGCTACATCTAATGTTAAACAGGAGCTCTGACTTTTTCCACAGGTCAGAAAAATGGAATTTAATTCAGGGAGCTTGTCCAATAGGTAGGCTAGGCATATTCTAAGAAATGTAATAAATAACACCATCCAACTTCAGTTTTACTTGGATGAATTTGAAGTATTGAATCCCTTGGGGTCAAAGCGGAGAAACATAAATGAACAGCAGTCTATTTTAGAATTGGCAATTTGTATAACAAAGAGTATATATACTTACTTAATATTTATCTGAACTTCAAAACATATATCTATCAACAGCACAAGTATATTCAATCTGGTTTCACCAACTACTCTGAAGTATTTCAACCTTTGCTGTCCGATGTTAAGAAATTATGGTGGAGGGAGAAGGTCTTCCGTGGCACAATAGCTACAATCTCCGCAGACAACTTCCCGGCTCATGCTGTTCTTGGATTGACTAGAACATTTAGCTTCAGAAGGGTCTGCCGGTTTTGTGCTACCAAGCAGGACATTTCCCATAAAATTACAGAAGATGACTATGTTATTAGAAATCCCCAAAACTACCAGTACCAATTAGAGGCTGTAACAGAAAATGCAACTAATGCTGCCATGTATGGAATTAGACATGCATGCTGCTTTTCGAAATTGAAATTCCTTCCTTCACCCATTGTTTATCTGTTCCCCCCTGACATAATGCATGATTTTATTGAAAGCATTATCCCCAAAATCATCAAATCAAAGTGTTACGAGAGCTGGTGAAAGAGAAAAAAAATGAAATTGGCACAGATCAACCAATCCAATCCAAAATGTCCCTTATGGAGTTAATGACAGAGTATCCAAACCCCCTCCAATATCTGAAAATGCACTTGTGGCCTGGTGGATGTCTGGCTGGTACAGCCACAGAGAAGTGGACGCTTCAAGCTCCACGTTGCACTTAAGCTAAACAATTAAATAGGCTACAGCACAGAGCAGGCCTGGTGTGATGCGTGCGAATGGAGGAGACGCTGTGTGCATAACAGGCAGATGACATTAGGCTACAAATGACATTTTGTTACTTTGTAGCTAACTTGTACAACTTTGTACACATGTGTTACTAATGCTTTGGACCTTTGCTTGAGGACATTTTCCGTAACTAGACCTCACTGAAGGTTAATTGAATACCCCTGCTCTAGATTAAAAAAATAAAATAAAATGCTTGATCAAGGATCCGGCCCAGCCTGGCCCGGCCGAGGATAGTGGTGGGAAATATCGGGGGTCGGATCAAGTTAGGGATCGGGCAGAGAATCTAAACTCTATGGACTATATCCTCTTTAACTACTGGCATTTCCTTCTGTAAATTCAAATTAACTTAAAGAGACACCAGGCAAGCCTGATGCTTTTTCTCTATGAAACTCCCCCTCGCTCGGTCTGAAGCTTTTTTCCTTTTTGTTTGTATCTTCCGTCAAGGGTTTTCGCTGCTTCTTTGCCGGCTCTGCCATTATACACACGTTTGCAACAATCGCATTTCGTTAGCCTGCCTCTGTGCTGTGGATGCAGGATGTAAACTGATCCTGCTTCGGTCGGCGGGTACGATACACTGAACTTGCAAGCGGGATATTCTTCATACAGGCAGTAGGGGCGGGCGAGAGAGTCTCCATTCGCCCTATAATGAGTCATTTAACCATAAAACGACTTACGAAGATGAGTAATTAAGACGAAAACGTCGCCTGGTGTTCCCTTAACTGCCCCTCATTAGCATCTCACTGACAATTTTATCTGCAAAAATCACATTTCCCGTCACGCATGTTTCAAGTGCAAGTTCAGTGCAAGTGCAAGTGCAAGTTCAAGTTTCCTCATAGACACACACACACATGCACGCATGCAGGCAGTTAAACACTCTCACACATATATACAAACACACACACACACACACACACAGAGGACATGCCACTCTTCCACTTTTTCAGTTCCCCATTATAGACATTGCACAAGCCATATATGTATATATAAGCATGTGCGTGTGTGTATTTGTGTGTATTTGTGTGTGTGTGTGTGTGTGTGTGTATGTGTGTGTGTGAATGAGTGAGTGAGTGAGTGAGTGAGAGAGAGAGAGAGAATGAAAGAAGATTACATTCAGTGCTGCAAAAAACCCATAAGAGACACACAGCAATAGCAACAGATCAAAATGACAGTAACAGCTGTCTTAAGAATTTGACGAGAGAAGACAAACACAATTTTTTGTAATACGAAATGTGAAACGGCGTGACTCTCTAAAATCAGTCTCTGGCACGTGATGTCACGTGGCCAGAGTAGGCTATCTCTGAATGCTTTTCACGAGTGTGGCATTCTGAAACCGTCCTTAAATTCGAGACCTATAGCTGTTAGAATTGTCCCTTGTTTCGATTTGGGACCGTGTAGTTGGAATTATCATTTGTTTATTTAAAGTCCAAAAACAGTCCAAAGTATTTAAAGTGTAGTGGCAGTTTATGGACGCATCATTTTAATGTTGGTTTACTACTCCATATCCATGTGGGTTGGTCTGTTGTTGCAAAATCCGCTGAATAATTTTCTGCAAGCAAACCGCATCCAGGTGCAATCTCTATATTGTTGAGGTCATATGTAATAATGTATTTGACTGTTATCTTTAATTTTATTCAAGAATTTTGCTGATCTACTATCTTTTATGGCCTATCGCTCTGACAATTTCATGATTTTAGGGGATTTTAACATTCACATCTGTTGCCCATCAAAACCTTTGGTTAAGGAGTTTTTATGCCTTGTGGACTCTTTCAATCTTGTGCAATCTGTTATGGCCCCGACACATCAAAAAGGCCACACATTAGACCTAGTATTGTCTTATGGTTTTAATGTATCTAACTTAGAAATTATGGATGTTGGGGTCTCTGATCATTTTTTGATTTTATTTGAATCTATTTTGTTTTGTCCCCCTGCATCTCCTATTCCTTTACCCATTCTATTATTCCACCACAGCCACAACATTCTCTAATACTTTCATCCTCTCTCACTTACCTACTATCTCTGTTGCTATTTCCACCTGCTCTGACATTGAAGAATTAGTCAATCTCTTTAATGCATCCTGTCTTGAGACCTTAGACTGTGTTGCCCCACTAAAACAAAAGTGTGTCAACTATCACCACTCCATGGTTAAATGCCATGACCCGTTCTGTCAGAAAATCTTGCAGGAAACCAGAGCGCAAATGGAAAAAAGAGAAGCTTCAGGTCTTCTATGACCTTTTCAGAGATTCTCTAAAGATCTACCAAAACTCTGTTAAGGCAGCAAAGGTTGAGTATTATGCTCAGCTTATCAACAATAATGCTCATAGGCCAAAAGTTTTATTTAATACCAATAATTCTATTATAAATCCTGCCTCTGCGTCTCTTTCCCCTTCAACTGAAATCTGTGAGAAGTTCCTCAACTTCTTCATCGATAAAATTGACAAAATAAAATCTCAAATCTCACCTCCGGATTCGGATCCCTCAGTGATAGAATTTTCACCTAGCTGCCTCCAACAGTTTCAGGATATCTTCCTCCCAGCTTTCTGAGGTTGTCTCCCATATGAAATCTACATCCTGCCACTTAGATGTTTTACCTGCACGCCTTTTTAAAGAAGTTTTTACCATCATCTGCCCTCTTGTATTGGCCATAATTAATCACTCACTAACCAATGGAGGTTTTAAACGTGCAATTGTGCAACCTTTACTGAAGAAACCTAACATTGAGCCTAGTTTCTGTCAAGAAAAGGTTGTCCTCTCTCAGGTTTCTTCTTATCTGAGTGAGTTCAATATATGTGATAAATTCCAATCAGGTTTTAGATCTCTGCACAGCACTGAATCGGCCTTGTCCAAAACGACATTCTCTTAGCAGTTGATTCTGGATCTTGCGCCCTCTTGGTGCTTCTTGATCTGGGTGCAGCATTTGACACCATCGACCATAACATCCTATTAAAACGCTTGGAGGATGAAGTTGGTCTCCAGGGTTCTGTTTTGCAATGGTTCTCTTCTTATCTTAGTGATAGATCATTTTCAGTTAGTTTAGGCAATTTCTCCTTTTCCTCTGCCCCTAAAGTGTGGTGTTCCTCAGGGTTCCATTTTGGGCCCTCTTTTACTCTCTCTTCATATGCTACCCCTTGGCTCAATTTTTAAAAAGTATAACATTCAGTATCACTACTATGCAGTCTCAGTCTCAGTAACTGTCTCAGTGACGTCAAATGCTGTATGGCAAAACATTTTCTTCAACTGAAAGAAAGTAAAACTGATATAATTATTTTTTGGCCCTCCAAGTGATGTTTCTATCTTGAAAAATGCACTAGGACCTCTCTCTGCAAACTGCCACAGTGAAGTCAAGAATCTTGGGGTTTTCTTTGACTCCTCTTTAAATTTTAATAAGCAAGTAAATAGTGTGGTCAAAGGCAGCTTTTTCCAGTTAAGAACCATTGCAAAACTGAAGCCCTTTCTGTCCTTCTCCGATCTTGAAACTCTTATACATGCTTTCATAACATCTAGACTAGATTATTGTAATTCATTATATGCAGGCCTGAGCCACTCCACTCTCAACAGACTTCAGCTAGTTCAAAATGCAGCAGCTAGATTATTAAGTGGCTCTAAGAAACGTGAGCATATAACTCCTGTGTTGGCTAAGCTGCACTGGTTACCTGTGGAGCACAGAGTTAATTTTAAAATGTTACTTTTTGTCTTCAAAGCCCTCAGTGGTTTGGCACCTAGTTACATAGGTGACCTACTAATTCCGTACAGCACTCCAAGATCACTTAGGTCTTCATCTCAGAATCTTCTCTATATCCCCAAAACACGCCTTAAAACTAAGGGTGATAAAGCCTTCTCTGTTGTTGCCCCCCAACTCTGGAATAGTCTACCTGTACATATTAAGTCCTCTCCAACCATTGACTGCTTTAAGTCTAACTTAAAGACTTTCATTTTCTCCCAAGCTTTTAATCTACCCTTAATACCCCCACGCACACACACACACTCTTTATTCTTTACTTTATTTTTGACCAATTTGTTTATTATTTAAATTATTTTTTTATTTCCCCCCCATGTTATGTTATTATTGTTGTTGTACCATTGTCATTGTTTTATGTTTGTTTGTAAGTGTAACGGATGCCAGCTAGCTTAGCTGTGCTTGTGGAACGTTGGTAAACCTCACTCCCCGACGCCTCAAGAGTGCTGCTGGCATGCAAGCCAGTAGCCTGGGCTATTGGCTCAATTGTTAGCGCGCTCGCCTCCCGATCCGAAGTGCTGCTCTTCGCGGGTTCGAGTCCGGGCGTGTGCAGGGCTGAATCGCGCAGGTTCAACACAGAGCGCAGGTTACATAAGCACTTTGGTTTAACTCAGTTGTTTTTAAATGTGCTATAGAAATAAAGTTGACTTGACTTGACTTGACTTTTGTATTTCAAATCCAAATATGTTACTCATCACAGCACTCACTTATAGGCTATGACTACGACAACACCTCCTTCTTCAATCTGCCAGGTAACTTATTTGCAGTCTACCTGCCGAAGCTGCAGCATCAGCTTAACTTTGCTCGCAACCCACCACCTCCCTCAGGCCTCCAGTCTTCTGTAGTTAAAAGTAAAGGAGTGTATGCCGTCATTCTAGTGCAGTGTTTCTCAAACTTTTTCAGACGAAGGACCACTTAACCAATAAAAAAGAAACGCACGGACCACCTAGCTAAAAAAAAAAAAGATTAGACCTACTTCAACAGTATATTAGCCTACACAATAGGCCTACTCACTGAACCACCTTAATTTATGATTTAAACTGATGGCATAGCTTACATAGGCACTGTTGCAGAACTGTTTGGATTTACAAACAAGTTGGTTCAATATTACAAACAACTCATCTATATTATATTTTACCACATCTGCTCGCGGACCACTTGGGATAGCTTGCGGACCACCAGTGGCCCCCGGACCACACTTTGAGAAACACTGTTCTAGTGGTAGCACAAGTCTTTTTTAAATCACAGCTTTTTCTTAAAGGTGCCCTGCCACACAAAACCATTTTTACTTGTATTTTTTTTAACATGTTAGGTCCATATTTGTTTGTGCTATGTCGTGAATGAAAATAAACAGCTACCTCCTCTGTCAGCTCTAGCCACTGAAAATAAATAAGCAGAGAAATTAGGCCAATTGCAAAAGCTCTTCAGATTGACGTGGAATTGATGAGCTCATTACTATTCATGAGCTCACCCAGTTGAGACCGTGCCCACAAAATTCGTTTAGCTCTGTGACAGTTTTAGTAGGCCTATGCAAGGATGGCTGAATGTCAAAGGACTTGTGCGCTATGCACGAATAGAACTTCAACAATGCATTTTGCCCAAGAACCCAGACTTGAGGATCAAATGGCTTCAGTTTATTTTTTGGAACAATGCTACAGGCTTTGCAAAAAGGTTGCTGTTGAAGCCTGGAGCAGTAGGCTACCATCACAGCAGTCTACGACCAGTGCCCGTAAGTAAAACGTTATTGTCAACTAGGGTTGCCAACCGTTCCGTAAAATACGGAATCGTCCCTTATTTAAAATGAAAAAGATGTGTTCCGTATTGACCTGATACGGAACGCATATTGTTCCGTATTATTGAGAATCAACTCAGTGCAAATCCGACAGATCAGTATAATAGCCTACGTTAGACTATGAACAAAGAATACATGATTAGTAGGCTATGAGATAATGGGAAACCTTGCTGCTGTCATTTATCCCTCTCGGTTTGTCTGTCATCACTATCCCAACAGGGAATGCACTTTTCGTTAGAGCCACTGTGAGTCACGACGTAGCCTAGCTTGTATCTTGTTTTGACAGATATCCCACTTCCTGAGCTCACAGCTTTTGTTGTGGCTAGACAGGCAGCAGCACAAGAGCCATGAGAGATGACAATGTCACTGTACTCACATTTAAACAGTTTCTGAGAATGATGTACGTGACCTGTCAGGAAGCATATGTGAATGTACTTTCAGCTACGTGACATTGGTCAGCCAGAGTAAGACACAGGGACCACAAGATCCGTACACTTTATGGGGCAACAGGCTACATTCAAACCAGAAGCATAGGTGACATTGGTCAGTCAGCCAGCCAGAGTAGATAGGAGACACGGCGGGGACCAGTTACACCAGTGGTTTTCCTGTGTAGAGACAGTTTGTTTCAGTCACTGAAAGTTTTTCTCTATTTTTATGTGGAGGAGAAATGTCCCGAGCATTAATAGGCCTACTCAAACTAGAAATGCAATTCCAAGGAATAACCAGTGCATGAAAATGCAAAACGTGATGTTAAATAATATAATAGTTAAAACAGCTGCACGATTGCACGATTACGGCCAAAATGATAAACACAATTATTTTGATCAATATTGAGATCACAATTATTCATTAATTTTAGTGACAAAAATATTTTTTCCCTAAACATATTGGACTTCCTATTGTAACCTGCGTTGTTTGGAACCACAAACACACGCCCAGACTTGATCCCGCGAAACAGCACCTCAGATCTGGAGTCGAGCATGCTGACAATCGAGCTAAAAGCCCAGGCTACTAGCTTTCATGCCAGCAGCACTCTTGAGTCGTCTGGGAGTCGACAAAGAGAGCCTCAAAGAGAAGCGTGCAACAGAAAGGGCCATGGCAGAGCTCCTGGAACAAGAGAAGGAGAAGCAGCTGAGGTGGACAAGGAGGGAAGAAAGAGAAGAAGACAGGCCACTTGAAAAAACAACTGGAGAGGGCGGCCCAAGACTGGACAGCCAGGATGGAACAACGACCAGAGGCATAATATGCCTCCACAATACAATTCAGACAGGCCGTTATGGACGCCCTGCCGAGACCAGTAAAGGCACAGTTGGAAAATGACTGGCGCCTGGGTTGCATGACTAAAGATGAGTTCAGACTAGCAGTGGCACACTACGTAACACTCCACAGGCAAGGAGAAGATAAAAAGGAACAACAAGAAAAGGAGGTCTTGCGAAAACTCACTCAAATGCAGTTCCAAGAGACAAAAAGCGCAAAACAGACCGCTACCCAAGCCCCAATGATGCCGGCCACAGACCCGGTACCAGGAGCCCAGACTCTTGCCCCACAAAAACAATCAACACAAATGGTACAGCAGCCTGTGGCAACACCAGTGGTACAGCAGCTGGTGACGACATCAGTGGTACAGCAGCTTGTGGCAACACCAATGGTACAGCAGCCTGTAACGGCACCAGTGATACAACAACAGGGGATGATACAGCCACAACAAATGCCACCAATGACATTTCAACCAGTGATGTATGGGCCTATACAACAACAGAGACAACAATGGAGGGTCAGTTCCCCGCCCTAACGAGGGGAGCTGACGTAGAACCGATGCTGCAGGTTCTAATACAGGACAGAGAGGTTAAATGTTTAGTGGACACGGGAGCAACGTACACTTGTCTTCACCCAAAAGATGCCCAACACCTCCCCAGGTCTTCAGGAAAATTTATGAAGACAGTGGGTTTCTCAGGAAAAACGCAGCTTATTCCAATGACAGCCCCAGTATCAACTGAAAATGAAGACAAGGAAATTAGGATACCAGTGTTAATAGCGGAACACACGCCTGTCAACCTGCTGGGGCGGGACGTGTTGTGCAATCTAAGACTCCAAATTGAATGCTCCCCGTCAAGAGTACAGATAACAGTGTTAGCAACCCAGATGGCTATGATGATACATGGCCCCCCACAAAACCACGTCCAGCAAGTTTACTGGATCGGCCAGTTGGAACAAGAGCTGTACAACAAACTTGCAGAACAAGTAAGCAACCTCCATGGCCATCTACGAGAACCAAGATGTCCCTTTCACGGCACAATTAAGTTTGACCAGACGCCAAATGAAGAAAGAGAGGAAAAGTGGAACAGAGAAGTGGAAGGCTGGAAACACATTCCGCTGGACATATACACACAGTAATAGTGGCTAAAGAGGGAGTGGCTGCTGACGTAAAGTTCATGGAAGGAGAGAATATGGGAGAATTATTTGACATGCCCCACATCACTTGGTAAGAGTGGTAGAAGGACACAGAACAAGAGAGATGGCTCAGTGATGCTCAAGGCTCGATGTGCCAAATGGAAGGGGACAACAAATGATTGGGTCCAAATAGCCGGTGAATGCGTGCATTGAGGACTATCCGGCAGACATACCACATGCTAATGTGTTACTGACAATAGGGTGTCATATTTCGTTCGACCTCCACTCCACTAGATGGCAGACATGTCATACGTCATCCCCGAGTCGAAAAATAGGCAGGCTTTAAACAAAACTTTCTAGCTACAGCGCATTGAATCAGTGCGTGAAATACCAGAGCTAGTGTGCGTGTGAGCCACTTTGTCAGAGCGATATTGTCAACGTCAGCGAGTATTTGCATTAGATTATCGTCTAATGGCATCAAAAAAGTTTACCCGAAATGAAGTGTTAGGTCTTCTATTCGCGGACCCTGATTCTGAAGGGGAATATCTGCCTTCAGAAAATGACGGTGATTCGTTTAGTGAGGTTTCAGATGTGTCCCTGCCTTGCAATGATATAGCTGGACAAAGTGAGAGTTTACTCCATAGTTTAGCTTACACCAAGCACAAACGTTGAATCGTTTGCCCAATGTCACTGGTGGGAATAATGTTTCACGGGTTCGGAGTGTTCATCGGGAAGTTAGCAGGGTGTTAGTGGTGTGGCGAACGAGGCTGGAGGTAGCCTAATGTCCATAGTTCTGTCTTTTGAACGTGTGCCTCTCCGCAGTCGCGGCGACAGTAACGTGGTGGAGCCTTTGTCTAATGGGTATGTTAGACGAGGTCAAAGTGCTCATAGGACAGTTAGGGGGGAATGTAGAGGCAGTGTGGGGAGTCACAATGAGAATGACAGTAGGCCTAGTCCGAGCTGCGCAAATTCTCTCCACTCGACGCAAGCGCGAGGCAGATCTGGCCATGCTGCTCGCAACAGGAGCAGAGGTGGTGACACGGGGCAGGAGAGCCATTAGGCCATGCATAGTCTATCACAAGATGATGGGAATGCCGGCCCTGTATGGATAGGATATGGATATGGATAGTCATTATCTCTACAGCAAAAGGCCTGCTACATAAAAAAAAAAAAATTGTCAGCCATTTATTAGTAATGATTTACACTGTTGATTATCTATTTCCCTGACCATTTAGGACATATATGTGTTCTGTTTTTGTGTGTTCATGTCCTTGTGATGTGTGTGTCTTTGTCAGCTAAGAAAAAAACAACAACAAAAAACATCAACAAAAACAACAAAAAGAAAACAAATACTAACATTGTCTCTTGTCTTGTCTCGTCATCTCACTCCTGATCTGTGCCTTGCCGTGGCAAGTGAGCTTTTGAACTAAACAGGTCTTGTCTACTTGTGTTTGTGTGTCATCTGAATAATAAATATGTGCCCCATACATGGAATCAGAGTGCCTACTGTATGTAGTAAATGGAAAATCTCTACAGCAAAAGGCGCCTACCGCTACATGCATTTGGTTTGTTTCTGCCATTTATTAGTAATGATTTACATAGTTTGTTTACTACTTAGTATTTACCTGAGCATTCAGTATTGTGCAATATAGCATACAGAAGGTGAGGGACATTTTGGGGAGAAAGAAGTGGTGCATTTTATCATTCAAACATGCGACTTTTCATGAAAATTCTATAATCCAAGATAGCCACCACCATATGACGTCATAATATGCAAATTAGATATAAACATTTAATCCCTACATAAACTTTGGGTCATCCTTAATATTTCTCTAATTTACAGAAAGTCTCTATCTCTTATCACTTTTAAGATATAGCCTTTTGAAATGAAGATGTCAAAATCGAACATTTCGGAAAAAAAACTCTGGCGCCTAAAGGGTTAACTGGAGGCAATGGCTCAGGGTTATCCACCATGCTTTCAGGGACTTGAGGCAGTGTATTCAGCATATGTCAAGGCCTCCAGCATTACCATGGGATGGTCAGTGATCATACACACCAGTCATGCAATAGCCCAGTTAGTTGAACAAGGAAAGTTCTGCCTGACACCCCAGAGACAGCTCAGATATTCGACTATGAGGGTGTACCACACAACTGTGTAGCAGACTCAGTAGCCTTCTGTAATCTTAGGGAGCATCAAGAGAGTGAGCTACTGGGGGATGGGATAACATACTTTGTAGATGCTGTAGTCATAATTATGACAACAAAACACACACAGGGTTCAGTGTAGTGCAAACATTGTAAAAAAAAAAAAAATAATTACAGTCATGTGCGAGCCCGGTACACAACCGTGTTCAGCTCAACTAGCGGAGCTTAAAGCATTAACAGCAGCATGCTCACTAGCGGAAGGACAGGAGGCAACCATATATATTGACAGTGCATACACTCACAATGTTTGCCATGTGCATGGCGCACAGTGGAGGCAAAGAGGCTTCAAAAAATAAATAAATAAATAAATAAATAAAAAAATTCAGATGTTATTCAGAAATTCAGTTATTATTAGCTGCCATAATGCGACCAAAAAGTCTAACTATATGCAAATGAAAAGCACACTGTAAGGGGCATTACCGTAGGTCATGTTAAGGCAGATGAGGTAGCAAAGGAAGCTGCCTTAGAGGCAAGAAGGCTTAATGCAGTCCCAAAACCACAAAAACCATTCAACAGGTCAAACTCGGATGGTGGCCCCAAATTGGCTCCTCGATCTCCTAATAGATCAGGCACATTGTGTTTCTCACAGTGCAAGGGAGGATGTGAGGCAGCAGATTCTTGACAGAGGATTCTGGGCACCATTGCTTCAGGATCGCATTGCTTATGTGTTGAGGAATGGTCACATTTGTGCAATAAGCAACTCAAGGAAAGGCATAAAAACAGGCATAGGGCCAAGACCCCTGGGACACATTCCACTCCCAGAAGGTCCATTCAAACATCTGGTGATGGATTACATTGACATGGGAAAAACAGTCAATTCATACAAACATGTTCTAGTGATAGTATGTCGATACTCAAGGTGGGTGGAAGCCTGACCAAGCAGGGGACAGGATGAAAAGACTGTGATTCATTTTCTGGCAAGAAGTGATCCCCAGGTTCAGAATTACAGAAATAATTAGCAGTAATAATGGTAGAGCTTGAGCGCAGATCCAAATTTGCCAAATCTAAATTGGGTAGATGCATTGCCAATTGCATTAATGAAAATGTGAAAAAATCGCACCATGCACCTAACGCCGCATGAAATGGTGACTGGAAGAGTGATTCCTACTCTGTGAATTAGTGACGGAGACCCTCGCTAGAAATATTGGAGCAGAAAGTGAGCAGTTATATTAAACAACTTTCCCAAGTTCACAGGGCAATTTTCAATGAGCGGAAGAAGAGAAAGGAGATTGGAGAGGGGGTTCGAAGAAGGGCCCATTCAGGGCGGTGTCACAGAGAAGAACGGAGGAGCCAGACGATGATCAGGGAAACCAAGGACCGCCGGGACCCCCACCAGACTCTCCTGGGGTGGATGATGGTGGTGGGGAATCCGGGGGAGAATCAAGTACGAGTAGGGGTATATCAAGGAGGATACTGCCAGCTCCTGATACTGGCCCTAGGCGTGATGTGCCTAGGGGGCATGGGGTTTTCTCTCCCCTATCTGTTCCTGCAGGGGCTGCTGATGATGGGGTCGAACCGGGTCCAAACAGGAGGAGGCAGGTACATTCACCTAACCCTGAGGACACTCCCGAACCCCAGATACCCGAGACCATACCAGCCCCAACTGCAGATAGTCCCCCAGCCGTCCATACAGCCGGCTCTACAGTCATCTCCACAACCCCCTACAACGATAGAGACCATGCCGATGAGAAGGCGGAATCAACAGACGAAGAAGTATCAGGACCAGAAGAGGAAGAAGGGGAAGCAGTATTCCCGCCGCCCACGCACCAGCAAGGGGACACAATCAACTGGCAGGCCAGTCACAACAGAGGATACTGCCATCAACTACGCAAACTACAAGCCATCCTCTTATCTTTCGCCCAGTTACCAGAGGCCACTGTTCCCTAACAACAGCCCCGGAGGGACCAGCAGACCCGGAACGTTCTGCAGATCACCCCCACTACAGGTATAGCTTCCTTGACACCCAGTGGAAAAAACAAGAAGAAACTAGGGACTGGTTCCCCCAGCGTTCGGAAAGCGAAGACGACGACTGATGGGGTGAAGGCACCAACCTTCTTGTCAAATAAGACATCAAGCGATATCCTGTATATGGAAGATTTGGTTGATGCCGTGTATATAGAAAAAGTGGATGAGACAATAAATCGACCTGAAGGGTCAGGTGAGGAGTGGAGAGACCAGGTGAGTAGCACAATTACAGAGATAAATAGCACAGCCATGCCAGTAAACAACGAAACAATACCTCTCCAGGCACTGGGGGAGGTTAGCGGAGGCCACGCCAATAAAAGTTGGATCAAAAGAAGGAACAAAAGGTCAACAGGAATTTTAAAAGACAATTCTTGGATGAAGTGGGCCGAGTACACTGCAAAGACAGTACACCCAGAAGGAAATTGCTATGTGTGCTCAACAATTAAACCAAAACTGACTGTACTGCCCATGGCTGGAACATGCGAAGAAGTTGCAGCCGACATGAAGTCAGGAAAAACATTTTTACAGGACCATTTCTCCCCGTTTCATTGCCTTATGATAATGGGGAGCCGGAGAGGACGAAAATTGAATGAGACAGCAACATGGAGTGATGATGAAACCCAATACAACCAAGATGACGGTAATCCAGTGAAGAATAATAAAAAGAGATGTACAGAGGCTTACCCAGGGGTGGGAATCGCGACAGTACCGATAACCCACCCATACTACAAGGTGCCTGAGGATGCGCAATTTGAATGCTTTGAGAGCCCAGCGGAACTGAAAATAAGAACAGGTCTAAAGGATTTTAAGCTCAACTCACAGGAAGTGAACACAGGCACCAGTATGATAGCACAGTTTCTGGCACACGCTATGAAAACTGCAGTGAGATATCAACGTCAGGATGCACAGATAAAGATGGAAGAGGCAGGAGTATTTGAAGGAAACTGTACTCCGAGATGGGTTCGTCAACCAACAGATTTCACGTTCAGGTTAATGGACAAAAGTGGACAGAAATGGACCGTTGAGCCCCCAGACAATGCGACAACAAAAATGTTTTCTCGATACCCACAGGACACTCCCCTGGCGGACGCATGGTGGGCCTGTGGAAAGAAGTGGGGAGTGCGAAATACTCTTCCAAAATACTGGACTGGAAAGTGTGCCCGAGTTATGCTGACCCAGACAACTCACATCATCCCCTGGAAGCAACGTAACTCCACATTGACCAACACGACCCTAGACTCACGAGAGCAAACGGAGAGCCGTGGTGGTCCAAAGAGGAACCGAAGAGCAGTCACCTCTGGAGAAATATACTTGGACGTATTTGGACAGCCAAGGAACATTCCAAAGGAGTTCAAAGTAAGGGACGAAGTGGTTGCGGGATTTGAGGCAGCTGCCATCCCATTTTATGGAGCAGCGGTGGGAATTGCTAAGAATGCAGAGTGGATTAACGCAATCCACTACAACCATCTGCGATTTATGAATGCCACTTCGGATGCGTTTCTTGCAGTGGACCGTAGGCTAAATAAAACCACTAGGATGGTAATAGAGAACAGGATGGTACTGGACTGGTTAGTGGCCAAAGAAGGGGGAGTGTGTGCAGTCGTAGGGACAGAGTCATGTTGCACATACATCCCAGGAGCAGATGAAGATATGGAGGATTTCACAAACGCAATGAACAGACTTAAGGACTTGAACAAAGAAGCCCATGAAATTTCTGGAAAAGGAATGATGTTTGGCTTAGGTGATGTGTCAGGAATTTTTAGACCAGTAACTCAGTGGCTGAAGGACACTTTTGGGTCACTAGGGGCACAAATTGTAGCGTTTGTTGGGAAGATACTGCTTGGAGCTGCCTTGGTGATAGGACTGTTCTGCTGTTTTACCCAATGCTGTGGGAAGATCTGCTCCAAGACTGTGGCCAAACAATTGATGGTCGTGGAAAATGAGTATGAAGAAATGTACCCGAACACACGTGGACATGAGAATCAAATAATGTTGGAGGGGCTCCAGACTTAATTGGTCCTCCATCCACCGGTTTGGCAAGAATAGGGTGGGGCATGCGAGGCGCCCACACCTATACACAAGAATACATAGATGCTTTGTCTGTACACACACACAATTACTGATAGGTAACCCACAAGACATGTACCTGCACGCCCAGGTGACAGAGAAAAGGATAGAAGTCATGGGCTGTGACCTGATACGAATAGTCGCCTCAAAAGAGCATCTTTAATCACACACTCATGCACAAAAAATCATTATAAATCTATGTCTGTCTGTAATCATTCATGCTAGTTTGCCAACATCCTGACAATGGTATGCACAATTGTAAACACAATAACTGCACACACTCAACATCAAGCACTGCTGAATGTGACAAGTTCAAAACTCACAAAGCTACTGCCATATTAGCTTCAAAGTCTCAGACTTACTTTACAACTTGTGCTTTGTGCAGATGTGGAAGCAAGTGGTCCAGGCGCTCATCTGTGAGTTGACAGTAACTGAAGTCCATCTTAGAGAGTTCATTGCACTGCTCCAGAACCAGCCCCAGTGCTTTACAGAGCCCAGTGTCCAACTGAACGTGACTGAGGTCTAACTCGTTCCCAACAGCTTTTAAGATAGCTGAAGCACAGTTTCTCAACTCCAGTTCACTACAGTGGAGCATGGTAGAGAGGAACTGCTTGAGGAGAGTTTTATCAAAGCTATCCAAAAAAGAAAAGAAAAATGTTACAATTTGTAAACCACAGACCAAATATGTTGAAGTCGAGTCATCTTAGTGAACTACCTGAAAACTACTTTGTGGAGAATTGGAAGTAGCTCCTCCATTCCAGATTCTTCCACTTGGCAGTCCCGTATGGTCAGCTGAATCTTGAGTTCTACATCACTAGCACAACAGATGGCATTTGAGATGGCCCTGCAGTCTTCTGCACTAAAATATATTTCATTCTGACCGGAGAAATCCAGTTTGTATTGCAGCGCTCTCAAGAGAGACACAGTCACCTTCTTCTGCTCATTGGAAACCACACTGGCATGGATGAGCTTAATCAGCAGCTTCTGGTCAACCCTTATATGAAGACACACAAAAAAATTAACTTATTGTGTAAACTTCCCTCATTCAAACAGGAACAACTTATAAAAGGCGTACCTAAGTTTTAACACTCTGTGTAGAAGTGTTAGGGCATTTCCAATGTCTTCTAATGGAATGATGGCATCTGTGAGGTCAAGTCTGATGCCATCACTATAGTGGAGTGCAAAGCGCAAGGCGTCAAAGTCGGTAGGGTCCAGTTGTTCTTCTCTAAGACTGATCTCATTGTAAAACGACTTGGTCAGTTGGATCACCAAGTGGCCTGCACGTTGTTTGTAGATCTCTCTCAGGAAATCTTTAACAAATGGACCTCTTACTCTGTAAAAACCAACATATTTTAAACAATACAATATAATAAATAATAATAATAATAATAATAACATCCTATAATTAATCATTGTTAGCTTACTTCCCTCTCATATTACAAACATCAACAATAAGTAGGCTTGTATCACTAACCCTTTGAAGTGTATTTTGTTAGGAATCTTCAGAAGTTCCACGATCTTGAGCACATTACACTGAATTCTCTGAGGGTCTATAGTAATTGGAGTCTTGGAGTGCTGAACAAAGTATTGAAGTACACTCCAGGACAGACTGCACTGTGAAAGGTCCCCATCAATCTTCTCCATGAACAACTGAGTGAGACTGGCATCTTGGACGGAATACACTACTTCAACAACTTGACTTAAAACTTCTTGGGACATTCTGAAACAAGTCAAGTCAAGTCAAGTTTATTTATATAGCACATTTCATACACAGAGGTCATTCAATGTGCTTTACATAAACAAAACCAAACAATAATAACAAATAAAAGCATAGAAGGGCAATATAGTCAAAGAATAGTTCAAAGGTAAAAATCATAATAAAATGAAAACATAAAACACAAGGTAAAATCATTTAAAAATAAAGAATAATTAGTAAGCAAAAACAAAGGCAAAAGTAGTAAAAAAGTAATAAAAGACAAGAATAATTATCAAGGCAGATTCAGAATTTGTAACTCGGTGCAGTTAGCAGAAAGCATCTGAGAACAGTTTGGTCTTAAGTCTAGATTTAAAACTGGCTACAGTTGGGGCCTTTTTGATGTCATCCGAAAGTTGGTTCCAGAGCTGAGCCGCATAGCAGCTAAAAGCTGCTTCACCATGTTAAGTTCTAACAGTAGGTTTTACTAACAGGTTTTTCACCTGGGACCTGAGAGGACGAGAAGGTGTGTACAGCTGAAGCATGTCTGACAGGTATTTAGGTCCTGCTCCATTTACTGATTTATAAACATGCAATAGGGATTTAAAGTAAATTCTGTGACTTACTGGAAGCCAGTGCAAGGACTTAATAATTGGAGTAATGTGGTCAGTTCTTTTAGTTTTTGTTAGGTCCTAGAATCCTAGCTGCTGCATTTTGTATCACCTGAAGCTGTTTAATAGTCTTTTTAGGAAGGCCTGTGAACAGTCCATTGCAGTAATCAACCCTGCTGGAGATAAATGCATGAATGAGTTTTTCTAAGTCATGTTTTGACATCAGCCCTCTGAGTTTGGCAATATTTTTGAGGTGATAAAAAGCTGTTTTAGTTATAGCTTTCATGTGGCTGTTGAAATTTAGATTTGAAAATTAGATGTCAATTAATACACCAAGATTTTTAACAGTATCGTTTGCCTTCAACCCTTTTGTGTCAAGGAGAGTGGCAACCCTAAGTCTTTCCTCCTTTTTACCAAATATAATTACTTGGGGCAGCCGTGGCCTACTGGTTAGCACTCTGGACTTGTAACCGGAGGGTTGCCGGTTCGACCCCCGACCAGTGGGCCGCGGCTGAAGTGCCCTTGAGCAAGGCACCAAACCCCTCACTGATCCCCGAGCGCCACCGTTGTAGCAGGCAGCTCACTGCGCCGGGATTAGTGTGTACTTCACTGTGTGCTGTTTGTGTTTCACTAATTCACCGATTGGGTTAAATGCAGAGACCAAATTTCCCTCACGGGATCAAAAAAGTATATATACTTATACTTCAGCTTTTTCTTTGTTCAGCTGAAGAAAATTTTGAGACATCCAGGTGTTGATTTGTTCTATACACTGACACATAGATTCAAGAGGACCATAGTTGTTTAGTGATAGAGCTAAGTAAATTTGTGTGTCATCTGCATAGCGATGATATGAAATCAAATTATTTTGGATGATTTGTCCAAGTGGGAGCATATAGAGGTTGAATAATAGTGGCCCCAAGATCGACCCCTGGGGAACACCACAGATCCAGGACGTTGGTGTTGAGGTACAGTTTCCGATGGCAACAAAGAAGCTCCTTTCTTGTAGATATGATTTTAGCCAGCTGATAACTATGCCTGTAAATCCAACCCAGTGTTCTAGTCTGTGTAGTAAAATATTGTGATCAACAGTGTCAAATGCTCCACTAAGGTCCAGTAGCACTTGGACTGATGTTTCACCTGAATCTGTGTTGAGGCATATGTCATTGGAAACTTTAATGAGAGCTGTTTCAGTGCTGTGATTTGCCCGAAAACCAGACTGAAAGTAATCAAAATACCCATTTGATGTTAGGAAGGTGGTTAATTGATTAAAGACTACTTTTTCAATAATTTTGCCAATAAAAGGTAGATTGGATATGGGCCTTTAATTGTTTAGCATTGAGGCATCCAGGTTATTCTTCTTGAGAAGTGGCTTTACAACAGCTGTTTTCAGTGACTTAGGAAAAGTGCCAGACAGCAGTGATACATTTACAATTTGAAGGACATCCGCCGCTTTGAGGTGAAAAACAGTTTTGAAGAAACTGGTAGGCAGAGTGTCTAAGACACATGCGCTAATTGTGAGGGGGGATTTGTTAACTTATCAACAGTTGAAAATAGAATACGAGTGTTATTTGAACTTCTATTGATTGCATATTTCAGAGTTATATGTGCGGAGCATCTCTTTATGGATTTCATAGTGGATCTGAGGTTTGTATTTACGCCATTTTCTTTCAGTCATACATACATGTGCACACAACCAAATCAACAAACACATGCACACACTGTATAATAGATATGTATATGCTTTCAGTGTCAACAGACACATCAGGGACGACAACACTGGATGACATTTGGATAACTAACCTGATGAGAAACGAGGCATTGAGACACAGTAGGCAAATGAGAGTGAGGCCATCAGTTAGCCATTTTGTCAGATCCAGTATTTTAACTGTCCATATTCTCAAAAGCAATGCCAAATCACTGAGCAAGCTTGCGGTTGTTGCCACTGCTTGACCAGGATTGTCCATGGTAACCTGAAGTTCCTCAATGATAACTGGTCTGTCACACCTCTTGACCATTTTGCCCAATTTCAATATAATGACCTCATTAATTCTAAAAAAAGGACGAGAGAAAAAAGGATGAGCCACAGTGCAAAAAGTCATTACCTAACAGTGTCTCCAAATGTGAGGTAATAAATTCCTAGATGTGTAAAACACAAGTAATATCAAAGTTCAAAGTCTGCTTTATTGTCAATTTCTTCACATGTCAAGACATACAAAGAGATCGAAATTACGTTTCTCACTATCCCACGGTGGAGACAAGACATAATTTTACCAATTGATGGCTTATTCATTCTAGGATTTAAAAAAACAGGCTTGGCCAGGCTAGTGTATGCATGTTCTGGTACAAATGAATTGCTGTAACGTTACAGATACAGCCTAATCAGATTGTTTGAATACAGATATCTAACCAACTGTTTGACTGGTTTTCAGAAAATAAGCCTGAATGCTTGATATTATGCTGATTGTGATTTTCACAATGTTGGTGTTACAGCAGGTGCACTGCCATATCAGTGACAGACATATCAGTGACGAAGCATTTCTGACAACCAACCTTTTTTGGTATTTGAAGATATAGCCACAAGTGTCACTATTGGAGTTTGCTCAGTAGTGGAGAGGGAGCGGAGAGGGCTTTGTTTCAGAAAGGGCCAATAAGATGGAGCCATAGCAATCAACAATCGAACCATACACCTAAAGATGCTGGCCAAATATGTATGTAAAAGCAAAGCTACAAAATCAGCTATTTTCTTCCTATAGGGTTTTCAGAGCACATCATGAGAAAAAACGAACTAAGGCATGCTTTCAGCCAAATATAGCAGACTTTACAAAAGCAGCTCAGGTAATGAGATCCTCTTTCCTCTTCCTTCCAATTTCTATATATCATGACATGACCTGCCACTGACATCTCCATATCTGACAGTCTGAAAAGTCAGTGCATATTATACTCAAGGGATATGTTTTCCTGGATTTCATTGTCCACACTTTACTTGGGGGATTGCATTATACCTTAGTGTTTTAAGATGGGTTACATCAGAGAGAAGCAACTCGGCTCCTTTCCGGGAAACTGCCACAGGAATCAGAGTGAGTGAGAGGTTTTCTTGTCGGTCTCGGTGGTCTAGAACTTCTTTCACTGCCTTACATATTCTGCTGGGCAACACACCCGCTAATGTAAAGGCAAAGTCCATTGGTCTGAGAAGCAAAGAGACCAGCTCTGGATTCCATTTACTGTCCACAGACAGGACCTCACACAAAGACTGGAGAAGCCCATCAACACAGCTAGAGAAAAATAAATAAATATACAGTACATACACTATATAAGCATACATAAATATAAACAATAGGCTATATGCGCTAATATTTTATTACCCACCAAGAAATTGGCCTTTTTAAATATTACTAGCCTTAGCCTACTGTTTTTTTTTTTTAACTTACATGAGTTTTGTAACATGAGGAAGACAGAGAAGGAAATCCTTGAGTGTGTGTTCTTCCTCTGTCCACCCCCTTATCTCCACTGGCCTCTTCACGGTTTGTAGCTTTAGAACCTGGGGGAGTGCAGAGATGTTTCCTTCAGAAAGGTCCACCTTCCAGACTTTAGGGGTTGTCTGGAGAATCTTCTCAACAAAAGAGAAGATGGAACTTTCCATCGGTGTCTGTTGGGTCACAATGTGTGAGTAGAGGTCCAACAGGAACCGTGTCTGCTTGTACCCATCATGTTCAGCAAAGGGGAAGGTTGAGTAGTGGCACAGTAACATAAGTCTTCTGTGTACCTCCTCTCCTCTTGAAGATGCCAGAGCAACAAGGCCAAGAAAGACTTTGGTACTTGTCTTGGGACTATTGTCAAAAAATGTAGCACTGATTCTGCAACAGAGTTAACAAATAGTCTCACTTTTAATGCATCATGGTATTAATGTATATTTATGACAGTAAGGGGGCGTTCGCACTGACACACTTTTTTCACCTCCAAAACATGAGTATTCCGAAGTAGTGTTAAACCATGCAAGGTAAAAAATAATTGTGTATGTTGTTGCTATGATACAATATATTTAGCTAAATCACTAGCTCCCTGATTTGGCTAAGGCAGGCAACTAAGCAATGACCCATTGTTGGAAAAAAAAAAATGTGACCTCAAAAGTTGAACTATTTTTTTTTCTCTTCCAGCTCCTCGTGTTTTTAGAAGCCTCACTTTTTTTCAATGGTCAGTCGTGCCATTCCATAGGGAAACGATTGAATTCAAGCGCCTGGAGGCGAAAAATGTATGTCAGTGTGAACCCTCTTTTAAGTAATTTGTTGACATCTGTATCGGCAATTAGGGGTTAGGCGGGGAGATCTGAACATGCTAAAACGTGACAGACTTGGATTTTTATAACATATTGAAATTGATGTGCCTTTTCTATTATTCATTCTGTGAGTGGAGTTACACATGTGACGTGAGCAACATTGGGAAAATTAGGTATAGAGGTTATAGGGCAATTCCATGGAAAATGATTTTTTTTGTAACATCCATAACGACAATGAAATGTGATGGTATGGTATGATGTGAATGATTACATGGAATTTGAGCATTTGCTATTTTTGGCTGAAGAATGTAAATGAGAAAAAATGCACAAAAAATGAATGTTATCATTCACATCATACAAATGCCAAGGCATTTCACTGGCGTTATGGATGTGACAAAAAGTCCATTTTCCGTGGAATTGCCCTATATATTTACCTGAGTTTTGAGACAAAAGGAATGCTGTCCAAAAGACCTGACAGTTCTTCTTCTTTTCCTGACCAGCCAGTTAATTCCAATGGCTTCTTTACTGTTTGGAGCTTAAGTATGCGAAGGAGCAATGAGGTCTTTGCATCAGAAAGGTCTACTGTCCAAACTGTAGGGACTGACTCATAAACAGAATTTAAAAATGGCCGAACACTGCTTTCTGCACACGAGTATAGGTCCAGTAGGAAGGTTCTTTGCATGTCTTCTTTTTTCTCAGCAAAGGGAAATGTTAGGTAGCTGCACACTGATGACAGGTTCCTCAGGGATTCATCACCCTCCGATGATGCAACGGTGATCAGTTCTAGAACTCGATAACATGCAGCACTGTAGTGACAGAGACTGTCACTGAAACTGTAGAAATAGAATAAGAAGCTTAAATGGTTCTGCCCAATCTGTTCTAAGCATGTATGTTCAAAGTCAGCTATCATGCAGGGCTATCAAATACATATACCCAATAAGCATAATACATACTACTATTACCTCAGTCGTGATACATATGGCAGGCACTGCAAAAACCTCCTGTTTTCATCCTCTGTTCCTTTCTTGTCTTTCAACTCCACTGGTGTCTTCTCTTTTTGGCACCTTTTGAAAATCTCAAGGAGGACTGACATCTTCCCACTTGATAGGTCCACTACCCAAACCGAGATTGACTGATATAAAGGTTGAAAGGCTCGGAGGAGGCCCTCTTCTGCTTTATTTTCATTTATCAAATATGAAAACAGGTTAAACAAAAATGCCATCTGCATGTCCTTATTCTCTTCAGCAAATGGAAAGTTTGTGTAGCTACATACTGCCAACAGTGCATCCAGGGTATTGTTTTTCATGGACAGTGCTTGAGTGAATAGCTTCACAAGGATTTTTATCTTAGTGTTGTTGTCTTGGATAGCCATGCAGTCATTGAAGCTGTGATGACAAATATTTTTTATTTTATCAAAAATTATTCTTTCACTGCTATGAAATTAGGCTAATTGTTAAAGGCAGACATCACAGAACGGATACAAAATTCATCTACCTTAGACACAAAGTTCTAGGATAAAGGGACTATGGACCCCAACTATTAGCAAATGGACCCCAACTATTAGCACTCACCGCAGTTGTGAGATGAAAGGTAGGCATTGGAGAACATTTTTCAACTCATTCACTTCTTCACTTTGTCCCCTCAGCTCAACAGGTTTCTGACAAGTTTGCAGCCTCATTATTTCAAGGACGATAGATGTCTTTCCTTCAGACAGGTCTATCACCCAACTGGTGGGGAGCGTCTGGAAAACTGGCTGTAATGCTTGTACGAGGTCCACCCCTTTCAATGCTTTGGCATCAGACTTAGAGTATAGCATCTGTATAAACTCACTCTGTTCCACAGGAGAAAATGAATGTGTGTTTCTAAGAACTGATAGCAGATGTTCTACATAAGAATGGCCTTTCTCCACCTCCAACAGAGCCCCCTTCAGGTATAGATCCATCTGTGCGATCCTCACTGTCTTTTTCCATGATTCTGTTGACATTACTTGGTCCCCAGAAAAACTGAATCTAAAAAAAATAAACACATAAATAAATAAATAATTATACAAAACATGACCCTACAGGTCTATGGTCCAACACACCCAATGTCAAAGGCACCTTTCACATTTTTGGACCTTAACATAATGTATCGTATACAAAATAATTTTGATGGCATATAACCTCATATGACGAACGACACTTCTGCTATTGTCTGAGCGACCCACTAAAAGCGATTACCGACCTAGCAACTTTCTAGTTTCAGGTAGCTGGGCTAGAATGCAGTAGCTTGAAAAGTTGTGGGTTCAATACCCGGCTTCCACCATTGTGCCCTTGAACAAGGCACTTAACCCCAAGTTGCTCTGGGGACAATAGCCCTTGTAATGCATAGTGACATAAGTTACTTTGGTAAAAGTGTCTGCTAAATATAAATGTAAACTATTCTACTGATTCTTCACCCCTCACCTTATATCTGAAATCTGAGGCAAACTCCCCACAATTAAGTCCAGCCATGAACACTGGAGAGGATATTTTGCATCCAAATGCAGAACAAGTTGTATTTTTGCTGATATTGCATGTGCCAGGAGTGATTGAGCATTTACAAGCAATTTCTGGTCTTCCTGATCTTGGACTGCTAGGTGCATATTGTATCCAAGCAATCTCAGCAAGTTGTCAATGTCAGTTTTTCGTTCAGCATGGAGGGCAATGTTCCATATCCAGTGCTGGATCTTGGGGGACATGCTGCAAAACACAAGACCGTTTTTTCAGTCTTCACATCACATAGTATATGATCAAACATAGTATACAAGCCAAAAGGAGAAAAGGCAACGTACCTGAGGCGCTGCAGATTTTTCAGGCACCCCAAGATCATTTTTACACCTGGCTCAGACAGGCTGCAGTCTAGAAGATTCAGTTCCACATTTTGTTTGATGGCCTGACTGATTACATAGGACACGGCACAGCACTGATGTGGATCAAGAGTTTCGTAACGCAAATCAAGATCATTATTTACTCTGTTCAGGAAGTCTAAACAGGCCTCCGGAGACTGATACTCATACAGGCACTGACAAATAAAAAGGATATTATCAGTCCCAGCCTCCTCCTGATCCACTGTGTAAAGAAATGTGGTAATTATGTCCTTGAAATACATAGAGGTTATGTGTTGTATGTGCTCTTCAGAAACAAGGCAGCTGATGCTTTCAAAGACTGTTTTGGACAGAAGCCCACACAAAAAGGGGAAAATGTATTTGAGGTATTTCCCATCCTCAGTGCGGCACTGACTAAGAGCATCACTGATGTTACCTGGCTCCATCAGCAAGAAAAGAGCTGCCCAAAATTCTTGCATTGTGTTGTGGAGGAATGCAGAGAAAGTTGTGTATGATGCTGATGAAACCTTGGATGACAGTGAAGTCAAAAAAGCATGCTGTAAACCCTCATCTTCGCCGTCTACATTTTTAATTTTGACTGTCTTAGCTTCCATGGCCTTATAAGACGTTTTTGCTAGGAACCTTATTTTCCCCTTGTTGTCCTGTATGTACTTGTTTAAGTTCTGTGCATTTTGTTCGCCAGTCCTTTTCAAGCAGTAATGAAAGATCTGCACATACATTTCTGTTATAGTATATGGACGTTTACAAGCATCTGATGGACTAAGGGGCATGCATGCAGTCACTATAAAGGCATACATTGGGACATGACACAGGCTGAAGAGCTCTGGGTTGTTCAAGGCATGACATTTTGCATAATTTTTTGTACCCAGCATCCACTCAAAGTAGGCATGAATAGAGGCAGCATTGAACCCATGAACCTCCACCCTGTAAGATGGCCAGTCAGCAAGAATGCTAAAATCTTCAGCCTCTGGTCTACATGTTGTCAAAATCTTGGCATCGCACAAAAGCTCCTTTTCCAGGACATTTTTCAGCACTGAGTTGTCAATCACATCCATTATGCCATCGAAAATAATGGTGACATTTTCCGAATTTTCCACAATGTCTTTGTAGATTTCCTCAATTCCCTCTTTAGGCTGGAGATACATCTCGAAAAGAAGGGATCTAAGTGTTCTTGGAGCTGACGAGTGACACATGATTCTCATCAATGGTTCATCAAAATAGAACATATAGCTTCCTTGACCATGGTCCTGTTCAGTCCAAAGCCTTAAAACTTGCTGGGCAACTGTTGTTTTTCCAATTCCCGGTTTACCAACGAGTAGAATTTTCTTCTCGTTGTTTCTCAGTAGATGCTCCGGGGACAAATTCTTTTGGTCTGTTGGAATATATGTTTTCAACTTTTTGGAACGAGTTTTTTTATAAGCCTTACACTTGAAAACCTCCCTGGAATCTGTGTCCAAAACCAGTGGTGTGTATTTAAATGTTTTCTCTCTTGCCTCATTTTTAAGAAAATTCACATTGTGCCGCCATTTTTCTTGAAGAATTTCTTTGGCTTTGTTTTTCAGTTCTTGCTGGTATGTTAAACAGGGACCATCACCTAAGAACAAGAAAATAAATAAATATTGGGGGTACATTTCAGCTGAAGGATTTATTATTCACATAGTCATTGTATTAATTCAGGTTTGCTTCAGTGACCTGCTGTCAGGCAAGGCTTGACCATTTAAAGCAAAAACAAAAGTAGGCATTATTTAGAACAACCATTAGAACAAGTGCTTGTTGTAGAGGAACAAACTGACTTGTGTGGGGTCGCAGGTGACGTAGACTACCACAATTTTAAAAAACTGGTAACTTACCACAATTTTAAAAAACCTGGTGACTTACCAAACTTATCCTCCTGAGAACCAATCCATAGACCTATGTCCTCTGTAGTGGACATAAGTTCTAGATGCATACCCCTTTACCCCTTTGAGCTATTCTATCAATTCCTGTGGTGTTTTAAAGAGGACATCCTGGGCTTTCTAATGATATATCATGTGATTGGCTGGGTTGCTGGGAACCTCCTCTTCCTGGTTCTCAAAAATGGTTGACATCAAAACAAGCACATTTTATGGAAGGAGGAGAGATAAGTCAAATAGTGTCTTCTTATTATTAAGCATTCATTATGATCACAATATATGGTCTTTTTAATGAAAATGTCAGGAATCATATCATTATATCATTTTGAAAGAAGTTAAGTTATTTATATTTTGAAATAATAGTGACTTTATGAATGTCCATTATAATGGACACCAGGACCAAAATATTTTGATTGAGGACTATGAACCTGTGCCTCAAGAAGATAGCGAGGAAGAGAAAAACTAAAAAATGAATTATCGCAGATGAAAGAAAAACATGAAAATGAAATGAACAATCCAGAAAAAAAGGCAAATAAAGTAGTCTAGAAGGATAAATAACATTTTACCTTATATTTGGTTAAGTTTACCCTTAATTTAATACCACTAAAAGCATAATTTGTACATTTTTGTCTATTTTCATGGCTACCTTTTCATACTAAAACAGTCCTTTTGTCCACCACAGGGGACATGCTATAAAATTTAAAATAAAAATAAAATAAATTAAAATAAAATTAAAATTGTAAAAATTGTTGGACACTTTTTTTTCTTGGTTCTCAGGAGGTTATAACACAAAATCCCCATATTTACAGTAACTTACTGAAATAATCATTTCAAGTATTTTACATAAGGGATAATGTATAGAACACCAGTTATTATTGTTCCACCCTGAAGGGACCGCTGAAGTCAAATTAGTTATTGTGCTTCTACATCAACTGCTAACCATTAACCAACAGGAAATGAACTGTCAGGAATTTTGCAAACACAAGCATTACATAAAGTGTGAGACGCAAGGGAACATGTGTTCTCCATTTGAATAACGTTATACGCAGGGTTCTAAATTAACTTTTTTGATCACCAGCCAATGTGACTGGTAACTTTCTAAAGCAACTTTCTAAAGTTACAAGCCAGTCTGAATTTCCACTAGCCAATTTTATTCCAGTGAAAATAAGAGAAATTATGAGTGCCACTGAATGCATTTGATCATTTTATTAACATTGTTGGCATGAAAAACACATATAAGTACAATAATATACACAGAAAGTGCAAACATTTCAAGTTTGGGATCTATCTATCTTTCTATCTATCCATCTATCATCTATCCATCTTCTTTTTCTTCAGAGGTGCCATCAGAATCTGAGCCACCCTCAGTTCCTTTTGTTCCATGTTTGCGCAAGTCAGGCCTGTGGGCGCAAATTGTCAGCATGCCAGATGGCTTTGGCTCGTTTCCTCTTCTCGCCCCCAGAAGTCTGTCCCAACCACCGCTGCATTTAGTTTAATCTTTTTACACAGAGAAATACATGGACAGTTGGTGTTTCTGGTGGGGATTTGAGATTGCATTGAGTAGTTTAAATATAACAAGATTTCGAAATGGCTTGCATAGTTTGTATTGGCTATTAATGTGTCGTATACTGTTAAGTACATGCCTATATTGGTGGTCCATTTGTGAGAAACACTTAAGACAAGTTATAACGAACTGACTATGAGCTGCAAACTGACATTTTAAACGAAACGCCCACCCACGACTGAACGAGGGGAGGCAGCGCGACACCATGCGTATGCCGTGTCGTGCTAGTGGATCAGCGCCGTCCCACACACAGTTGCGTGCGTTGCAGTGCTGGAGATGCATCCCGTTCACTTTACATGGGCTTACGTCATCCGTTGCCGAACTGAATTGTGGGTCCGTTGCGTTGCGTTGCTCCCGTCGCTCACATTGAAAGGTTCAAGTTTTGCTGCACCGACGGACGGCACCAGCCAATCAAATTAAAGTTATATCTTAAGTCATTTGCATAGCTACCGTCGGGAACACCCACTGGCATGCGTTGACTGAACGCAACTGTGTGTGGCAGCCATCACTCAAGTGAAAAGGAGAGGTCGGATGGGAACTCCGGTCGAGAGCGCAGAGCGCTACTTTGTTTTTCCCACAGCAGGTGTTCATGTGCTTTGCCGTCGGAATGTGCGACAAACACGGATGCCACAACAAAGGTTAAAACATACACTCACTAATCCTAAATAAACAACTGTATTAGCTTAAAATATAGTGTAAGACGCTTGTGAAAGAAAGATTTCAAGTGACAAAAACGGCAAATTCCCAGACTAGGCCTACAAACGAACTACAACGTGATGACAAAAGCGATGACGAGCCCCTAACTGGGCAACTCTGTTAGCAAAATCTAGCCCCAGTTTCCGACCTCTGACTTACACATTATGTGACGTGAAAGATGCGGAATGATGATGTTTTCACTGGGAAAAAGGTTTTTCCGAAGCCCATGAACGCTACAGTAGGTAGCCCATGTATGTATGAATGTATGGATGATATGCATCATCAACAACGTTGTTGGAGCTACGACGTTCAAACGCCAGAGGTAGCTAATTGCGACACAGGTAGGCTACGATGCTTTCTGGAAACAGGTGTAACAATGTCGTTGTTTGGTCGCAAGTTGCGTTGTACCACGGTGGTCGAGCAACGTCGTTGTTAAGTTTTCTAGAAACGAGCCCCAGGCTATTAAGTTTTTATTGACACCAGCCAAAATTAATTTTAACTCGCATTTGGCGGGTGTTAATTTAGAGGGCGCCGGAACGAGTTTCAAAGTGCAGGGGCCAGATAACGAACCCCCTCCTTCAACTTGCAAGTGCACTGCACTCAAAGCAGTTCAATGTTTTGGAAGTTGTGTGCGTGTCACCATTCAACATTGTGAAGGAGGGTGCGCGAGCTAGGCAGCAGCACTTCCATAAAGCAATTCGAATTCGCACAATTTTTAAAAGCACTAGGAAGAGCCGTGTTCCTTAACTTTTGAAGGCAGCTTTCAGTAGCCTAAGACAAAGCATTGATTAGCTATGTAAAAAATACCTGATAGGCCTACAGCGCAATTAAATAATAAATAAAAGGGGACGATACCGATAACAATGTCCATAGAAACATTTCAACGCAGTAACGCAAAAGTAGCTTAATGTAAGGCATTAATCCCCATAGAGTGTAAAGTAATGCTATAATAGATTAGATTTTTTTTACAGTAGCGAGTAATGAGTAGGCCCCAATAGATTACTTTTTTGAGTAACGACCTGAGTAGACATACACCTGCAGGCGCCAATGGCTACAGACTGTAATAATGCAGGCGCCAATGGCTTCTGTAATAATTTCAGAAAGGACCACACACACATTTGCCAGGGCACCAGCCCCGCATGTAATTTCAAAAGTAGACAGACAAAGCCTAGGCTATTTGAAGTTAAACAAAACATACCATATTTGAGTCCGTTCATGACGCTGCTTATCAAACGCAGCAGGTCTCTTTCAAAATGCAGCTGCTTCCGATTACAGTACGTTGAATATTAAGAAAGTAGCCTACATGACGGCATTTTTGAGCTAATGAGAGAGTCAGATTTTTAGCTTCTGGTAGTAACTTGCTAATTAACTAAAGCAAGACTTGAGTGATATCACAAATTTGAAAGGAAAAATATGAAGGCAACAAGTGGCGAGCGAGGCTAGAGTTGGAAGGATATTGTGTCCTGATGCTGTAAAGGATGTGAAAGTGTGTCTGACGTAATAGGCTCACAAGTCAAAGTCAAAGTCAAAACACAAAATAGCAATTTCACTGAGAAAAAAAAATCAGTCTACATTGTGTCGTCTCTCTCAAAATTGTGTCTAAATCACATGCAATGTCCTCTAGTCCAGGGGTCCCCCAACCTTTTATGTACCATGGACAGTGAAGGTAACAATCTCTTGTGAAAAACGTGAACTTGAAGAAGTGAAAAACAATATGAACTGTGAATATTGAACAACTTGAAGCTACAACTATAAGTGTGAACATGCTTAACAAAATATGGGAACAAAACATGGGAACTAAATGTGCATTACGAATATAATCAGTGGGAGCTCTGCTTGTTTCCCTGCAACAAGAAGCTTCCATCTGGGGGTGATGGAAGACAGTGACACCCTCAGTGTGTTTGAAATGTCCAGTCGATTGCGCAATTTGGTCTTAGTTGCAGTCATTGCCGAAAACCCGGCCTCACATAGATACGTGGTGGGAAACGTTTTCAGCGCTTTTACGGCTATCTCGGGATATTCTGCTTTGGTTTTGATCCAAAAACCCGCCAGAGAGGTTTCCTTATACACACTCTTAAGACCACCGTCATTTGCAATTTCAATCAACTGCTCTTCCTCCTGCGCTGACAAGTTAGGACTATTCGGGATATTGACAAATGGGTTGCGGACCCACTCATTGGTTTGCCGAGGATCTTTGGAGGATGGGAAGTAACGCTTAAACTCATTTGAAAGCGCAACAAGGTGATCGCGCACCAGCTGCGAGAGAAAGGGCCCTGCCTCAGTCTCTCCCAAAACCCCCACTACTGTTTGGAACATATCAAATACACCTCGGTCCACTCGTCGTCCCCACAAATCAAGCTTGGCTTTAAATGCAGCGACTTTATCTGCCAGTTTAAAGACAGTCGTCATTCTCCCCTGGAGTGACAGGTTGAGGTCATTAAGCAACCCGAATATGTCACACAGGTAAGCGAGTTTTGACACCCAGTCCTCATCACTAAAATGTGCAGCTAACGGTGACTTTTTTTCTGTAAGAAATCTCTGCAGTGGCTCTCGCAACTCAAACACTCTGGCCAGTAACCTGCTAAAGACGCTTGTTTTTTGTTGCTCATTCTAGCAGTTTAGCTAACTTTGTGTGACACTACCGTTCACCAAGAACTGATCAAGTGAAGTGAGCTGACCTGAGGCTGCGCAGCGCTGAAGGCAATATGTAAAAGTGTTGAAGGCGGGACAGACAGACGTAAGAAAATAGACCTTGCAAAATGCAAACAACTGCATATAGGCCTATGCCATGTAAAAACGTGACATTATTGCGAATTAAATTTAGTTTAGTTTGCATGCATTGTTTTTAAAACTCATGTCATAGGCTACGGCGCGGTTAGGAATGTCCGGGCCGCAGCCCGGTGGTTGGGGACCGCTGCTCTAGTCCAAGGCACCGGGGAATATATATTCTAGAATGCCGTCAATATCCCCCCCACATGAAGACTGATTTTTTTTGCCTGTAACATATGGAGTGAGGATTGTCTCAAAATGATTTAAATATATATAAAAGGATACATATACATACATTTATAAATATCCAAATACAAAATACAAATATAAATATAGCTGCAAGCAGCAATGAGGGGGCCAAGCAGAATAGGCCGGAGTAGCTACGGCGACAAGATAGAACTCAGCAGACACCCGCGATCAACAGGGCTGAAACAGGGCTGAGTATTGCCACGCCTCCGCCATCCAGCCCCCCCCCACCTAATCACCCCAGCCCGTCCCACCCCGTCCTGCCATGCCCTTGCACGCACGCATTAGAATTAACTGGATGGAACATGATGTCATCAGTTTCACATCAAAAAATAAAAGATTGATAAAACACATCAGCAACTACACATCAAAATGCAATATTGCTAATTGCAGCACCTCCTACAGGTCAAAGGTCACCAAATGTTTTGAGCGTCCTCCTAATGGGGTCATGAATCCATATAGTAAGTTTGGTTATGATACATGGCAGGGTTGTTGAGATATGAGCTCACTTCCTGTTTGGCGGCTTCGCCACCAATTTTGATTGACTGTTACAAGCGAATGCTTTTGCCAATTGTTCCAAAAAGCAATATATTGATAGATTATGGTCTGAAGATGGTCTCTGCCAATTTTGGTGAGAATCCGCTGAAATTTGTGACCTGTGAAAACTTGTACGTGTTTTTGATTAAATCCAATATGGCGGCCGAATCAATTACAATGACATCACAAATTCGCTTGGGTCGGCCTAAGGACCTCCAACAGTATTACCAGACACCACTAGTGCATTTTAATTCCAAACACAACAGCAGCTACAGGCCAAAAGGCATGTTTCTTAATTACAGCGCCCCCTAGAGGTCAAAGGTCACCAGATTTATTGAGTGTCCCCCTGATTGGGTCCTGAGTCTATGCACCCAGTTTGGCTTTGATACATGCAAGGGTTGCTGAGATATGAGCTCACTTCCTGTTTGGCGGCTTCGCCGCAAATTTCGATTGGCTGTTACAGCCGAATGCTTCTGTCAATTGTTCCAGAAAGCAATGCACTGATAAGGCATGGTCTGAAGATGATCTCTGCCAATTTTGTTGAGGATCCACTGAAATTTGTGACCTGCGAAAATTCGTACGTGTTTTTGATTAAATCCAATATGGCGGCCGAATCAATTACGATGACATCACAAGTTGGCTTGGGTTGGCCTAAGGACCTCCAACAGTATTACCAGACACCACTAGTGCGTTTTAATTCTAAGCACAACTGCTGCTACAGGCCAAAAGGCATGTTTCTTAATTACAGCGCCCCCTAGAGGTCAAAGGTCACCAAATTTCTTGAGCGTCCCCCAAATTGGGTCCTGAGTCCATGGAATAAGTTTGGTTATGATAGATCAATGGGTTGCTGAGATATGAGCTCACTTCCTGTTTGGCGGCTTCGCCGCATATTTCGATTGGCTGTTACGGGCGAACGGTTTGAGTTCCGAAGACGAAAAGGAGTATCTTTTGTGAGGCTTGGGCCGAAGATCATGTGTGTCAAGTTTGGTGACGATCGGACAAAATTTGTGACCTGTGAAGTTTTAGTTTCACTTTCACTAAAATCCAATATGGCGGAAAATCCATCATGGCGGAAAATGACGTCATAGGGTGCGTTGAACTCGGCTTGGTCCAAGGATTCCAACGATACCTAATTTTTGACAATCGGCCATACGGGTCAAAAGTTACGTGCGTGAACGCACGTCCAACTTTGGCCTGTTGGTGGCGCTAGAGTGCTCAAGGTGCTGACATGAAACTTGTTGACATGAATCATTGGACTGTCTCCAATCAGTGTGCCAAATTTCAGAACTTTTCGCCAGACGGTTCTATGGGCTGCCATTGACTTCAATGGCGGAATAATAATAATAAATATAGCTGCAAGCAGCAATGTGGGGGCCAAGCAAATAAGCAGAAGTTGGGATTGGACTGGACTAGACTAAGCTAGACTAGACAAGGTTGGACTGGACTGGACTGGACTGGATTGGATTGGATTGGACTGGACTGGACTGGATTGGATTGGATTGGATTGGACTGGATTGGGATTGGGATTGCAGAGATATGAGCCTACTTCATGTGATTGTTGATTGGATTGGATTGGATTTAATTGGACTGGATTGGATTGGACTGGATTGGATTTGATTGGACTGGATTGGGATTGCTGAGATATGAGCCTACTTGATGTGATTGTTGATTGGATTGGATTGAATTGGACTGGATTGGATTGGATTGGGATTGGACTGGACTGAATTGGACAGGACTGGACTGGATTGGATTGGAATGGACTGGATTGGATTGGATTGGGATTGCTGAGATATGAGCCTACTTGATGTGATTGTTGATTGGATTGGATTGAATTGGACTGGATTGGATTGGGATTGGACTGGACTGAATTGGACAGGATTGGATTGGAATGGAATGGACTGGATTGGATTGGATTTGGATTGCTGAGATATGAGCCTACTTCATGTGATTGTTGATTGGATTGGATTGAATTGGATTGGATTGGACTGGACTGGATTGGGATTGGGATTGCAGAGATATGAGCCTACTTCATGTGATTGTTGATTGGATTGGATTTAATTGGACTGCATTGGATTGGACTGGACTGGATTGGATTTGATTGGACTGGATTGGGATTGCTGAGATATGAGCCTACTTGATGTGATTGTTGATTGGATTGGATTGAATTGGACTGGATTGGATTGGATTGGGATTGGACTGGACTGAATTGGACAGGACTGGACTGGATTGGATTGGAATGGACTGGATTGGATTGGATTGGGATTGCTGAGATATGAGCCTACTTGATGTGATTGTTGATTGGATTGGATTGAATTGGACTGGATTGGATTGGGATTGGACTGGACTGAATTGGACAGGATTGGATTGGAATGGAATGGACTGGATTGGATTGGATTTGGATTGCTGAGATATGAGCCTACTTCATGTGATTGTTGATTGGATTGGATTGGATTGAATTGGATTGGATTGGACTGGACTGGATTGGGATTGGGATTGCAGAGATATGAGCCTACTTCATGTGATTGTTGATTGGATTGGATTTAATTGGACTGCATTGGATTGGACTGGACTGGATTGGATTTGATTGGACTGGATTGGGATTGCTGAGATATGAGACTACTTCATGTGATTGTTGATTGGATTGGATTGAATTGGACTGGATTGGATTGGATTGGGATTGGACTGGACTGAATTGGACAGGACTGGACTGGATTGGATTGGATTGGAATGGACTGGATTGGATTGGATTGGGATTGCTGAGATATGAGCCTACTTGATGTGATTGTTGATTGGATTGGATTGAATTGGACTGGATTGGATTGGGATTGGACTGGACTGAATTGGACAGGATTGGATTGGAATGGAATGGACTGGATTGGATTGGATTTGGATTGCTGAGATATGAGCCTACTTCATGTGATTGTTGATTGGATTGGATTGAATTGGATTGGATTGGACTGGACTGGATTGGGATTGGGATTGCAGAGATATGAGCCTACTTCATGTGATTGTTGATTGGATTGGATTTAATTGGACTGCATTGGATTGGACTGGACTGGATTGGATTTGATTGGACTGGATTGGGATTGCTGAGATATGAGCCTACTTGATGTGATTGTTGATTGGATTGGATTGAATTGGACTGGATTGGATTGGATTGGGATTGGACTGGACTGAATTGGACAGGACTGGACTGGATTGGATTGGAATGGACTGGATTGGATTGGATTGGGATTGCTGAGATATGAGCCTACTTGATGTGATTGTTGATTGGATTGGATTGAATTGGACTGGATTGGATTGGGATTGGACTGGACTGAATTGGACAGGATTGGATTGGAATGGAATGGACTGGATTGGATTGGATTTGGATTGCTGAGATATGAGCCTACTTCATGTGATTGTTGATTGGATTGGATTGGATTGAATTGGATTGGATTGGACTGGACTGGATTGGGATTGGGATTGCAGAGATATGAGCCTACTTCATGTGATTGTTGATTGGATTGGATTTAATTGGACTGCATTGGATTGGACTGGACTGGATTGGATTTGATTGGACTGGATTGGGATTGCTGAGATATGAGACTACTTCATGTGATTGTTGATTGGATTGGATTGAATTGGACTGGATTGGATTGGATTGGGATTGGACTGGACTGAATTGGACAGGACTGGACTGGATTGGATTGGATTGGAATGGACTGGATTGGATTGGATTGGGATTGCTGAGATATGAGCCTACTTGATGTGATTGTTGATTGGATTGGATTGAATTGGACTGGATTGGATTGGATTGGGATTGGATTTGGATTGTTGAGATATGAGCCTACTTCATGTGATTGTTGATTGGATTGGATTGAATTGGATTGGGATTGGGTCTTGAGTCCATGTACAAAGTTTGGTTTCAATCCATGAAAGCGTTAGTAAGATATGAGCCTAATTCAAGTCATAGTTTTCCCTAGTGGTCAAAAGACACCAAATGTATTGTAGCTATTCAGGATGTGTTCATGAGTCCACGTCCCAAGTTTGGTGTTGATACGAGAAAGTCTTGCTAATTATAGCACCCCTAGTGGTCAAAAGTCACCAAATTTATTGTGCGTCCTCAGGTTGTGACCACTAGTCCACGTACTAAGTTTGAGGTTGATGCGAGAAAGTATTGCTAATTATAGCGCCCCTAGTGGTCGTCAAAGTACACTAAATGTTTTGTGTGTCCTCAGGATGGGGTCCCAAGTCTATGAATCAAGTTTGGTTTTGATATGTGAAAGCGTTGCTGAGATAGAAGCTAACTTCCTGTAACTCTAGCGCCCCCCTAGTGGTCGAAGGTCACCAAATTGATTGTGTGTCCTCAGGGAGGGGTTCCAAGTCCATATACCAAGTTTGGTTTTGATATGTGAAAGTGTTGCTGAGATATGAGCCTACTTCCTGTGATTATAGCGCCCCCATAGTGGTCAAAAGTCACCAAATTTATTGAGCCTTCTCCTAATTGGGTCCTGAGCCCATGTACCGAGTTTGGTTTTGATACGTGAAAGCTTGGCGGAGATAACATTTCACTTCCTGTTTGGAGGCTTCGCCGCCAATTTCGATTGGTCGTCATGGCTGACTTGTTTTGAATAAAGGTCCAAAAAGCAATGTGTTTGTGACGGTTGGTCTGAAGATCATCTGTGTCAAGTTTCGTGAAAATTGGATGAAGTTTGTGACCTGTGAAAACTTTTAAGTGTTTTTGATGAAATCCAATATGGCGGTCCAATCAATTATGTTAATGTCAAAAGTTGAGATGTGACAGCCTAAGGACCTCCCAAAGTATTGATAGAGATCACTAATATGTTTTAATTTCAAACACATCACCCCATACAGGCCAAAACGTAGTTTTGTTCATTATAGCGCCACCTGTAGGTCAAAAGTCATGAAATTTATTGAGCCTCCTCTTAATTGGGTCCTGAGCCCATGTAGTGAGTTTGGTTTTGATATGTGAAAGCCTTGCCGAGATCTGAGTTCACTTCCTGTTTGGCGGCTTCGCCGCCAATTTTGATTGGTCGTGACTGGCGACCAGCTTTGAGTATGGGTGTCAAAGGCAATGTAATTATGAGACATGGTCTGAAGATCATCTGTGTCAAGTTTCGTGAAAATTGGATGAAGTTTGTGACCTGTGAAAACTTTTAAGTGTTTTTGATGAAATCCAATATGGCGGTCCAATCAATTATGTTAATGTCAAAAGTTGATATGTGTCAGCCTAAGGACCTCCCAAAGTATTAACAGAGATCACTAATATGTTTTAATTTCAAACACATCACCCCATAGAGGCCAAAACGTAGTTTTGTTAATTATAGCGCCACCTGTAGGTCAAAAGTCATGAAATTTATTGAGCCTCCTGCTAATTGGGTCCTGAGTCCATGTACTGAGTTTGGTTTTGATATGTGAAAGCCTTGCCGAGATCTGAGTTCACTTCCTGTTTGGCGGCTTCGCCGCCAATTTTGATTGGTCGTGACTGGCGACCAGTTGTGAGTATGGGTGTCAAAGGCAATGCAATTATGAGGCATGGTCTGAAGATCATCTGTGCCAAGTTTCGTGAAAATTGGATGAAGTTTGTGACCTATGAAAACTTTTAAGAGTTTTTGATGAAATCCAATATGGCGGAGGTCCAATATGGCGGAAAGTAATGTAATAGGAGTCAGTGAACTCAGGTCGGTCCAGGGGTTCCAACTGTATATGGATCTTCAAAATTGGACATACGGTTGAAAAGTTAAGTGCATGGATGCAACGCCAACTTTGAGACATTGGTGGCGCTAGACTGCCTGGGGTTCAGACTTGAAAATTTGTGAAATGGAATATGGGAAGGTATGGAATGAATGTGCCAAATTTCACAACTTTTTACTGTACGGTTCTATGGGCTGCCATAGACTTCAATGGCAGCGGAAAGATGTGTAATAATAATAATAATAAGAAAAGGTAGAATCACTAGGGGTTGCCGCGCAGCTTCGCTGCTTGGCCCCCAATAAGAAAAGGTAGAATCACTAGGGGTTGCCGCGCAGCTTCGCTGCTTGGCCCCCAAATATAGCTGCAAGCAGCAATGTGGGGGCCAAGCAAATAAGCAGAAGTTGGGATTGGACTGGACTAGACTAAGCTAGACTAGACAAGGCTGGACTGGACTGGACTGGACTGGATTGGATTGGATTGGACTGGACTGGACTGGATTGGATTGGATTGGATTGGACTGGATTGGGATTGGGATTGCAGAGATATGAGCCTACTTCATGTGATTGTTGATTGGATTGGATTGGATTTAATTGGACTGGATTGGATTGGACTGGATTGGATTTGATTGGACTGGAATGGGATTGCTGAGATATGAGCCTACTTGATGTGATTGTTGATTGGATTGGATTGAATTGGACTGGATTGGATTGGATTGGGATTGGACTGGACTGAATTGGACAGGACTGGACTGGATTGGATTGGAATGGACTGGATTGGATTGGATTGGGATTGCTGAGATATGAGCCTACTTGATGTGATTGTTGGTTGGATTGGATTGAATTGGACTGGATTGGACTGGACTGGATTGGGATTGGGATTGCAGAGATATGAGCCTACTTCATGTGATTGTTGATTGGATTGGATTTAATTGGACTGCATTGGATTGGACTGGACTGGATTGGGATTGCTGAGATATGAGACTACTTCATGTGATTGTTGATTGGATTGGATTGAATTGGACTGGATTGGATTGGGATTGGACTGGACTGAATTGGACAGGATTGGATTGGAATGGAATGGACTGGATTGGATTGGATTTGGATTGCTGAGATATGAGCCTACTTCATGTGATTGTTGATTGGATTGGATTGAATTGGATTGGATTGGACTGGACTGGATTGGGATTGGGATTGCAGAGATATGAGCCTACTTCATGTGATTGTTGATTGGATTGGATTTAATTGGACTGCATTGGATTGGACTGGACTGGATTGGATTTGATTGGACTGGATTGGGATTGCTGAGATATGAGACTACTTCATGTGATTGTTGATTGGATTGGATTGAATTGGACTGGATTGGATTGGATTGGGATTGGACTGGACTGAATTGGACAGGACTGGACTGGATTGGATTGGAATGGAATGGACTGGATTGGATTGGATTGGGATTGCTGAGATATGAGCCTACTTGATGTGATTGTTGATTGGATTGGATTGAATTGGACTGGATTGGATTGGGATTGGACTGGACTGAATTGGACAGGATTGGATTGGAATGGAATGGACTGGATTGGATTGGATTTGGATTGCTGAGATATGAGCCTACTTCATGTGATTGTTGATTGGATTGGATTGAATTGGATTGGATTGGACTGGACTGGATTGGGATTGGGATTGCAGAGATATGAGCCTACTTCATGTGATTGTTGATTGGATTGGATTTAATTGGACTGCATTGGATTGGACTGGACTGGATTGGATTTGATTGGACTGGATTGGGATTGCTGAGATATGAGACTACTTCATGTGATTGTTGATTGGATTGGATTGAATTGGACTGGACTGGACTGGATTGTACTGGACTGGACTGGACTGGACTGGATTGGATTGGATTGGACTGGATTGGACTGGACTGGATTAGATTTGATTGGACTGGATTGGGATTGCTGAAATATGAACCTACTTCATGTGATTGTTGATTGGATTGGATTGAATTGGACTGGATTGGATTGGGATTGGACTGGACAGAATTGGACAGGATTGGATTCGATTGGATTGGATCGGATTGGAATGGACTGGACTGGATTGGATTGGATTGGGATTGCTGAGATATGAGCCTACTTCATGTGATTGTTGATTGGATTGGATTGAATTGGACTGGACTGGACTGGATTGGATTGTACTGGACTGGATTGGATTGAATTGGACTGGACTGGATTGGATTGGGATTGGACTGGACTGAATAGGACAGGACTGGATTGGATTGGAATGGACTGGATTGGATTGGCATTGCTGAGATATGAGCCTACTTCAAGTGATTGTTGATTGGATTGGATTGAATTGGACTGGATTGGATTGGATTGGATTGGATCGGATTGGAATGGACTGGACTGGATTGGATTGGATTGGGATTGCTGAGATATGAGCCTACTTCATGTGATTGTTGATTGGATTGGATTGAATTGGACTGGACTGGACTGGATTGGATTGTACTGGACTGGATTGGATTGAATTGGACTGGACTGGATTGGATTGGGATTGGACTGGACTGAATAGGACAGGACTGGATTGGATTGGAATGGACTGGATTGGATTGGCATTGCTGAGATATGAGCCTACTTCAAGTGATTGTTGATTGGATTGGATTGAATTGGACTGGACTGGACTAGATTGGATTGTACTGGACTGGATTGGATTGGATTGGATTGGACTGGATTGGACTGGACTGGATTAGATTTGATTGGACTGGATTGGGATTGCTGAGGTATGAGCCTACTTCATGTGATTGTTGATTGTATGGGATTGAATTGGACTGGATTGGATTGGATTGGGATTGGATTTGGATTGTTGAGATATGAGCCTACTTCATGTGATTGTTGATTGGATTGGATTGAATTGGATTGGGATTGGGTCTTGAGTCCATGTACAAAGTTTGGTTTCAATCCATGAAAGCGTTAGTAAGATATGAGCCTAATTCAAGTCATAGTTTTCCCTAGTGGTCAAAAGACACCAAATGTATTGTAGCTATTCAGGATGTGTTCATGAGTCCACGTCCCAAGTTTGGTGTTGATACGAGAAAGTCTTGCTAATTATAGCACCCCTAGTGGTCAAAAGTCACCAAATTTATTGTGCGTCCTCAGGTTGTGACCACTAGTCCACGTACTAAGTTTGAGGTTGATGCGAGAAAGTATTGCTAATTATAGCGCCCCTAGTGGTCGTCAAAGTACACTAAATGTTTTGTGTGTCCTCAGGATGGGGTCCCAAGTCTATGAATCAAGTTTGGTTTTGATATGTGAAAGCGTTGCTGAGATAGAAGCTAACTTCCTGTAACTCTAGCGCCCCCCTAGTGGTCGAAGGTCACCAAATTGATTGTGTGTCCTCAGGGAGGGGTTCCAAGTCCATATACCAAGTTTGGTTTTGATATGTGAAAGTGTTGCTGAGATATGAGCCTACTTCCTGTGATTATAGCGCCCCCATAGTGGTCAAAAGTCACCAAATTTATTGAGCATTCTCCTAATTGGGTCCTGAGCCCATGTACCGAGTTTGGTTTTGATACGTGAAAGCTTGGCGGAGATAACATTTCACTTCCTGTTTGGAGGCTTCGCCGCCAATTTCGATTGGTCGTCATGGCTGACTTGTTTTGAATAAAGGTCCAAAAAGCAATGTGTTTGTGACGGTTGGTCTGAAGATCATCTGTGTCAAGTTTCGTGAAAATTGGATGAAGTTTGTGACCTGTGAAAACTTTTAAGTGTTTTTGATGAAATCCAATATGGCGGTCCAATCAATTATGTTAATGTCAAAAGTTGAGATGTGACAGCCTAAGGACCTCCCAAAGTATTGATAGAGATCACTAATATGTTTTAATTTCAAACACATCACCCCATACAGGCCAAAACGTAGTTTTGTTAATTATAGCGCCACCTGTAGGTCAAAAGTCATGAAATTTATTGAGCCTCCTCTTAATTGGGTCCTGAGCCCATGTAGTGAGTTTGGTTTTGATATGTGAAAGCCTTGCCGAGATCTGAGTTCACTTCCTGTTTGGCGGCTTCGCCGCCAATTTTGATTGGTCGTGACTGGCGACCAGCTTTGAGTATGGGTGTCAAAGGCAATGTAATTATGAGACATGGTCTGAAGATCATCTGTGTCAAGTTTCGTGAAAATTGGATGAAGTTTGTGACCTGTGAAAACTTTTAAGTGTTTTTGATGAAATCCAATATGGCGGTCCAATCAATTATGTTAATGTCAAAAGTTGATATGTGTCAGCCTAAGGACCTCCCAAAGTATTAACAGAGATCACTAATATGTTTTAATTTCAAACACATCACCCCATAGAGGCCAAAACGTAGTTTTGTTAATTATAGCGCCACCTGTAGGTCAAAAGTCATGAAATTTATTGAGCCTCCTGCTAATTGGGTCCTGAGTCCATGTACTGAGTTTGGTTTTGATATGTGAAAGCCTTGCCGAGATCTGAGTTCACTTCCTGTTTGGCGGCTTCGCCGCCAATTTTGATTGGTCGTGACTGGCGACCAGTTGTGAGTATGGGTGTCAAAGGCAATGCAATTATGAGGCATGGTCTGAAGATCATCTGTGCCAAGTTTCGTGAAAATTGGATGAAGTTTGTGACCTATGAAAACTTTTAAGAGTTTTTGATGAAATCCAATATGGCGGAGGTCCAATATGGCGGAAAGTAATGTAATAGGAGTCAGTGAACTCAGGTCGGTCCAGGGGTTCCAACTGTATATGGATGTTCAAAATTGGACATACGGTTGAAAAGTTAAGTGCATGGATGCAACGCCAACTTTGAGACATTGGTGGCGCTAGACTGCCTGGGGTTCAGACTTGAAAATTTGTGAAATGGAATATGGGAAGGTATGGAATGAATGTGCCAAATTTCACAACTTTTTACTGTACGGTTCTATGGGCTGCCATAGACTTCAATGGCAGCGGAAAGATGTGTAATAATAATAATAAATATAGCTGCAAGCAGCAATGAGGGGGCCAAGCAGGCAGTTCAGCAGTCCAGAAGTCCAGATTTGCCATGCAACTCAATGCCGTGGCATCAGGCATATAGCATTAAGCAGTCACAACAAGTTCCATGTCAAACAACCCAAGATTGGCTGAGTTACAAGGTCAAGTTTCACATCAAAACATAACTGATTTTGTGTGGCTGAACCAGGGCTGAGTGTCGCCGCCCCCTCACCCAGCCAGCCCACCGCCGCAACCGCCCCTGCCCGTCCCACCCCGCCCCACCCTTGCACGCACGCATTAGAATTAACTGGATGGAACTCGCTGTCATCAGTTTCACATCAAAAATAAAAGATTGACTGAGATATGATCACACTTGCTGTGATTTAAACATAGAGGTCAACAATTGACGTCATAGGGTGTGTTGAACTCGGCTTGGCCCAAGGATTCCAATGATACCTCATTTTGCCATTCGGGTCAACAGGTCAAAAGTTACGTCCGTAAACACAAGTCCAACTTTGGCCTGTTGGTGGCGCTAGAGCGCTTGAGGTGCCGGCATGAAACTTGGTGAAATGAATTATTGGACTGTCCCCAATTAGTGTGCAAAATTGTATAACTTTTTACCAGACGGTTCTATGGGCTGCCATTGACTTCCATTGCAAAATAATGCGCATCAGCAACTACTGGCCAAAATGCATTTTTGTCAATTACGGTGCCCCCTAGAGGTCAAATGTCACCACATTTCTTGAGCGTCCTCCCGATGGGGTCTGAGGTACATGTACTAAATTTGGTTTTGATACATGAAAGCGTTGCTGAGATATGAAATCACTTCCTGTTTGGCGGCTTCGCCGCAAATTTCGATTGGCTGGTACAGGTCAATGCTTCTGTCAATTGTTCCAGAAAGCAATGCACTCATCAGGCATGGTCTGAAGATGGTCTCTACCAATTTTGGTGAAGAACAGATGAAATTTGTGACCTGCGAAAACTTGTACGTGTTTTTGATTAAATCCAATATGGCGGCCGAATCAATTACGATGACATCACAAGTTGGCTTGTGTTGACCTAAGGACCTTCAACAGTAGTACCAGGCACCACTAGTGTGTTTTAATTCTAAGCACAACTGCTGCTACAGGTCAAAAGCCATGTTTCTTAATTACAGCGCCCCCTAGAGGTCAAAGGTCACCAAATTTCTTGAGCATCCCTCTGATTGGGTCCTGAGTCCATGTACTTAGTTTGGTTATGATAGATGAAAGGGTTGCTGAGATATGAGCTCACTTCCTGTTTGGCGGCTTCGCCGCATATTTCGATTGGTTGTTACGGGCGAACGGTTTTAGTTCCGAAGACAAAAATCGATAACTTTTGTGCGGATTGGTCTGAAGATCATATGTATTAAGTTTCGTTAAAATCGGACAAACTATGTGAGGCGTGAAACTTTAGTTTCACTTTCGATAAAATCCAATATGGCGGAAAATCCATCATGGCGGAAAATGACGTCATAGGTTGCGTTGAACTCGGCTTGGTCCAAGGATTCCAACGATACCTCATTTTTGACAATCGGACAAACGGGTCAAAAGTTACTTGCGTGAACGCACGTCCAAATTTGGCCTGTTGGTGGCGCTAGAGTGCTTGAGGTGCCATCATGAAACTTGGTGACATTAATCATGGGACTGTCCCTAATCAGTGTGCCAAATTTCACAACTTTTTACCAGACGGTTCTATGGGCTGCCATTGACTTCCATGGCGGAAGAAAGTTGCATAATAATAAGAAAAGATAGAAAAACAATGGGTGCCTTCGCAGCTTCGCTGCTTGGCCCCCAAATATAACCGCAAGCGGTGATTTACGGGGTCCGAGCAAAACGAACATGAGGTAGCATAGCTTTTTAGTTTTACATATGCTTTGATTGTTTGGGCCCAATTGTTCAAAAGAAACGTGATCGGATTTCGGTTATCGGATTTCAGTTACCGGATTTCGGCTATCGGATTGGATCAAATCTTGAAAATGGCTTGTTCAAAGGGAAACAAGGATCCTGAAATTGGATTAGATCACATAATCTATTCTTGGTTTTGATCTGGATAAAACCTTCACTTTGTGTTGTTCAAAACTTTTGAGTTAAATTGGAATAAATTTGATGCATAAAATTAGGATTACCCTGTGCTGTAACGTTATAGTGTGCTAACCTCCACAACCTAATAGTATTCTAACAATACCCTATTCTAGTGTGCTAACCTCCACAACCCAACAGTATTCTAACAGTAGTATTCTAGTGCGCTAATCTCCACAACTCGATAGTATTCTAACAATACTCTATTCCACAGGACTATGCATTTGTCATGGATAAGATGAAGCGTCTGTTAATGGAAGGCAGTGTTTCCCACAGAATGGAATTGTATTTGTGGTGGTAGGTGAAGGGGGGTGGGGGTGGGTTCTGTGTTGGAGTCAATAAGATGAACAACCTATAATTATGCAGTTATACTTGCCTTGCACGACAAGTCCTGTCAAGTAGCTGTAACGTTATAGTGTGCTAACCTCCACAACCCAACAGTATTCTATTCTAGTATGCTAACCTCCACAACCCAGCTGAAGGAACTGTAGGGGGCGATGTGGGTCGAGGTAGAGTGAGTGTGTGGCGAGCAGGCAGAGCCTCGGTCAGAAGGCTCAATGGTATGAAGTGATGACACGGAGATGGCAGGTTTCGGTGCAACACAAGTGAACTTTATTTGAGTTTCAATTCATCTGTTCTTTTGTTCTTTACTTGTATGTGTGCTGCATCAAAGAGGAAACAAACAGAAAATGGAGTAATCAGTGAAATGGGGTAAATCAGTACAGATCCCAACTCACAAACAAACCAATTGACATTTGAACAATAAACTGAAATCATATGGCTATATAAGGTACAACTAAACAATACTTGACATCCCAAGTCAACCAACATCACCTAATTATCTCTCACATGGGACTCCAACACACCAAACCAACAAACAAAGACCTTAACTATACACATGATGGCAGAGCTACTCTACAAACTGATAAACATCACAAAAGTCATAGTGAGGGTCATTAAAGTGATGACTTACGTTAACTCAAAGACGCACACAAAGCAGGACACACTGGAGTGCTGGGTTGAGATGAACAAAAGAGTGAACTGAGGGCGCGCAAACAATTTATCCTGGTCTGAGCCCCTGCTCCGGAGCTACAGGGTTTCCCAGCAGGTAAACTGGGTGTGGTTTGGTGACAGAGCCAAACAATCCAGCAATTTCTCCACAGCACCTCCTTACACTGACAGACTTTGGAAAGATTTGCAAAGATTTGGAAAAGATTTTTGAAAGACTACAGTCTCAGACCCTCTCACATCTAAAGACAAGTAGTAGAGTTTTAAGTCACAGACTATGATTTTGCAATGACTAGGGATCTTGCAGGGTCACTATTTACAAGACTGCAACACGATTCCTTTAAATTATTACCCATCGTGCAATAGATAAACAGGAACTGAAAATGATAGCCTACTAAACTCAAAGTCGTATTTTCGTGTTTCTGCAGCATTGTTTCATGCGTGACATCCTTAACCGATACAGAGTTGTTCTGTCAAGTGGAAGAGCCGACTAAATATGTATAAGAAATGACAAATATTATAAGAATAACAAATAATTATAGGCTACAGCTGTGTCGGAGTCAATAAGAAAAACAGCCTATAATTATACAGTTACACTACAAGTCCATATTGACAAGTAGCTGTAATGTAATAGTGTGTTAACCTGCACAACCCAACAGCATTCTATTGTAGTATGCTAACATCCACAACCCAACAGTATTCTAACACTAATGCTTCAAGTGGGATTTGAACTCTCAACCTAAGGATCACCAGTACAAGGCATTATCTCACTGAGCCACTGTCAATCCTACATGTTGGCCAGTCACATTCACATGGTGAAAATGTGTATTGGTAAACACACAACAAGAAAAACTCTAAGCATACATTTGACAATAAAATGAAGGGCTTTCCTAAAAGAGTACACCTGAAATCTTTTTGAAATTCTGGGGCAATAAGACATTTGTAGAGAAGAATACTAATGGATGAAATATAAATATGATAGACTTTATGATGAAGGAAAAATAGTAAACAAAGAAGTTCCCCTGAATGTCATAGAGTGTGAATGTTGATTGGCTGATGTCATTCAGGTGCTGTTCAATGGAATCTTCAATAACCAATAGCATGTGCAGCTTGATCCTGAAGTTCTAATGGGGATTCGAACACTCAACCTAAGAAACACCAGTACAAGGCATTATCCCACTGAGCCACTAACAATCATACACATTGGGCAGTCACATTCAAATGGTGAAAATGTGTGTTGGTAAACACACAAGAAAAACTCCAAGCATACATTTGACAATAAAATGAAGGGCTTTCCTAAAAGAGTACACCTGAAATCTTTTTGAAATTCTGGGGCAATTAGACATTTGTAGAGAAGAACACTAATGGATGAAATATAAATATGATAGACTTAACGATGAAGGAAAAATAATGAACAAAGAAGTTCCCCTAAATGTCAGAGTGTCTCGGCGTTCTGATTCTTGGCAACTAATGACTGTGTATGTTGATTGCCTGATGTCATTCAGGTGCTGTTCAATGGTGTGAATCTTCAATAACCAATAGCATGTGCAGCTTGATCCTGAAGTTCTAATGGGGATTCGAACACTCAACCTAAGAAACACCAGTACAAGGCATTATCCCACTGAGCCACTAACATTCATACACATTGGGCAGTCACATTCACATGTGAAAATGTGTGTTGGTAAACACATAAGAAAAACTCCAAGCATACATTTGACAATAAAATGAAGGGCTTTCCTAAAAGAGTACACCTGAAATCTTTTTGAAATTCTGGGGCAATTAGACATTTGTAGAGAAGAACACTAATGGATGAAATATAAATATGATAGACTTAATGATGAAGGAAAAATAGTGAACAAAGAAGTTCCCCTAAATGTCAGAGTGTCTCGGCATTCTGATTCTTGGCAACTAATGACTGTGTATGTTGATTGCCTGATTTCATTCAGGTGCTGTTCAATGGTGTGAATCTTCAATAACCAATAGTATTCGAGCTAGAGCCTAAAGCACTACCAGGGATTCGAACTCTCAACCTAACAAACATCAGCACTAGGCATTATCCCACTGAGCCACTGACAATCCTACATATTTGGCAGTCACATTCACATGGTGAAAAGGTGTGTTGGCAAACACACAACATCAAGAAAATTCCTAGCATACATTTGACAATAGAATTAAGGGCTTTATAAAAAAGAGTACAGATCTGAAAATGTGCACTGTTAATGGTATCCACATAATGATGGTTGTATGGTTGTTCACCAAGGAAAAAAAAATACTCATATAGGAATATAGGTGATATAGGAGAAATGGGCTGAGTGGTCGAACTTTATTGGTCTATATCTCTGAAATGGAAAAACATATCCAAATTATTTTGATAACTTTTGTGAGGCTTTGTCTAAACATTGTCTGTGAGAATTTTGGTGAAGATTTGATAATTTTTGAAGTATGTGAAACTTTTTATGATGTTTGGCTTTTCTCTGAAATTGTGGCAAAAGTAAACATTTTTAGAGCATAAGACCAGGGTGAAAAAGATGCATCTGAATGTAGAGATTAATATCATGAAAGAATTTTGAGTCTAGGTCAATCTGGTAAGGAGAAATAAGCATTTTTGACAAGAGCGCCACCTTTGGGTGCAGTACCCCAAATTTTGGGTTATGGGTAGTGGGGGGTACTGGTAACAATACTTGAAAATGTTTAGTTTCTAGGACTTACGGTTTATAGGAATATAGGTGATCTAGGAAAAATGGCCTAAGTGGTCTAACTTTATTAGCCTATATCTCTGAAATGGAACAAAATATCAAAATTCTGATCCATAACTTTTGTGAGGCTTGGTCTAAACATTGTCTGTGAGAATTTTGGTGAAGATTTGATTATTTTTGAAGAGTGTGAAACTTTTTATAATGTTTGGCTTTTCCATGAAATTGTGTCAAAAATAAACATTTTTAGACCATAAGACCAGGGCCAAAAAGATGCATCTGAGTTTAGAGATTAATATTATGAAAGAATTTTGAGTCTAGGTCAATCTGGTAAGGAGAAATTAGCATAATTAACTTTTTTTTCCAACAGCGCCACCTTTGGGTGCAGTACCCCAAATTTTGGGTTATGGGCAGAGGGGGGTACTGGTAACCATACCTGAAAATTTGAAGAGTTTTGGAGTTACGGTTTAGGCAGCAGTATGACTTTTACAGAATTTTGGCCAAAAATGAACGGTACAGAAACAATAGGGGTCCTGCAGCTACGCTGCTCGGACCCCTAATAAGAAAAGGTAGAATCACTAGGGGTTGCCGCGCAGCTTCGCTGCTTGGCCCCCAAATATAGCTGCAAGCAGCAATGAGGGGGCCAAGCAGAATAGGCCGGAGTAGCTACGGCGACAAGATAGAACTCAGCAGACACCCGTGATCAACAGGGCTGAAACAGGGCTGAGTATTGCCACGCCTCCGCCAGCCAGCCCCCCCACCTAATCACCCCAGCCCGTCCCACCCCATCCTGCCATGCCCTTGCACGCACGCATTAGAATTAACTGGATGGAACATGTTGTCATCAGTTTCACATCAAAAAATAAAAGATTGATAAAACACATCAGCAACTACACATCAAAATGCAATATTGCTAATTGCAGCACCTCCTACAGGTCAAAGGTCACCAAATTTTTTGAGCGTCCTCCTAATGGGGTCATGAATCCATATAGTAAGTTTGGTTATGATACATGGCAGGGTTGTTGAGATATGAGCTCACTTCCTGTTTGGCGGCTTCGCCACCAATTTTGATTGACTGTTACAAGCGAATGCTTTTGCCAATTGTTCCAAAAAGCAATATATTGATAGATTATGGTCTGAAGATGGTCTCTGCCAATTTTGGTGAGAATCCGCTGAAATTTGTGACCTGTGAAAACTTGTACGTGTTTTTGATTAAATCCAATATGGCGGCCGAATCAATTACTATGACATCACAAATTCGCTTGGGTCGGCCTAAGGACCTCCAACAGTATTACCAGACACCACTAGTGCATTTTAATTCCAAACACAACAGCAGCTACAGGCCAAAAGGCATGTTTCTTAATTACAGCGCCCCCTAGAGGTCAAAGGTCACCAGATTTATTGAGTGTCCCCCTGATTGGGTCCTGAGTCTATGCACCCAGTTTGGCTTTGATACATGCAAGGGTTGCTGAGATATGAGCTCACTTCCTGTTTGGCGGCTTCGCCGCAAATTTCGATTGGCTGTTACAGCCGAATGCTTCTGTAAATTGTTCCAGAAAGCAATGCACTGATAAGGCATGGTCTGAAGATGATCTCTGCCAATTTTGGTGAGGATCCACTGAAATTTGTGACCTGCGAAAATTTTTACGTGTTTTTGATTAAATCCAATATGGCGGCCGAATCAATTACGATGACATCACAAATTGGCTTGGGACGGCCTAAGGACCTCCAACAGTATTACCAGACACCACTAGTGCGTTTTAATTCTAAGCACAACAGCAGCTACAGGCCAAAAGGCATGTTTCTTAATTACAGCGCCCCCTAGAGGTCAAAGGTCACCAGATTTCTTGAGCGTCCCCCTGATTGGGTCCTGAGTCCATGGACTAAGTTTGGTTATGATAGATCAATGGGTTGCTGAGATATGAGCTCACTTCCTGTTTGGCGGCTTCGCCGCAAATTTCGATTGGCTGTTACGCGCGAACGGTTTTAGTTCCGAAGACGAAAAGGAGTAACTTTTGTGAGGATTGATGTGAAGATCAAGTGTGTCAAGTTTGGTGTTGATCAGACAAAATTTGTGACCTGTGAAGTTTTAGTTTCACTTTCACTAAAATCCAATATGGCGGAAAATCCATCATGGCGGAAATTGACGTCATAGGGTGCGTTGAACTCGGCTTGGTCCAAGGATTCCAACGATACCTCATTTTTGACAATCGGCCATACGGGTCAAAAGTTACGTGCGTGAACGCAAGTCCAACTTTGGCCTGTTGGTGGCGCTAGAGTGCTTGAGGTGCCATCATGAAACTTGGTGACATTAATCATGGGACTGTCCCTAATCAGTGTGCCAAATTTCAAAACTTTTCACCAGACGGTTCTATGGGCTGCCATTGACTTTAATGGCGGAATAATAATAATAATAATAATAATAATTCGCAGCTTCGCTGCTTGGCCCCCAATAATAATAAGAACAAATAGAAATATAGCTGCAAGCAGCAATGAGGGGGCCAAGCAGTATAGGCCGGAGTAGCCACGGCGACAAGATAGAACTCAGCAGACACTCGCGATCAACACTTTCAACAAGTGTAACATCAAACATAACTGATTTTGTAGGGCTGAAACAGAGCTGAGTATTGCCACCGCCTCCGCCAGCCAGCCTCCCCACCTAATCACCCCAGCCCGTCCCACCCCGTCCTGCCCTGCCCTGCCCTTGCACGCACGCATTAGAATTAACTGGATGGAACATGTTGTCATCAGTTTCACATCAAAAAATAAAAAGATTGATAAAACTCATCAGCAACTACAGATCAAAATGCAATATTGCTAATTGCAGCACCCCCTACAGGTCAAAGGTCACCAAATTTTTTGAGCGTCCTCCTAATGGGGTCATGAATATTTGTAGTAAGTTTGGTGATGATACATGGCAGGGTTGGTGAGATATGAGCTCACTTCCTGTTTGGCGGCTTCGCCACTAATTTGGATTGGCTGTTACAGCCGAATGCTTCTGTCAATTGTTCCAGAAAGCAATGCACTGATAAGGCATGGTCTGAAGATTGTCTCTGCCAATTTTGGTGAGGATCCGCTGAAATTTGTGACCTGCGAAAATTTTTATGTGTTTTTGATTAAATCCAATATGGAGGAAAATCCATCATGGCGGAAATTGACGTCATAGGGTGCGTTGAACTCGGCTTGGTCCAAGGATTCCAACGATACCTCATTTTTGACAATCGGCCATACGGGTCAAAAGTTACGTGCGTGAACGCACGTCCAACTTTGGCCTGTTGGTGGCGCTAGAGTGCTCTAGGTGCCATCATGAAACTTGGTGACATTAATCATGGGACTGTCCCTTATCAGTGTGCCAAATTTCACAACTTTTCACCAGACGGTTCTATGGGCTGCCATTGACTTCCATTGCAAAATAATGCGCATCAGCAACTACTGGCCAAAATGCATTTTTGTCAATTATGGAGCCCCCTAGAGGTCAAATGTCACCAAATTTCTTGAGCGTCCTCCCGATGTGGTCTGAGGTACATGTACTAAGTTTGGTTTTGATACATGAAAGCGTTGCTGAGATATGAAATCACTTCCTGTTTGGCGGCTTCGCCGCAAATTTTGATTGGCTGGTACAGGCCAAAGCTTCTGTCAATTGTTCCAGAAAGCAATGCACTCATCAGGCATGGTCTGAAGATGGTCTCTGCCAATTTTGGTGAGGATCCGCTGAAATTTGTGACCTGCGAAAACTTGTACGTGTTTTTGATTAAATCCAATATGGCGGCCGAATCAATTACGATGACATCACAAGTTGGCTTGGGTCGGCCTAAGGACCTTCAACAGTAGTACCAGACACCACTAGTGGGTTTTAATTCTAAGCACAACTGCTGCTACAGGCCAAAAGGCATGTTTCTTAATTACAGCGCCCCCTAGAGGTCAAAGGTCACCAGATTTCTTGAGCGTCCCTCTGATTGGGTCCTGAGTCCATGTACGAAGTTTGGTTATGATAGATGAATGGGTTGCTGAGATATGAGCTCACTTCCTGTTTGGCGGCTTCGCCGCAAACTTCGATTGGCTGTAACGCGCGAGCGGTTTTAGTTCTGAAGACAAAAAGCAATACATTAATGGGGCATGGACTGTAGATGATATCTGTGAAGTTTGGTGTCGATTGGACCAAATGTGTGACCTGTGAAGACTTATTAGTGTTTTTGATGAAATCCAATATGGCGGAAAATCCATCATGGCGGAAATTGACGTCATAGGCTGCGTTGAACTCGGCTTGGTCCAAGGATTCCAACGATACCTCATTTTTGACAATCGGCCATACGGGTCAAAAGTTACGTGCGTGAACGCAAGTCCAACTTTGGCCTGTTGGTGGCGCTAGAGTGCTTGAGGTGCCATCATGAAACTTGGTGACATTAATCATGGGACTGTCCCTAATGAGTGTGCCAAATTTCACAACTTTTCACCAGACGGTTCTATGGGCTGCCATTGACTTTAATGGCAGAGGAATAATAATAATAAATATAGCTGCAAGCAGCAATGAGGGGGCCAAGCAGTGAGATCAGCAGGCCAGATTAACCATGTAAATCAATGCCGTTGCATCAGACATATAGCCTTAAGCAGTCACAGCAAGTTCCATGCCATACAACCCAAGATTGGCTGTGTTACAAGGTCAAGTTTCACATCAAAACATAACTGATTTTGTGGGGCTGAACCAGCGCTGAGTGTCGCCGCTCCCTCCCCCAGCCAGCCCACCGCCGCAACCGCCCCTGCCCATCCCACCCCGTCCCACCCTTGCACGCACACATTAGAATGAACTAGATGGAACTCGCTGTCATCAGTTTCACATCAAAAATAAAAGATTGACTGAGATATGATCACACTTGCTGTGATTTAAACACAGAGGTCAAAAATTGACGTCATAGGGTGAGTGGGGGTGTGAACTCGGCTTGGCCCAAGGATTCCAATGATACCTCATTTTGCCATTCGGGTCAACAGGTCAAAAGTTACGTCCGTGAACACAAGTCCAACTTTGGCCTGTTGGTGGCGCTAGAGCGCTTGAGGTGCCGGCATGAAACTTGGTGACATTAATCATGGGACTGTCCCTTATCAGTGTGCCAAATTTCACAACTTTTCACCAGACGGTTCTATGGGCTGCCATTGACTTCCATTGCAAAATAATGCGCATCAGCAACTACTGGCCAAAATGCATTTTTGTCAATTACGGAGCCCCCTAGAGGTCAAATGTCACCAAATTTCTTGAGCGTCCTCCCGATGTGGTCTGAGGTACATGTACTAAGTTTGGTTTTGATACATGAAAGCGTTGCTGAGATATGAAATCACTTCCTGTTTGGCGGCTTCGCCGCAAATTTTGATTGGCTGGTACAGGCCAAAGCTTCTGTCAATTGTTCCAGAAAGCAATGCACTCATCAGGCATAGTCTGAAGATGGTCTCTGCCAATTTTGGTGAGGATCCGCTGAAATTTGTGACCTGCGAAAACTTGTACGTATTTTTGATTAAATCCAATATGGCGGCCGAATCAATTACGATGACATCACAAGTTGGCTTGGGTCGGCCTAAGGACCTTCAACAGTAGTACCAGACACCACTAGTGGGTTTTAATTCTAAGCACAACTGCTGCTACAGGCCAAAAGGCATGTTTCTTAATTACAGCGCCCCCTAGAGGTCAAAGGTCACCAGATTTATTGAGCGTCCCCCTGATTGGGTCCTGAGTCCATGGACTAAGGTTGGTTATGATAGATCAATGGGTTGCTGAGATATGAGCTCACTTCCTGTTTGGCGGCTTCGCCGCAAATTTCGATTGGATATTACGGGTGAACGGTCATAGTTCCGGAGACAAAACACCACAACTTTTGTGAGGCTTGGTCTGAAGATCATGTATGTCAAGTTTGGTGACGATCGGACAAAATTTGTGACCTGTGAAAAATTAGTTTCACTTTCACTTAAATCCAATATGGCGGAAAATCCATCATGGCGGAAAATGACGTCATTGGGTGCGTTGAACTCGGCTTGGTCCAAGGATTCCAACGGTACCTCATTTTTCAAAATCGGATCAACAGGTCAAAAGTTACGTGCGTGAATGCACGCCCAACTTTGGCCTGTTGGTGGCGCTAGAGCCCTCGAGGAGCCGACATGAAACTTGGTGAAATTAATCATGGGCCTGTCCCCAATCGGTGTGCCAAATTTCACAACTTTTTACCAGACGGTTCTATGGGCTGCCATAGACTCCCATGGCGGAAGAAAGATGTTAAATAATAATAATAAGAAATCATAGAAAAACAATGGGGCTTCGCAGCTTCGCTGCTTGGCCCCCAAATATAGCTGCAAGCAGCAATGAGGGGGCCAAGCAGAATAGGCCGGAGTAGCCACGGCGACAAGATAGAACTCAGCAGACACCCGCGATCAACACTTTCAACAAGTGTCACATCAAAATATAACTGACTTTGTAGGTCTGAAACAGGGTTGAGTATTGCCGCCGCCTCCGCCAGCCAGCCCCCCCACCTAATCACCCCTGCCCGTTCCACCCCGTCCCGCCCCGCCCTACCACGCACGCATTAGAATGAACTGGATGGAATATGTTGTAATCTGTTTCACATACAAAAATAAAAGATTGATAAAACACATCAGCAACTACAGATCAAAATGCAATATTGCTAATTGCAGCACCCCCTACAGGTCAAAGGTCACCAAATGTTTTGAGCGTCCTCCTAATGGGGTCATGAATATATGTAGTAAGTTTGGTGATGATACATGGCAGGGTTGCTGAGATATGAGCTCACTTCCTGTTTGTCGGCTTCGCCACAAATTTCGATTGGCTGTTACGGGCGAATGCTTCTGTCAATTGTTCCAGAAAGCAATGCACTGATAAGGCATGGTCTGAAGATGGTCTCTGCCAATTTTGGTGAGGATCCACTGAAATTTGTGACCTGCGAAAACTTGTACGTGTTTTGATTAAATCCAATATGGCGGCCGAATCAATTACGATGACATCACAAGTTGGCTTGGGTTGGCCTTGGGACCTCCAACAGTATTACCAGACACCATTAGTGCGTCTTAATTCTAAGCACAAGAGCAGCTACAGGCCAAAAGGCATGTTTCTTAATTACAGCGCCCCCTAGAGGTCAAAGGTCACCAGATTTCATGAGCATCCCCCTAATTGGGTCCTGAGTCCATGCACCAAGTTTGGCTGTGATACATGCAAGGGTTGCTGAGATATGAGCTCACTTCCTGTTTGGCGGCTTTGCCGCAAGTTTCAATTGGCTGTTTCAGCCGAATGCTTCTGTCAATTGTTCCAGAAAGCAAGGCACTGATAAGGCTTGGTCTGTAGATGGTCTCTGCCAATTTTGGTGAGGATCTGCTGAAATTTGTGACCTGCAAAAACTTGTACGTGTTTTTGATTAAATCCAATATGGCGGCCGAATCAATTACGATGACATCACAAGTCGGCTTGGGTCGGCCAAAGGACCTCCAACAGTATTACCAGACACCACTAGTGTGTTTTAATTCTAAGCACAAGAGCAGCTACAGGCCAAAAGGCATGTTTCTTAATTACAGCGCCCCCTAGAGGTCAAAGGTCACCAGATTTCTTGAGCGTCCCCCTGATTGGGTCCTGAGTCCATGTACTAAGTTTGGTTATGATAGATTTATGGGTTACTGAGATATGAGCTCACTTCCTGTTTGGCGGCTTTGCCGCAAATTTCGATTGGCTGTTACGCGCGAACGGTTTTAGTTCCGGAGACAAAAAGCAGTGCATTAATGAGGCATGGTCTGTAGATGATATCTGTGAAGTTTGGTGTCGATCAGACAAAATTTGTGACCTCTGATACGTTTTAAGACATTTTGATGAAATCCAAAATGGCGGAAAATCCATCATGGCGGAAAATAACGTCATAGGGTGCTTTGAACTCGGCTTGGTCCAAGGATTCCAACGATACCTCATTTTTGACAATCGGCCATACGGGTCAAAAGTTACGTGCATGAACGCACGTCCAACTTTGGCCTGTTGGTGGCGCTAGAGTGCTCTAGGTGCCATCATGAAACTTGGTGACATTAATCATGGGACTGTCCCTAATCAGTGTGCCAAACTTCACAACTTTTCACCAGACGGTTCTATGGGCTGCCATTGACTTCCATTGCAAAATAATGCGCATCAGCAACTACTGGCCAAAATGCATTTTTGTCAATTACGGAGCCCCCTAGAGGTCAAATGTCACCAAATTTCTTGAGCGTCCTCCCGATGTGGTCTGAGGTACATGTACTAAGTTTGGTTTTGATACATGAAAGCGTTGCTGAGATATGAAATCACTTCCTGTTTGGCGGCTTCGCCGCAAATTTTGATTGGCTGGTACAGGCCAAAGCTTCTGTCAATTGTTCCAGACCGCAATGCACTCATCAGGCATGGTCTGAAGATGGTCTCTGCCAATTTTGGTGAGGAACAGATGAAATTTGTGACCTGCCAAAACTTTTATGTGTTTTTTATTTAATCCAATATGGCGGCCGAATCAATTACGATGACATCACAAGTTTGCTTGGGTCGGCCTAAGGACCTGCAACAGTAGTACCAGACACCACTAGTGGGTTTCAATTCTAAGCACAACTGCTGCTACAGGCCAAAAGGCATGTTTCTTAATTACAGCGCCCCCTAGAGGTCAAAGGTCACCAGATTTCTTGAGCGTCCCCCTGATTGGGTCCTGAGTCCATGGAATAAGTTTGGTTATGATAGATCAATGGGTTGCTGAGATATGAGCTCACTTCCTGTTTGGCGGCTTTGCCGCAAATTTCGATTGGCTGTTACGCGCGAACGGTTTTAGTTCCAAAGACAAAAAGCAATGCATTAATGAGGCATGGTCTGTAGATGATATCTGTGAAGTTTGGTGTCGATCGGACAAAATTTGTGACCTGTGAAGAATTAGTTTCACTTTCACTAAAATCCAATATGGCGGAAAATCCATCATGGCGGAAAATGACGTCATAGGGTGCGTTGAACTCGGCTTGATCCAACCATTCCAACGATACCTCATTTTTGACAATCGGCCATACGGGTCAAAAGTTACTTGCGTGAACACACGTCCAACTTTGGCCTGTTGGTGGCGCTAGAGTGCTCTAGGTGCCATCATGAAACTTGGTGACATTAATCATGGGACTGTCCCTAATCAGTGTGCCAAATTTCACAACTTTTCACCAGACGGTTCTATGGGCTGCCATTGACTTCAATGGCGGAATAATAATAATAATAAGAACAAATAGAAACACAATGGGTGCCTTCGCAGCTTCGCTGCTTGGCCCCCAAAAACAATGGGTGCCTTCGCAGCTTCGCTGCTTGGCCCCCAAATATAGCTGCAAGCAGCAATGAGGGGGCCAAGCAGAATAGGCTGGAGTAGCCACGGCGACAAGATAGAACTCAGCAGACACTCGCGATCAACACTTTCAACAAGTGTTACATCAAACATAACTGATTTTGTAGGGCTGAAACAGGGCTGAGTATTGCCACCGCCTCCGCCAGCCAGCCCCCCCACCTAATCACCTCTGCCCGTCCCACCCCGCCCTACCACGCACGCATTAGAATGAACTGGATGGAACATGTTGTCATCAGTTTCACATCCAAAAATAAAAGATCGATAAAACACATCGCAACTACAGATCAAAATGCAATATTGCTAATTGCAGCACCCCCTACAGGTCAAAGGTCAACACATTGTTTGAGCGTCCTCCTAATGGGGTCCTGAACCTATGTAGTAAATTTGGTTATGATACATGGCAGGGTTGCTGAGATATGAGCTCACTTCCTGTTTGGCGGCTTCGCCGCAAGTTTCGATTGGCTGTTACAGCCGAATGCTACTGTCAATCGTTCCAAAACGCGATGCACTGATAAGGCATGGTCTGAAGATGTTCTCTGCCAATTTTGGTGAGGATCCGCTGAAATTTGTGACCTGCGAAAATTCGTACGTGTTTTTGATTAAATCCAATATGGCGGCCGAATCAATTACGATGACATCACAAGTTGGCTTGGGTCGGCCTAAGGACCTCCAACAGTATTACCAGACACCACTAGTACGTTTTAATTCTAAGCACAACTGCTGCTACAGGCCAAAAGGCATGTTTCTTAATTACAGCGCCCCCTAGAGGTCAAAGGTCACCAGATTTCTTGAGCGTCCCCCTGATTGGGTCCTGAGTCCATGGACTAAGTTTGGTTATGATAGGTGAATGGGTTGCTGAGATATGAGCTCACTTCCTGTTTGGCGGCTTCGCCGCATATTTCGATTGGCTGTTACGGGCGAACGGTTTGAGTTCCGAAGACGAAAAGGAGTATCTTTTGTGAGGCTTGGGCTGAAGATCATGTGTGTCAAGTTTGGTGACGATCGGACAAAATTTGTGACCTGTGAAGAATTAGTTTCACTTTCACTAAAATCCAAAATGGCGGAAAATCCATCATGGCGGAAAATGATGTCATATGGTGCGTTGAACTTGTCTTGGTCCAAGGATTCCAACGATACCTCATTTTTGACAATTGGGCCTATGGGTCAAAAGTTACGTGTGTGAACGCACGTCCAACTTTGGCCTGTTGGTGGCGCTAGAGCGCTCAAGATCCCGGCATGAATCTTGGTGAAATTAATCATTGGCCTGTCCCCAATCAGTGTGCCAAATTTCACAACTTTTCACCAGACGGTTCTATGGGCTGCCATAGACTCCAATGGCAGAGGAAAGATGTTAAATAATAATAATAATAATAAATATAGCTGCAAGCAGCAATGAGGGGGCCAAGCAGTATAGGCCGGAGTAGCCACGGCGACAAGATAGAACTCAGCAGACACTCGCGATCAACACTTTCAACAAGTGTCACATCAAACATAACTGATTTTGTAGGGCTGAAACAGGGCTGAGTACTGCCACCGCCTCCGCCAGCCAGCCCCCCCACCTAATCACCCCTGCCCGTCCCACCCCGTCCCGCCCCGCCCTACCACGCACGCATTACAATGACTGGATGGAATATGTTGTCATCTGTTTCACATCCAAAAATAAAAGATCGATAAAACACATCGCAACTACAGATCAAAATGCAACATTGCTAATTGCAGCACCCCCTACAGGTCAAAGGTCACCAAATTTCTTGAGCGTCCTCCTAATGGGGTCATGAATATATGTAGTAAGTTTGGTGATGATACATGGCAGGGTTGCTGAGATATGAGCTCACTTCCTGTTTGGCGGCTTCGCCGCAAGTTTCGATTGGCTGTTACAGCCGAATGCTACTGTCAATCGTTCCAAAAAGCGATGCACTGATAAGGCATGGTCTGAAGATGTTGTCTGCCAATTTTGGTGAGGATCCGCTGAAATTTGTGACCTGCGAAAATTCGTACGTGTTTTTGATTAAATCCAATATGGCGGCCGAATCAATTACGATGACATCACAAGTTGGCTTGGGTCGGCCTAAGGACCTTCAACAGTAGTACCAGACACCACTAATGGGTTTTAATTCTAAGCACAACTGCTGCTACAGGCCAAAAGGCATGTTTCTTAATTACAGCGCCCCCTAGAGGTCAAAGGTCACCAGATTTCTTGAGCGTCCCCCTGATTGGGTCCTGAGTCCATGGACTAAGTTTGGTTATGATAGATGAATGGGTTGCTGAGATATGAGCTCACTTCCTGTTTGGCGGCTTCGCCGCAAATTTCGATTGGCTGTTACGCGCGAACAGTTTTAGTTCCGAAGACGAAAAGGAATAACTTTTGTGCGGCTTGGTCTGAAGAGCATGTGTGTCAAGTTTGGTGACGATCGGACAAAATTTGTGACCTGTGAAGTTTTAGTTTCACTTTCACTAAAATCCAATATGGCGGAAAATCCATCATGGCGGAAAATGACGTCATAGGGTGCGTTGAACTCGGCTTGGTCCAAGGATTCCAACGATACCTCATTTTTGATAATCGGGTCAACAGGTCAGAAGTTACGTGCGTGAACGCAAGTCCAACTTTGGCCTGTTGGTGGCGCTAGAGCGCTCAAGGTGCCGGTATGAAACTTGGTGAAATGAATTATTGGACTGTCCCCAATTAGTGTGCAACATTTTATAACTTTTTACCAGACGGTTCTATGGGCTGCCATTGACTTCCATTGCAAAATAATGCGCATCAGCAGCTACTGGCCAAAATGCATTTTTGTCAATTACGGTGCCCCCTAGAGGTCAAATGTCACCAAATTTCTTGAGCGTCCTCCCGATGGGGTCTGAGGTACATGTACTAAATTTGGTTTTGATACATGAAAGCGTTGCTGAGATATTAAATCACTTCCTGTTTGGTGGCTTCGCCGCAAATTTCGATTGGCTGGTACAGGTCAATGCTTCTGTCAATTGTTCCAGAAAGCAATGCACTCATCAGGCATGGTCTGTTGATGGTCTCTGCCAATTTTGGTGAGGATCCGCTGAAATTTGTGACCTGCAAAAACGTGTACGTGTTTTTGATTAAATCCAATATGGTGGCCGAATCAATTACGATGACATCACAAGTCGGCTTGGGTCGGCCTAAGGACCTCCAACAGTATTACCAGACACCACTAGTGCATTTTAATTCTAAGCAAAACAGCAGCTACAGGCCAAAAGGCATGTTTCTTAATTACAGCGCCCCCTAGAGGTCAAAGGTCACCAGATTTTTTGAGCGTCCCCCTGATTGGGTCCTGAGTCCATGTACTAAGTTTGGTTATGATAGATGAATGGGTTGCTGAGATATGAGCTCACTTCCTGTTTGGCGGCTTCGCCGCATATTTCGATTGGCTGTTACGGTCAAACGGTTTGAGTTCCGAAGACGAAAAGTGATAACTTTTGTGCGGCTTCGTCTGAAGAGCATGTGTGTCAAGTTTGGTGACGATCGGACAAAATTTGTGACCTGTGAAGTTTTAGTTTCACTTTCACTAAAATCCAATATGGCGGAAAATCCATCATGGCGGAAAATGACGTCATAGGGTGCGTTGAACTCGGCTTGGTCCAAGGATTCCAACGATACCTCATTTTTCAAAATCGGGTCAACAGGTCAAAAGTTACGTGCGTGAACGCACGTCAAACTTTGGCCTGTTGGTGGCGCTAGAGCCCTCGAGGTGCCGACATGAAACTTGGTGAAATTAATCAATGTACTATCCCCAATCAGTGTGCCAAATTTCACAACTTTTTACCAGACGGTTCTATGGGCTGCCATAGACTTCAATGGCAGAGGAAAGATGTTAAATAATAATAATAAGAAATCATAGAAACACAATGGGTGCCTTCGCAGCTTCGCTGCTTGGCCCCCAAATATAGCTGCAAGCAGCAATGAGGGGGCCAAGCAGTATAGGCCGGAGTAGCCACGGCGACAAGATAGAACTCAGCAGACACTCGCGATCAACACTTTCAACAAGTGTCACATCAAACATAACTGATTTTGTAGGGCTGAAACAGGGCTGAGTACTGCCACCGCCTCCGCCAGCCAGCCCCTCCACCTAATCACCCCTGCCCATCCCACCCCGTCCCGCCCCGCCCTACCACGCACGCATTAGAATGACTGGATGGAAAATGTTGTCATCTGTTTCACATCCAAAAATAAAAGATCGATAAAACACATCGCAACTACAGATCAAAATGCAACATTGCTAATTGCAGCACCCCCTACAGGTCAAAGGTCACCAAATTTCTTGAGCGTCCTCCTAATGGGGTCATGAATATATGTATTAAGTTTGGTGATGATACATGGCAGGGTTGCTGAGATATGAGCTCACTTCCTGTTTGGCGGCTTCGCCGCAAGTTTCGATTGGCTGTTACAGCCGAATGCTACTGTCAATCGTTCCAAAAAGCGATGCACTGATAAGGCATGGTCTGAAGATGTTCTGTGCCAATTTTGGTGAGGATCCACTGAAATTTGTGACCTGCGAAAATTCGTACGTATTTTTGATTAAATCTAATATGGCGGCCGAATCAATTATGATGACATCACAAGTTGGCCTGGGTCGGCCTAAGGACCTCCAACAGTATTACCAGACACCACTAGTGCGTTTTAATTCTAAGCACAACAGCAGCTACAGGCCAAAAGGCATGTTTCTTAATTACAGCGCCCCCTAGAGGTCAAAGGTCACCAGATTTCTTGAGCGTCCCCCTGATTGAGTCCTGAGTCCATGCACCAAGTTTGGCTTTGATACATGCAAGGGTTACTGAGATATGAGCTCACTTCCTGTTTGGCGGCTTCGCCGCATATTTCGATTGGCTGTTACGGGCGAACGGTTTGAGTTCCGAAGACGAAAATGAATAACTTTTGTGAGGCTTGGTCTGAAGATCAAGTGTGTCAGATTTGGTGTCGATCGGACAAAATTTGTGACCTTTGAAGACTTTTTAGTGTTTTTGATGAAATCCAAAATGGCGGAAAATCCATCATGGCGGAAATTGACGTCATAGGATGCGTTGAACTCGGCTTGGTCCAAGGATTCTAACAATACCTAATTTTTGAAAATCGGATCAACGGGTCAAAAGTTACGTGCGTGAACGCAAGTCCAACTTTGGCCTGTTGGTGGCGCTAGAGCGCTCAAGGTGCCGGTATGAAACTTGGTGAAATGAATTATTGGACTGTCCCCAATTAGTGTGCAAAATTTTATAACTTTTTACCAGACGGTTCTATGGGCTGCCATTGACTTCCATTGCAAAATAATGCGCATCAGCAACTACTGGCCAAAATGCATTTTTGTCAATTACGGTGCCCCCTAGAGGTCAAATGTCACCAAATTTCTTGAGCGTCCTCCCGATGGGGTCTGAGGTACATGTACTAAATTTGGTTTTGATACATGAAAGCGTTGCTCAGATATGAAATCACTTCCTGTTTGGTGGCTTCGCCGCAAATTTCGATTGGCTGGTACAGGTCAATGCTTCTGTCAATTGTTCCAGAAAGCAATACACTCATCAGGCATGGTCTGTTGATGGTCTCTGCCAATTTTGGTGAGGATCCGCTGAAATTTGTGACCTGCAAAAACGTGTACGTGTTTTTGATTAAATCCAATATGGCGGCCGAATCAATTACGATGACATCACAAGTCGGCTTGGGTCGGCCTAAGGACCTCCAACAGTATTACCAGACACCACTAGTGCATTTTAATTCTAAGCAAAACAGCAGCTACAGGCCAAAAGGCATGTTTCTTAATTACAGCGCCCCCTAGAGGTCAAAGGTCACCAGATTTTTTGAGCGTCCCCCTGATTGGGTCCTGAGTCCATGTACTAAGTTTGGTTATGATAGATGAATGGGTTGCTGAGATATGAGCTCACTTCCTGTTTGGCGGCTTCGCCGCATATTTCGATTGGCTGTTACGGTCAAACGGTTTGAGTTCCGAAGACGAAAAGTGATAACTTTTGTGCGGCTTGGTCTGAAGAGCATGTGTGTCAAGTTTGGTGACGATCGGACAAAATTTGTGACCTGTGAAGTTTTAGTTTCACTTTCACTAAAATCCAATATGGCGGAAAATCCATCATGGCGGAAAATGACGTCATAGGGTGCGTTGAACTCGGCTTGGTCCAAGGATTGCAACGATACCTCATTTTTCAAAATCGGGTCAACAGGTCAAAAGTTACGTGCGTGAACGCACGTCAAACTTTGGCCTGTTGGTGGCGCTAGAGCCCTCGAGGTGCCGACATGAAACTTGGTGAAATTAATCAATGTACTATCCCCAATCAGTGTGCCAAATTTCACAACTTTTTACCAGACGGTTCTATGGGCTGCCATAGACTTCAATGGCAGAGGAAAGATGTTAAATAATAATAATAAGAAAATATAGCTGCAAGCAGCAATGAGGGGGCCAAGCAGTGAGATCAGCAGGCCAGATTAACCATGTAAGTCAATGCCGTTGCATCAGACATATAGCCTTAAGCAGTCACAGCAAGTTCCATGCCATACAACCCAAGATTGGCTGAGTTACAAGGTCAAGTTTCACATCAAAACATAACTGATTTTGTGGGGCTGAACCAGGGCTGAGTGTCGCCGCCCCCTCCCCCAGCCAGCCCACCGCCGCAACCGCCCCTGCCCATCCCACCCCGCCCCACCCTTGCACGCACACATTAGAATGAACTAGATGGAACTTGCGGTCATCAGTTTCACATAAAAAATAAAAGATTGACTGAGATATGATCACACTTGCTGTGATTTAAACACAGAGGTCAACAATTGACGTCATAGGGTGTGTTGAACTCGGCTTGGCCCAAGGATTCCAATGATACCTCATTTTGCCATTCGGGTCAACAGGTCAAAAGTTACGTCCGTGAACACAAGTCCAACTTTGGCCTGTTGGTGGCGCTAGAGCGCTTGAGGTGCCGGCATGAAACTTGGTGAAATGAATTATTGGACTGTCCCCAATTAGTGTGCAAAATTGTATAACTTTTTACCAGACGGTTCTATGGGCTGCCATTGACTTCCATTGCAAAATAATGCGCATCAGCAACTACTGGCCAAAATGCATTTTTGTCAATTACGGTGCCCCCTAGAGGTCAAATGTCACCAAATTTCTTGAGCGTCCTCCCGATGGGGTCTGAGGTACATGTACTAAATTTGGTTTTGATACATGAAAGCGTTGCTGAGATATGAAATCACTTCCTGTTTGGCGGCTTCGCCGCAAATTTCGATTGGCTGGTACAGGTCAATGCTTCTGTCAATTGTTCCAGAAAGCAATGCACTCATCAGGCATGGTCTGAAGATGGTCTCTACCAATTTTGGTGAAGAACAGATGAAATTTGTGACCTGAGAAAACTTGTACGTGTTTTTGATTAAATTCAATATGGCGGCCGAATCAATTACGATGACATCACAAGTTGGCTTGGGTCGGCCTAAGGACCTCCAACAGTATTACCAGACACCACTAGTGCGTTTTAATTCTAAGCACAACTGCAGCTACAGGCCAAAAAGCATGTTTCTTAATTACAGCGCCCCCTAGAGGTCAAAGGTCACCAAATTTCTTGAGCGTCCCCCTGATTGGGTCCTGAGTCCATGGACTAAGTTTGGTTATGATAGATGAATGGGTTGCTGAGATATGAGCTCACTTCCTGTTTGGCGGCTTCGCCGCAAATTTCGATTGGCTGTTACGCGCGAACGGTTTTAGTTCCGAAGACGAAAAAGAATAACTTTTGTGCGGCTTGGTCTGAAGAGCATGTGTGTCAAGTTTGGTGACGATCGGACAAAATTTGTGACCTGTGAAGTTTTAGTTTCACTTTCACTAAAATCCAATATGGCGGAAAATCCATCATGGCGGAAAATGACGTCATAGGGTGCGTTGAACTCGGCTTGGTCCAAGGATTCCAACGATACCTCATTTTTGACAATCGGGTCAACAGGTCAGAAGTTACGTGCGTGAACGCAAGTCCAACTTTGGCCTGTTGGTGGCGCTAGAGCGCTCAAGGTGCCGGTATGAAACTTGGTGAAATTAATTATGGGACTATCCCTAATCAGTGTGCCAAATTTCACAACTTTTCACCAGACGGTTCTATGGGCTGCCATTGACTTCAATGGCGGAATAATAATAATAATAATAAATATAGCTGCAAGCAGCAATGAGGGGGCCAAGCAGTTAATTCAGCAGGCCAGATTAACCATGTAAGTCAATGCCGTTGCATCAGACATATAGCCTTAAGCAGTCACAGCAAGTTCCATGCCATACAACCCAAGATTGGCTGAGTTACAAGGTCAAGTTTCACATCAAAACATAACTGATTTTGTGGGGCTGAACCAGGGCTGAGTGTCGCCGCCCCCTCCCCCAGCCAGCCCACCGCCGCAACCGCCTCTGCCCATCCCACCCCGTCCCACCCTTGCACGCACACATTAGAATGAACTAGATGGAACTTGCTGTCATCAGTTTCACATTAAAAATAAAAGATTGACTGAGATATGATCACACTTGCTGTGATTTAAACATAGAGGTCAAGAATTGACGTCATAGGGTGTGTTGAACTTGGCTTGGCCCAAGGATTCCAATGATACCTCATTTTGCCATTCGGGTCAACAGGTCAAAAGTTACGTCCGTGAACACAAGTCCAACTTTGGCCTGTTGGTGGCGCTAGAGCGCTTGAGGTGCCGGCATGAAACTTGGTGAAATGAATTATTGGACTGTCCCCAATTAGTGTGCAAAATTTTATAACTTTTTACCAGACGGTTCTATGGGCTGCCATTGACTTCCATTGCAAAATAATGCGCATCAGCAACTACTGGCCAAAATGCATTTTTGTCAATTACGGTGCCCCCTAGAGGTCAAATGTCATCAAATTTCTTGAGCGTCCTCCCGATGGGGTCTGAGGTACATGTACTAAATTTGGTTTTGATACATGAAAGCGTTGCTGAGATATGAAATCACTTCCTGTTTGGCGGCTTCGCCGCAAATTTCGATTGGCTGGTACAGGTCAATGCTTCTGTCAATTGTTCCAGAAAGCAATGCATACATCTGGCATGGTCTGTAGATGGTCTCTGCCAATTTTGGTGAGGATCCGCTGAAATTTGTGACCTGCAAAAACGTGTACGTGTTTTTGATTAAATCCAATATGGCGGCCGAATCAATTACGATGACATCACAAGTAGGCTTGGGTCGGCCTAAGGACCTCCAACAGTATTACCAGACACCACTAGTGCATTTTAATTCTAAGCACAACAGCAGCTACAGGCCAAAAGGCATGTTTCTTAATTACAGCGCCCCCTAGAGGTCAAAGGTCACCATATTTCTTGCGCGTCCCCCTGATTGGGTCCTGAGTACATGTACTAAGTTTGGTTATGATAGATGAATGGGTTGCTGAGATATGAGCTCACTTCCTGTTTGGCGGCTTCGCCGCAAATTTCGATTGGATATTACGGGTGAACAGTTATAGTTCCGAAGACGAAAAGGAATAACTTTTGTGCGGCTTGGTCTGAAGAGCATGTGTGTCAAGTTTGGTGACGATCGGACAAAATTTGTGACCTGTGAAGTTTTAGTTTCACTTTCACTAAAATCCAATATGGCGGAAAATCCATCATGGCGGAAAATGACGTCATAGGGTGCATTGAACTCGGCTTGGTCCAAGGATTCCATCGATACCTCATTTTTGACAATCGGCCATACGGGTCAAAAGTTACGTGCGTGAACGCACGTCCAACTTTGGCCTGTTGGTGGCGCTAGAGTGCTCTAGGTGCCATCATGAAACTTGGTGACATTAATCATGGGACTGTCCCTAATCAGTGTGCCAAATTTCAAAACTTTTCACCAGACGGTTCTATGGGCTGCCATAGACTTCCATGGCGGAATAATAATAATAATAGGGAAGAAAACATAGAAACACAATGAGGTCCTCGCAGCTTCGCTGCTTGGCCCCCAATAATAAGAACAAATAGAAACACAATGGGTGCCTTCGCAGCTTCGCTGCTTGGCCCCCAAATATAGCTGCAAGCAGCAATGAGGGGGCCAAGCAGTGAGATCAGCAGGCCATATTAACCTTGTAAATCAATGCCGTTGCATCAGACATATAGCCTTAAGCAGTCACAGCAAGTTCCATGCCATACAACCCAAGATTGGCTGAGTTACAAGGTCAAGTTTCACATCAAAACATAACTGATTTTGTGGGGCTGAACCAGGGCTGAGTGTCGCCGCCCCCTCCCCCAGCCAGCCCACCGCCGCAACCGCCCCTTCCCATCCCATCCCGTCCCACCCTTGCACGCACACATTAGAATGAACTAGATGGAACTTGCTGTCATCAGTTTCACATAAAAAATAAAAGATTGACTGAGATATGATCACACTTGCTGGGATTTAAACACAGAGGTCAACAATTGACGTCATAGGGTGTGTTGAACTCGGCTTGGCCCAAGGATTCCAATGATACCTCATTTTGCCATTCGGGTCAACAGGTCAAAAGTTACGTCCGTGAACACAAGTCCAACTTTGGCCTGTTGGTGGCGCTAGAGCGCTTGAGGTGCCGGCATGAAACTTGGTGAAATGAATTATTGGACTGTCCCCAATTAGTGTGCAAAATTTTATAACTTTTTACCAGACGGTTCTATGGGCTGCCATTGACTTCCATTGCAAAATAATGCGCATCAGCAACTACTGGCCAAAATGCATTTTTGTCAATTACGGTGCCCCCTAGAGGTCAAATGTCACCAAATTTCTTGAGCGTCCTCCCGATGGGGTCTGAGGTACATGTACTAAATTTGGTTTTGATACATGAAAGCGTTGCTGAGAAATGAAATCACTTCCTGTTTGGCGGCTTCGCCGCAAATTTCGATTGGCTGGTACAGGTCAATGCTTCTGTCAATTGTTCCAGAAAGCAATGCACTCATCAGGCATGGTCTGAAGATGGTCTCTACCAATTTTGGTGAAGAACAGATGAAATTTGTGACCTGCGAAAACTTGTACGTGTTTTTGATTAAATTCAATATGGCGGCCGAATCAATTACGATGACATCACAAGTTGGCTTGGGTCGGCCTAAGGACCTCCAACAGTATTACCAGACACCACTAGTGCGTTTTAATTCTAAGCACAACTGCAGCTACAGGCCAAAAAGCATGTTTCTTAATTACAGCGCCCCCTAGAGGTCAAAGGTCACCAAATTTCTTGAGCGTCCCCCTGATTGGGTCCTGAGTCCATGGACTAAGTTTGGTTATGATAGATGAATGGGTTGCTGAGATATGAGCTCACTTCCTGTTTGGCGGCTTCGCCGCAAATTTCGATTGGCTGTTACGCGCGAACGGTTTTAGTTCCGAAGACGAAAAAGAATAACTTTTGTGCGGCTTGGTCTGAAGAGCATGTGTGTCAAGTTTGGTGACGATCGGACAAAATTTGTGACCTGTGAAGTTTTAGTTTCACTTTCACTAAAATCCAATATGGCGGAAAATCCATCATGGCGGAAAATGACGTCATAGGGTGCGTTGAACTCGGCTTGGTCCAAGGATTCCAACGATACCTCATTTTTGACAATCGGGTCAATAGGTCAGAAGTTACGTGCGTGAACGCAAGTCCAACTTTGGCCTGTTGGTGGCGCTAGAGCGCTCAAGGTGCCGGTATGAAACTTGGTGAAATTAACTATGGGACTATCCCTAATCAGTGTGCCAAATTTCACAACTTTTCACCAGACGGTTCTATGGGCTGCCATTGACTTCAATGGCGGAATAATAATAATAATAATAATAAATATAGCTGCAAGCAGCAATGAGGGGGCCAAGCAGAGAGATCAGCAGGCCAGATTTGCCATGTAAGTTAATGCTGTTGCATCAGACATATAGCCTTAAGCAGTCACAGCAAGTTCCATGCCATACAACCCAAGATTGGCTGAGTTACAAGGTCAAGTTTCACATCAAAACATAACTGATTTTGTGGGGCTGAACCAGGGCTGAGTGTCGCCGCCCCCTCCCCCAGCCAGCCCACCGCTGCAACCGCCCCTGCCCGTCCCACCCCGCCCCACCCTTGCACGCACGCATTACGCTGTCATCAGTTTCACATCAAAAATAAAAGATTGACTGAGATATGATCACACTTGCTGTGATTTAAACACAGAGGTCAAAAATTTACGTCATATGGTGTGTGGGGGTGTGAACTCGGCTTGGCCTAAGGATTCCAATGATACCTCATTTTGCCATTCGGGTCAACAGGTCAAAAGTTACGTCCGTGAACACAAGTCCAACTTTGGCCTGTTGGTGGCGCTAGAGCGCTTGAGGTGCCGGCATGAAACTTGGTGAAATGAATTATTGGACTGTCCCCAATTAGTGTGCAAAATTTTATAACTTTTTACCAGACGGTTCTATGGGCTGCCATTGACTTCCATTGCAAAATAATGCTACTGGCCAAAATGCATTTTTGTCAATTACGGTGCCCCCTAGAGGTCAAATGTCACCAAATTTCTTGAGCGTCCTCCCGATGGGATCAGAGGTACATGTACTACATTTGGTTTTGATACATGAAAGCGTTGCTGAGATATGAAATCACTTCCTGTTTGGCGGCTTCGCCGCAAATTTCGATTGGCTGGTACAGGTCAATGCTTCTGTCAATTGTTCCAGAAAGCAATGCACTCATCAGGCATGGTCTGAAGATGGTCTCTACCAATTTTGGTGAAGAACAGATGAAATTTGTGACCTGCGAAAACTTGTACGTGTTTTTGATTAAATTCAATATGGCGGCCGAATCAATTACGATGACATCACAAGTTGGCTTGGGTTGACCTAAGGACCTTCAACAGTAGTACCAGACACCACTAGTGTGTTTTAATTCTAAACACAACTGCAGCTACAGGCCAAAAGGCATGTTTCTTAATTACAGCGCCCCCTAGAGGTCAAAGGTCACCATATTTCTTGAGTGCTCTACAGATGGGGATATAAGTCCATGTACTAAGTTTGGTTATGATAGATGAAAGGGTTGCTGAGATATGAGCTCACTTCCTGTTTGGCGGCTTCGCCGCATATTTCGATTGGTTGTTACGGGCGAACGGTTTTAGTTCCGAAGACAAAAATCGATAACTTTTGTGCGGATTGGTCTGAAGATCATATGTATTAAGTTTCGTTAAAATCGGACAAACTATGTGAGGCGTGAAACTTTAGTTTCACTTTCGATAAAATCCAATATGGCGGAAAATCCATCATGGCGGAAAATGACGTCATAGGGTGCGTTGAACTCGGCTTGGTCCAAGGATTCCAACGATACCTCATTTTTGACAATCGGGCAAACGGGTCAAAAGTTACTTGCGTGAACGCACGTCCAACTTTGGCCTGTTGGTGGCGCTAGAGCCCTCGAGGAGCCGACATGAAACTTGGTGAAATTAATCATGGGCCTGTCCCCAATCGGTGTGCCAAATTTCACAACTTTTTACCATACGGTTCTATGGGCTGCCATAGACTCCCATGGCGGAAGCGTAATAATAATAATAGGGAAGAAAACATAGAATCACTATGGGTTGCCCTGCAGCTTCGCTGCTTGGCCCCCAAATATAGCTGCAAGCAGCAATGAGGGGGCCAAGCAGGCAGTTCAGCAGTCCAGAAGTCCAGATTTGCCATGCAACTCAATGCCGTGGCATCAGGCATATAGCATTAAGCAGTCACAACAAGTTCCATGTCAAACAACCCAAGATTGGCTGAGTTACAAGGTCAAGTTTCACATCAAAACATAACTGATTTTGTGTGGCTGAACCAGGGCTGAGTGTCGCCGCCCCCTCACCCAGCCAGCCCACCGCCGCAACCGCCCCTGCCCGTCCCACCCCGCCCCACCCTTGCACGCACGCATTAGAATTAACTGGATGGAACTCGCTGTCATCAGTTTCACATCAAAAATAAAAGATTGACTGAGATATGATCACACTTGCTGTGATTTAAACATAGAGGTCAACAATTGACGTCATAGGGTGTGTTGAACTCGGCTTGGCCCAAGGATTCCAATGATACCTCATTTTGCCATTCGGGTCAACAGGTCAAAAGTTACGTCCGTAAACACAAGTCCAACTTTGGCCTGTTGGTGGCGCTAGAGCGCTTGAGGTGCCGGCATGAAACTTGGTGAAATGAATTATTGGACTGTCCCCAATTAGTGTGCAAAATTGTATAACTTTTTACCAGACGGTTCTATGGGCTGCCATTGACTTCCATTGCAAAATAATGCGCATCAGCAACTACTGGCCAAAATGCATTTTTGTCAATTACGGAGCCCCCTAGAGGTCAAATGTCACCAAATTTCTTGAGCGTCCTCCCGATGGGGTCTGAGGTACATGAACTAAGTTTGGTTTTGATACATGAAAGCGTTGCTGAGATATGAAATCACTTCCTGTTTGGCGGCTTCGCCGCAAATTTCGATTGGCTGGTACAGGTCAATGCTTCTGTCAATTGTTCCAGAAAGCAATGCACTCATCAGGCATGGTCTGAAGATGGTCTCTACCAATTTTGGTGAAGAACAGATGAAATTTGTGACCTGCGAAAACTTGTACGTGTTTTTGATTAAATCCAATATGGCGGCCGAATCAATTACGATGACATCACAAGTTGGCTTGGGTCGGCCTAAGGACCTCCAACAATATTAACAGACACCACTAGTGCATTTTAATTCTAAACACAACTGCAGCTACAGGCCAAAAGGCATGTTTCTTAATTACAGCGCCCCCTAGAGGTCAAAGGTCACCAAATTTCTTGAGCGTCCCTCTGATTGGGTCCTGAGTCCATGTACTTAGTTTGGTTATGATAGATGAAAGGGTTGCTGAGATATGAGCTCACTTCCTGTTTGGCGGCTTCGCCGCATATTTCGATTGGTTGTTACGGGCGAACGGTTTTAGTTCCGAAGACAAAAAACAATGCATTGATGAGGCATGGTCTGAAGATCATGTGTGTCAAGTTTGGTGACGATCGGACAAAATTTGTGACCTGTGAAAAATTAGTTTCACTTTCACTTAAATCCAAAATGGCGGAAAATCCATCATGGCGGAAAATGACGTCATAGGGTGCGTTGAACTCGGCTTGGTCCAAGGATTCCAACGGTACCTCATTTTACAAAATCAGATCAACAGGTCAAAAGTTACGTGCGTGAACGCACGTCCAACTTTGGCCTGTTGGTGGCGCTAGAGCGCTGTAGGTGCCGGCATGAAACTTGGTGCAATTAATTTTTGGCCTGTCCCCAATCAATGTGCCAAATTTCACAACTTTTTACCAGACTGTTCTATGGGCTGCCATAGACTCCCATGGCGGAAGAAAGATGTTAAATAATAATAATAAATATAGCTGCAAGCAGCAATGAGGGGGCCAAGCAGGCAGTTCAGCAGTCCAGAAGTCCAGATTTGCCATGCAACTCAATGCCGTGGCATCAGGCATATAGCATTAAGCAGTCACAACAAGTTCCATGTCAAACAACCCAAGATTGGCTGAGTTACAAGGTCAAGTTTCACATCAAAACATAACTGATTTTGTGTGGCTAAACCAGGGATGAGTGTCGCCGCCCCCTCACCCAGCCAGCCCACCGCCGCAACCGCCCCTGCCCGTCCCACCCCGCCCCACCCTTGCGCGCACGCATTAGAATTAATTGGATGGAACTCGCTGTCATCAGTTTCACATCAAAAATAAAAGATTGACTGAGATATGATCACACTTGCTGTGATTTAAACATAGAGGTCAACAATTGACGTCATAGGGTGTGTTGAACTCGGCTTGGCCCAAGGATTCCAATGATACCTCATTTTGCCATTCGGGTCAACAGGTCAAAAGTTACGTCCGTGAACACAAGTCCAACTTTGGCCTGTTGGTGGCGCTAGAGCGCTTGAGGTGCCGGCATGAAACTTGGTGAAATGAATTATTGGACTGTCCCCAATTAGTGTGCAAAATTGTATAACTTTTTACCAGACGGTTCTATGGGCTGCCATTGACTTCCATTGCAAAATAATGCGCATCAGCAACTACTGGCCAAAATGCATTTTTGTCAATTACGGTGCCCCCTAGAGGTCAAATGTCACCAAATTTCTTGAGCGTCCTCCCGATGGGGTCTGAGGTACATGTACTAAATTTGGTTTTGATACATGAAAGCGTTGCTGAGATATGAAATCACTTCCTGTTTGGCGGCTTCGCCGCAAATTTCGATTGGCTGGTACAGGTCAATGCTTCTGTCAATTGTTCCAGAAAGCAATGCACTCATCAGGCATGGTCTAAAGATGGTCTCTACCAATTTTGGTGAAGAACAGATGAAATTTGTGACCTGCGAAAACTTGTACGTGTTTTTGATTAAATCCAATATGGCGGCCGAATCAATTACGATGACATCACAAGTTGGCTTGGGTCGGCCTAAGGACCTCCAACAGTATTAACAGACACCACTAGTGCATTTTAATTCTAAACACAACTGCAGCTACAGGCCAAAAGGCATGTTTCTTAATTACAGCGCCCCCTAGAGGTCAAAGGTCACCAGATTTCTTGAGTGTCCCCCTGATTGGGTCCTGAGTAGATGTACTAAGTTTGGTTATGACAGATGAATGGGTTGCTGAGATATGAGCTCACTTCCTGTTTGGCGGCTTCGCCGCAAACTTCGATTGGCTGTTACGCGCGAACGGTTTTAGTTCCGAAGACAAAAAACAATGCATTAATGAGGCATGGTCTGACGATCATGTGTGTCAAGTTTGGTGACGATCGGACAAAATTTGTGACCTGTGAAAAATTAGTTTCACTTTCACTAAAATCCAATATGGCGGAAAATCCATCATGGCGGAAAATGACGTCATAGAGTGCGTTGAACTCGGCTTGGTCCAAGGATTCCAACGGTACCTCATTTTACAAAATCGGATCAACGGGTCAAAAGTTACGTGCGTGAACGCACGTCCAACTTTGGCCTGTTGGTGGCGCTAGAGCGCTGGAGGTGCCGGCATGAAACTTGGTGCAATTAATTTTTGGCCTGTCCCCAATCAATGTGCCAAATTTCACAACTTTTTACCAGACTGTTCTATGGGCTGCCATAGACTCCCATGGCGGAAGAAAGATGTTAAATAATAATAATAATAATAAGAATTCATAGAAACACAATGGGTGCTTCGCAGCTTCGCTGCTTGGCCCCCAAATATAGCTGCAAGCAGCAATGAGGGGGCCAAGCAGTGAGATCAGCAGGCCAGATTAACCATGTAAATCAATGCCGTTGCATCAGACATATAGCCTTAAGCAGTCACAGCAAGTTCCATGCCATACAACCCAAGATTGGCTGAGTTACAAGGTCAAGTTTCACATCAAAACATAACTGATTTTGTGGGGCTGAACCAGGGCTGAGTGTCGCCGCCCCCTCCCCCAGCCAGCCCACCGCCGCAACCGCCCCTGCCCATCCCACCCCGTCCCACCCTTGCACGCACACATTAGAATGAACTAGATGGAACTCGCTGTCATCAGTTTCACATCAAAAATAAAAGATCGACTGAGATATGATCACACTTGCTGTGATTTAAACACAGAGGTCAAAAATTGACGTCATAGGGTGTGTGGGGGTGTGAACTCGGCTTGGCCCAAGGATTCCAATGATACCTCATTTTGCCATTCGGGTCAACAGGTCAAAAGTTACGTCCGTGAACACAAGTCCAACTTTGGCCTGTTGGTGGCGCTAGAGCGCTTGAGGTGCCGGCATGAAACTTGGTGAAATGAATTATTGGACTGTCCCCAATTAGTGTGCAAAATTTTATAACTTTTTACCAGACGGTTCTATGGGCTGCCATTGACTTCCATTGCAAAATAATGCGCATCAGCAACTACTGGCCAAAATGCATTTTTGTCAATTACGGTGCCCCCTAGAGGTCAAATGTCACCAAATTTCTTGAGCGTTCTCCCGATGGGGTCTGAGGTACATGTACTAAATTTGGTTTTGATACATGAAAGCGTTGCTGAGATATGAAATCACTTCCTGTTTGGCGGCTTCGCCGCAAATTTCGATTGGCTGGTACAGGTCAATGCTTCTGTCAATTGTTCCAGAAAGCAATGCACTCATCAGGCATGGTCTGAAGATGGTCTCTACCAATTTTGGTGAAGAACAGATGAAATTTGTGACCTGCGAAAACTTGTACGTGTTTTTGATTAAATTCAATATGGCGGCCGAATCAATTACGATGACATCACAAGTTGGCTTGGGTCGGCCTAAGGACCTCCAACAGTATTACCAGACACCACTAGTGCGTTTTAATTCTAAGCACAACTGCAGCTACAGGCCAAAAAGCATGTTTCTTAATTACAGCGCCCCCTAGAGGTCAAAGGTCACCAAATTTCTTGAGCGTCCCCCTGATTGGGTCCTGAGTCCATGGACTAAGTTTGGTTATGATAGATGAATGGGTTGCTGAGATATGAGCTCACTTCCTGTTTGGCGGCTTCGCCGCAAATTTCGATTGGCTGTTACGCGCGAACGGTTTTAGTTCCGAAGACGAAAAAGAATAACTTTTGTGCGGCTTGGTCTGAAGAGCATGTGTGTCAAGTTTGGTGACGATCGGACAAAATTTGTGACCTGTGAAGTTTTAGTTTCACTTTCACTAAAATCCAATATGGCGGAAAATCCATCATGGCGGAAAATGACGTCATAGGGTGCGTTGAACTCGGCTTGGTCCAAGGATTCCAACGATACCTCATTTTTGACAATCGGGTCAACAGGTCAGAAGTTACGTGCGTGAACGCAAGTCCAACTTTGGCCTGTTGGTGGCGCTAGAGCGCTCAAGGTGCCGGTATGAAACTTGGTGAAATTAATTATGGGACTATCCCTAATCAGTGTGCCAAATTTCACAACTTTTCACCAGACGGTTCTATGGGCTGCCATTGACTTCAATGGCGGAATAATAATAATAATAATAATAAATATAGCTGCAAGCAGCAATGAGGGGGCCAAGCAGTGAGATCAGCAGGCCAGATTTGCCATGTAAGTCAATGCCGTTGCATCAGACATATAGCCTTAAGCAGTCACAGCAAGTTCCATGCCATACAACCCAAGATTGGCTGAGTTACAAGGTCAAGTTTCACATCAAAACATAACTGATTTTGTGGGGCTGAACCAGGGCTGAGTGTCGCCGCCCCCTCCCCCTGCCAGCCCACCGCCGCAACCGCCCCTGCCCATCCCACCCCGTCCCACCCTTGCACGCACACATTAGAATGAACTAGATGGAACTTGCTGTCATCAGTTTCACATCAAAAATAAAAAATTGACTGAGATATGATCACACTTGCTGTGATTTAAACACAGAGGTCAAAAATTGACGTCATAGGGTGTGTTGAACTCGGCTTGGCCCAAGGATTCCAATGATACCTCATTTTGCCATTCGGGTCAACAGGTCAAAAGTTACGTCCGTAAACACAAGTCCAACTTTGGCCTGTTGGTGGCGCTAGAGCGCTTGAGGTGCCGGCATGAAACTTGGTGAAATGAATTATTGGACTGTCCCCAATTAGTGTGCAAAATTTTATAACTTTTTACCAGATGGTTCTATGGGCTGCCATTGACTTCCATTGCAAAATAATGCGCATCAGCAACTACTGGCCAAAATGCATTTTTGTCAATTACGGTGCCCCCTAGAGGTCAAATGTCACCAAATTTCTTGAGCGTCCTCCTAATGGGGTCATGAACATATGTAGTAAGTTTGGTGATGATACATGGCAGGGTTGCTGAGATATGAGCTCACTTCCTGTTTGGCCGCTTCGCTGCAAGTTTCGATTGGCTGTTACAGCCGAATGCTACTGTCAATCGTTCCAAAAAGCGATGCACTGATAAGGCATGGTCTGAAGATGTTCTCTGCCAATTTTGGTGAGGATCCGCTGAAATTTGTGACCTGCGAGAATTCGTACGTGTTTTTGATTAAATCCAATATGGCGGCCGAATCAATTACGATGACATCACAAATTGGCCTGGGTCGGCCTAAGGACCTCCAACAGTATTACCAGACACCACTAGTGCATTTTAATTCTAAGCAAAACAGCAGCTACAGGCCAAAAGGCATGTTTCTTAATTACAGCGCCCCCTAGAGGTCAAAGGTCACCAGATTTTTTGAGCATCCCCCTGATTGGGTCCTGAGTCCATGTACTAAGTTTGGTTATGATAGATGAATGGGTTGCTGAGATATGAGCTCACTTCCTGTTTGGCGGCTTCGCCGCATATTTCGATTGGCTGTTACGGTCAAACGGTTTGAGTTCCGAAGACGAAAAGTGATAACTTTTGTGCGGCTTGATCTGAAGAGCATGTGTGTCAAGTTTGGTGACGATCGGACAAAATTTGTGACCTGTGAAGTTTTAGTTTCACTTTCACTAAAATCCAATATGGCGGAAAATCCATCATGGCGGAAAATGACGTCATAGGGTGCGTTGAACTCGGCTTGGACCAAGGATTCCAACGATACCTCATTTTTCAAAATCGGGTCAACAGGTCAAAAGTTACGTGCATGAACGCACGTCAAACTTTGGCCTGTTGGTGGCGCTAGAGCCCTCGAGGTGCCGACATGAAACTTGGTGAAATTAATCAATGTACTATCCCCAATCAGTGTGCCAAATTTCACAACTTTTTACCAGACGGTTCTATGGGCTGCCATAGACTTCAATGGCAGAGGAAAGATGTTAAATAATAATAATAAGAAATCATAGAAACACAATGGGTGCCTTCGCAGCTTCGCTGCTTGGCCCCCAATAAGAACAAATAGAAACACAATGGGTGCCTTCGCAGCTTCGCTGCTTGGCCCCCAAATATAGCTGCAAGCAGCAATGAGGGGGCCAAGCAGTGAGATCAGCAGGCCAGATTAACCATGTAAATCAATGCCGTTGCATCAGACATATAGCCTTAAGCAGTCACAGCAAGTTCCATGCCATACAACCCAAGATTGGCTGAGTTACAAGGTCAAGTTTCACATCAAAACATAACTGATTTTGTGGGGCTGAACCAGGGCTGAGTGTCGCCGCCCCCTCCCCCAGCCAGCCCACCGCCGCAACCGCCCCTGCCCATCCCACCCCGTCCCACCCTTGCACGCACACATTAGAATGAACTAGATGGAACTCGCTGTCATCAGTTTCACATCAAAAATAAAAGATCGACTGAGATATGATCACACTTGCTGTGATTTAAACACAGAGGTCAAAAATTGACGTCATAGGGTGTGTGGGGGTGTGAACTCGGCTTGGCCCAAGGATTCCAATGATACCTCATTTTGCCATTCGGGTCAACAGGTCAAAAGTTACGTCCGTGAACACAAGTCCAACTTTGGCCTGTTGGTGGCGCTAGAGCGCTTGAGGTGCCGGCATGAAACTTGGTGAAATGAATTATTGGACTGTCCCCAATTAGTGTGCAAAATTTTATAACTTTTTACCAGACGGTTCTATGGGCTGCCATTGACTTCCATTGCAAAATAATGCGCATCAGCAACTACTGGCCAAAATGCATTTTTGTCAATTACGGTGCCCCCTAGAGGTCAAATGTCACCAAATTTCTTGAGCGTTCTCCCGATGGGGTCTGAGGTACATGTACTAAATTTGGTTTTGATACATGAAAGCGTTGCTGAGATATGAAATCACTTCCTGTTTGGCGGCTTCGCCGCAAATTTCGATTGGCTGGTACAGGTCAATGCTTCTGTCAATTGTTCCAGAAAGCAATGCACTCATCAGGCATGGTCTGAAGATGGTCTCTACCAATTTTGGTGAAGAACAGATGAAATTTGTGACCTGCGAAAACTTGTACGTGTTTTTGATTAAATTCAATATGGCGGCCGAATCAATTACGATGACATCACAAGTTGGCTTGGGTCGGCCTAAGGACCTCCAACAGTATTACCAGACACCACTAGTGCGTTTTAATTCTAAGCACAACTGCAGCTACAGGCCAAAAAGCATGTTTCTTAATTACAGCGCCCCCTAGAGGTCAAAGGTCACCAAATTTCTTGAGCGTCCCCCTGATTGGGTCCTGAGTCCATGGACTAAGTTTGGTTATGATAGATGAATGGGTTGCTGAGATATGAGCTCACTTCCTGTTTGGCGGCTTCGCCGCAAATTTCGATTGGCTGTTACGCGCGAACGGTTTTAGTTCCGAAGACGAAAAAGAATAACTTTTGTGCGGCTTGGTCTGAAGAGCATGTGTGTCAAGTTTGGTGACGATCGGACAAAATTTGTGACCTGTGAAGTTTTAGTTTCACTTTCACTAAAATCCAATATGGCGGAAAATCCATCATGGCGGAAAATGACGTCATAGGGTGCGTTGAACTCGGCTTGGTCCAAGGATTCCAACGATACCTCATTTTTGACAATCGGGTCAACAGGTCAGAAGTTACGTGCGTGAACGCAAGTCCAACTTTGGCCTGTTGGTGGCGCTAGAGCGCTCAAGGTGCCGGTATGAAACTTGGTGAAATTAATTATGGGACTATCCCTAATCAGTGTGCCAAATTTCACAACTTTTCACCAGACGGTTCTATGGGCTGCCATTGACTTCAATGGCGGAATAATAATAATAAATATAGCTGCAAGCAGCAATGTGGGGGCCAAGCAAATGAGCAGAAGTTGGGATTGGACTGGACTAGACTAAGCTAGACTAGACAAGGCTGGACTGGACTGGACTGGACTGGACTGGACTGGATTGGATTGGATTGGACTGGACTGGACTGGACTGGATTGGATTGGATTGGACTGGATTGGGATTGGGATTGCAGAGATATGAGCCTACTTCATGTGATTGTTGATTGGATTGGATTGGATTTAATTGGACTGGATTGGATTGGACTGGATTGGATTTGATTGGACTGGATTGGGATTGCTGAGATATGAGCCTACTTGATGTGATTGTTGATTGGATTGGATTGAATTGGACTGGATTGGATTGGATTGGGATTGGACTGGACTGAATTGGACAGGACTGGACTGAATTGGATTGGAATGGACTGGATTGGATTGGATTGGGATTGCTGAGATATGAGCCTACTTGATGTGATTGTTGATTGGATTGGATTGAATTGGACTGGATTGGATTGGGATTGGACTGGACTGAATTGGACAGGATTGGATTGGAATGGAATGGACTGGATTGGATTGGATTTGGATTGCTGAGATATGAGCCTACTTCATGTGATTGTTGATTGGATTGGATTGAATTGGATTGGATTGGACTGGACTGGATTGGGATTGGGATTGCAGAGATATGAGCCTACTTCATGTGATTGTTGATTGGATTGGATTTAATTGGACTGCGTTGGATTGGACTGGACTGGATTGGATTTGATTGGACTGGATTGGGATTGCTGAGATATGAGACTACTTCATGTGATTGTTGATTGGATTGGATTGAATTGGACTGGACTGGACTGGATTGTACTGGACTGGACTGGACTGGATTGGATTGGATTGGATTGGACTGGATTGGACTGGACTGGATTAGATTTGATTGGACTGGATTGGGATTGCTGAAATATGAACCTACTTCATGTGATTGTTGATTGGATTGGATTGAATTGGACTGGATTGGATTGGGATTGGACTGGACAGGATTGGATTGGATTGGATTGGATTGGATCGGATTGGAATGGACTGGACTGGACTGGATTGGATTGGATTGGGATTGCTGAGATATGAGCCTACTTCATGTGATTGTTGATTGGATTGGATTGAATTGGACTGGACTGGATTGGATTGTACTGGACTGGACTGGATTGGATTGAATTGGACTGGACTGGATTGGATTGGGATTGGACTGGACTGAATAGGACAGGACTGGATTGGATTGGAATGGACTGGATTGGATTGGCATTGCTGAGATATGAGCCTACTTCAAGTGATTGTTGATTGGATTGGATTGAATTGGACTGGACTGGACTAGATTGGATTGTACTGGACTGGATTGGATTGGATTGGACTGGATTGGACTGGACTGGATTAGATTTGATTGGACTGGATTGGGATTGCTGAGGTATGAGCCTACTTCATGTGATTGTTGATTGTATGGGATTGAATTGGACTGGATTGGATTGGATTGGGATTGGATTTGGATTGTTGAGATATGAGCCTACTTCATGTGATTGTTGATTGGATTGGATTGAATTGGATTGGGATTGGGTCTTGAGTCCATGTACAAAGTTTGGTTTCAATCCATGAAAGCGTTAGTAAGATATGAGCCTAATTCAAGTCATAGTTTTCCCTAGTGGTCAAAAGACACCAAATGTATTGTAGCTATTCAGGATGTGTTCATGAGTCCACGTCCCAAGTTTGGTGTTGATATGAGAAAGTCTTGCTAATTATAGCACCCCTAGTGGTCAAAAGTCACCTAATTTATTGTGCGTCCTCAGGTTGTGACCACTAGTCCACGTACTAAGTTTGAGGTTGATGCGAGAAAGTATTGCTAATTATAGCGCCCCTAGTGGTCGTCAAAGTACACTAAATGTTTTGTGTGTCCTCAGGATGGGGTCCCAAGTCTATGAACCAAGTTTGGTTTTGATATGTGAAAGTTTTGCTGAGATCTGAGTTCACTTCCTGTTTGACGGCTTCGCCGGCAATTTTGATTGGTCGTGACTGGTGACCAGTTTTGAGTATGGGTGTCAAAGGCAATGCAATTATGAGACATGGTCTGAAGATCATCTGTGTCAAGTTTCGTGAAAATTGGATGAATTTTGTGACCTGTGAAAACTTTTAAGTGTTTTTGATGAAATCCAATATGGCGGTCCAATCAATTATGTTAATGTGAAAAGTTGATATTTGACAGCCTAAGGACCTCCCAAAGTATTGATAGAGATCACTAATATGTTTTAATTTCAAACACATCACCCCATACAGGCCAAAACGTAGTTTTGTTAATTATAGCGCCACCTGTAGGTCAAAAGTCATGAAATTTATTGAGCCTCCTCTTAATTGGGTCCTGAGCCCATGTAGTGAGTTTGGTTTTGATATGTGAAAGCCTTGCCGAGATCTGAGTTCACTTCCTGTTTGGCGGCTTCGCCGCCAATTTTGATTGGTCGTGACTGGCGACCAGTTTCGAGTATGGGTGTCAAAGGCAATGCAATTATGAGACATGGTCTGAAGATCATCTGTGTCAAGTTTCGTGAAAATTGGATGAAGTTTGTGACCTGTGAAAACTTTTAAGTGTTTTTGATGAAATCCAATATGGCGGTCCAATCAATTATGTTAATGTCAAAAGTTGATATGTGTCAGCTTAAGGACCTCCCAAAGTATTAACAGAGATCACTAATATGTTTTAATTTCAAACACATCACCCCATAGAGGCCAAAACGTAGTTTTGTTAATTATAGCGCCACCTGTAGGTCAAAAGTCATGAAATTTATTGAGCCTCCTCTTAATTGGGTCCTGAGCCCATGTAGTGAGTTTGGTTTTGATATGTGAAAGCCTTGCCGAGATCTGAGTTCACTTCCTGTTTGGCGGCTTCGCCGCCAATTTTGATTGGTCGTGACTGGCGACCAGTTTCGAGTATGGGTGTCAAAGGCAATGCAATTATGAGACATGGTCTGAAGATCATCTGTGTGAAGTTTCGTGAAAATTGGATGAAGTTTGTGACCTGTGAAAACTTTTAAGTGTTTTTGATGAAATCCAATATGGCGGTCCAATCAATTATGTTAATGTCAAAAGTTGATATGTGTCAGCTTAAGGACCTCCCAAAGTATTAACAGAGATCACTAATATGTTTTAATTTCAAACACATCACCCCATAGAGGCCAAAATGTAGTTTTGTTAATTATAGCGCCACCTGTAGGTCAAAAGTCATGAAATTCATTGAGCCTCCTCTTAATTGGGTCCTGAGCCCATGTAGTGAGTTTGGTTTTGATATGTGAAAGCCTTGCCGAGATCTGAGTTCACTTCCTGTTTGGCGGCTTCGCCGCCAATTTTGATTGGTCGTGGCTGGCGACCAGCTTTGAGTATGGGTGTCAAAGGCAATGTAATTATGAGACATGGTCTGAAGATCATCTGTGTCAAGTTTCGTGAAAATTGGATGAAGTTTGTGACCTATGAAAACTTTTAAGTGGTTTTGATGAAATCCAATATGGCGGAGGTCCAATATGGCGGAAAGTAACGTAATAGGAGTCATTGAACTCAGGTCCGTCAAGGGGTTCCAACTATATATGGATATTCAAAATTGGACATACGGTTCAAAAGTTAAGTGCATGGATGCAACGCCAACTTTGACACATTGGTGGCGCTAGACTGCCTGGGGTTCAGACTTGAAAATTTGTGAAATGGAATATGGGAATGTATGGAATGAATGTGCCAAATTTCACAACTTTTTACTGTACGGTTCTATGGGCTGCCATAGACTTCCAGAGGAGAGGAATTATAATAATAATAATAAGAAAAGGTACAAAAACTATGGGTTGCCGCGCAGCTTCGCTGCTTGGCCCCCAATAATAATAATAAGAACAAATAGAAACACAATGGGTGCCTTCGCAGCTTCGCTGCTTGGCCCCCAAATATAGCTGCAAGCAGCAATGAGGGGGCCAAGCAGTATAGGCCGGAATAGCCACGGCGACAAGATAGAACTCAGCAGACACCCGCGATCAACACTTTCAACAAGTGTCACATCAAAACATAACTGACTTTGTAGGGCTGAAACAGGGCTGAGTATTGCCACCGCCTCCGCCAGCCAGCCCCCCCACCTAATCAGCCCTGCCCGTTCCACCCCGTCCCGCACCGCCCTTCCACGCACGCATTAGAATGAACTGGATGGAACATGTTGTCATCAGTTTCACATCAAAAAATAAAAGATTGATAAAACACATCAGCAACTACAGATGAAAATGCAATATTGCTAATTGCAGCACCCCCTACAGGTCAAAGGTCACCAAAGTTTTTGAGCGTCCTCCTAATGGGGTCATGAATATATGTAGTAAGTTTGGTTATGATACATGGCAGGGTTGCTGAGATATGAGCTCACTTCCTGTTTGGCGGCTTAGCCATCAATTTCGATTGGCGGTTACGGGTGAATGCTTTTGTCAATTGTTCAAGAGAGCAAGATATTCATAGCTTATGGTCTGAAGATGGTCTGTGCCAATGTTAGTGAAGATCAGATGAAATTTGCGACCTGTGAAAACTTTTTGATGTTTTTGATTAAATCTAACTTGGCGGCCGAATCAATTACGATGACATCACAAGTTGGCTTGGGTCGGCCTAAGGACCTCCAACAGTATTACCAGACACCACTATTGCATTTTAATTCTAAGCACAAAAGCAGCTACAGGCCAAAAAGCATGTTTCTTTATTACAGCGCCCCCTAGAGGTCAAAGGTCACCAGATTTCTTGAGCGTCCACCTGATTGGGTCCTGAGTCCATGCACCAAGTTTGGCTTTGATACATGCAAGGGTTGCTGAGATATGAGCTCACTTCCTGTTTGGCGGCTTCGCCGCAAGTTTCGATTGGCTGTTACAGCCGAATGCTTCTGTCAATTGTTCCAGAAACCAAAGCACTGATAAGGCATGGTCTGAAAATGATCTCTGCCAATTTTGGTGAGAATCCGCTGAAATTTGTGACCTGCGAAAATTTTTACATGTTTTTGATTAAATCCAATATGGCGGCCGAATCATTTACGATGACATCACAAATTGGCTTGGGTCGGCCTAAGGACCTCCAACAGTATTAACAGACACCAGTAGTGCGCTTTAATTCTAAGCACAACAGCAGCTACAGGCCAAAAGGCATGTTTCTTAATTACAGCGCCCCCTAGAGGTCAAAGGTCACCAGATTTATTCAGCGTCCCCCTGATTGGGTCCTGAGTCCATGTACTAAGTTTGGTTATGATAGATGAATGGGTTGCTGAGATATGAGCTCACTTCCTGTTTGGCGGCTTCGCCGCATATTTCGATTGGCTGTTACGGGCGAACGGTTTGAGTTTCGAAGACGAAAAGGAATAACTTTTGTGAGGCTTGGTCTGAAGATCAAGTGTGTCAGGTTTGGTGTCGATCGGACAAAATTTGTGACCTGTGAAGACTTTTTAGTGTTTTTGATGAAATCCAAAATGGCGGAAAATCCATCATGGCGGAAATTGACGTCATAGGGTGCGTTGAACTCAGCTTGGTCCAAGGATTCCAGCGATACGTCATTTTTGACAATCGGGTGAACGGGTCAGAAGTTACGTGCATGAACGCACATCCAACTTTGGCCTGTTGGTGGCGCTAGAGCGCTCAAGGTGCCGGTATGAAACTTGGTGAAATTAATCATGAGAATGTCCCCAATCAGTGTGCCAAATTTCAGAATTTTTCACCAGACGGTTCTATGGGCTGCCATTGACTTCAATGACGGAAGCGTAATAATAATAATAATAAATATAGCTGCAAGCAGCAATGAGGGGGCCAAGCAGTGAGATCAGCAGGCCAGATTAACCATGTAAGTCAATGCCGTTGCATCAGACATATAGCCTTAAGAAGTCACAGCAAGTTCCATGCCATACAACCCAAGATTGGCTGAGATACAAGGTCAAGTTTCACATCAAAACATAACTGATTTTGTGGGGCTGAACCAGGGCTGAGTGTCGCCGCCCCCTCCCCCAGCCAGCCCACCACCGCAACCGCCCCTGCCCATCCCACCCAGTCCCACCCTTGCACGCACACATTAGAATGAACTACAGTAGATGGAACTTGCTGTCATCAGTTTCACATCAAAAATAAAAGATTGACTGAGATATGATCACACTTGCTGTGATTTAAACATAGAGGTCAACAATTGACGTCATAGGGTGTGTTGAACTCGGCTTGGCCCAAGGATTCCAATGATACCTCATTTTGCCATTCGGGTCAACAGGTCAAAAGTTACGTCTGTAAACACAAGTCCAACTTTGGCCTGTTGGTGGCGCTAGAGCGCTTGAGGTGCCGGCATGAAACTTGGTGAAATGAATTATTGGACTGTCCCCAATTAGTGTGCAAAATTGTATAACTTTTTACCAGACGGTTCTATGGGCTGCCATTGACTTCCATTGCAAAATAATGCGCATCAGCAACTACTGGCCAAAATGCATTTTTGTCAATTACGGTGCCCCCTAGAGGTCAAATGTAACCAAATTTGTTGAGCGTCCTCCCGATGGGGTCTGAGGTACATGTACAAAATTTGGTTTTGATACATGAAAGCGTTGCTGAGATATGAAATCACTTCCTGTTTGGCGGCTTCGCCGCAAATTTCGATTGGCTGGTACAGGTCAATGCTTCTGTCAATTGTTCCAGAAAGCAATGCACTCATCAGGCATGGTCTGTAGATGGTCTCTGCCAATTTTGGTGAGGATCCGCTGAAATTTGTGACCTGCAAAAACGTGTACGTGTTTTTGATTAAATCCAATATGGCGGCCGAATCAATTACGATGACATCACAAGTCGGATTGGGTCGGCCTAAGGACCTCCAACAGTATTACCAGACACCACTAGTGGGTTTCAATTCTAAGCACAACTGCTGCTACAGGCCAAAAGGCATGTTTCTTAATTACAGCGCCCCCTAGAGGTCAAAGGTCACCAGATTTCTTGAGCGTCCCCCTGATTGGGTCCTGAGTCCATGGACTAAGTTTGGTTATGATAGATGAATGGGTTGCTGAGATATGAGCTCACTTCCTGTTTGGCGGCTTCGCCGCAAATTTCGATTGGCTGTTACGCGCGAACGGTTTTAGTTCCGAAGACGAAAAAGAATAACTTTTGTGCGGCTTAGTCTGAAGAGCATGTGTGTCAAGTTTGGTGACGATCGGACAAAATTTGTGACCTGTGAAGTTTTAGTTTCACTTTCACTAAAATCCAATATGGCGGAAAATCCATCATGGCGGAAAATGACGTCATAGGGTGCGTTGAACTCGGCTTGGTCCAAGGATTCCAACGATACCTCATTTTTGACAATCGGGTCAACAGGTCAGAAGTTACGTACGTGAACGCAAGTCCAACTTTGGCCTGTTGGTGGCGCTAGAGCGCTCAAGGTGCCGGTATGAAACTTGGTGAAATTAATTATGGGACTATCCCTAATCAGTGTGCCAAATTTCACAACTTTTCACCAGACGGTTCTATGGGCTGCCATTGACTTCAATGGCGGAATAATAATAATAAATATAGCTGCAAGCAGCAATGAGGGGGCCAAGCAGTATAGGCCGGAGTAGCCACGGCGACAAGATAGAACTCAGCAGACACTCGCGATCAACACTTTCAACAAGTGTCACATCAAACATAACTGATTTTGTAGGGCTGAAACAGGGCTGAGTACTGCCACCGCCTCCGCCAGCCAGCCCCCCCACCTAATCACCCCTGCCCGTCCCACCCCGTCCCGCCCCGCCCTACCACGCACGCATTACAATGACTGGATGGAATATGTTGTCATCTGTTTCACATCCAAAAATAAAAGATCGATAAAACACATCGCAACTACAGATCAAAATGCAACATTGCTAATTGCAGCACCCCCTACAGGTCAAAGGTCACCAAATTTCTTGAGCGTCCTCCTAATGGGGTCATGAATATATGTAGTAAGTTTGGTGATGATACATGGCAGGGTTGCTGAGATATGAGCTCACTTCCTGTTTGGCGGCTTCGCCGCAAGTTTCGATTGGCTGTTACAGCCGAATGCTACTGTCAATCGTTCCAAAAAGCGATGCACTGATAAGGCATGGTCTGAAGATGTTGTCTGCCAATTTTGGTGAGGATCCGCTGAAATTTGTGACCTGCGAAAATTCGTACGTGTTTTTGATTAAATCCAATATGGCGGCCGAATCAATTACGATGACATCACAAGTTGGCTTGGGTCGGCCTAAGGACCTTCAACAGTAGTACCAGACACCACTAATGGGTTTTAATTCTAAGCACAACTGCTGCTACAGGCCAAAAGGCATGTTTCTTAATTACAGCGCCCCCTAGAGGTCAAAGGTCACCAGATTTCTTGAGCGTCCCCCTGATTGGGTCCTGAGTCCATGGACTAAGTTTGGTTATGATAGATGAATGGGTTGCTGAGATATGAGCTCACTTCCTGTTTGGCGGCTTCGCCGCAAATTTCGATTGGCTGTTACGCGCGAACAGTTTTAGTTCCGAAGACGAAAAGGAATAACTTTTGTGCGGCTTGGTCTGAAGAGCATGTGTGTCAAGTTTGGTGACGATCGGACAAAATTTGTGACCTGTGAAGTTTTAGTTTCACTTTCACTAAAATCCAATATGGCGGAAAATCCATCATGGCGGAAAATGACGTCATAGGGTGCGTTGAACTCGGCTTGGTCCAAGGATTCCAACGATACCTCATTTTTGATAATCGGGTCAACAGGTCAGAAGTTACGTGCGTGAACGCAAGTCCAACTTTGGCCTGTTGGTGGCGCTAGAGCGCTCAAGGTGCCGGTATGAAACTTGGTGAAATGAATTATTGGACTGTCCCCAATTAGTGTGCAACATTTTATAACTTTTTACCAGACGGTTCTATGGGCTGCCATTGACTTCCATTGCAAAATAATGCGCATCAGCAGCTACTGGCCAAAATGCATTTTTGTCAATTACGGTGCCCCCTAGAGGTCAAATGTCACCAAATTTCTTGAGCGTCCTCCCGATGGGGTCTGAGGTACATGTACTAAATTTGGTTTTGATACATGAAAGCGTTGCTGAGATATTAAATCACTTCCTGTTTGGTGGCTTCGCCGCAAATTTCGATTGGCTGGTACAGGTCAATGCTTCTGTCAATTGTTCCAGAAAGCAATGCACTCATCAGGCATGGTCTGTTGATGGTCTCTGCCAATTTTGGTGAGGATCCGCTGAAATTTGTGACCTGCAAAAACGTGTACGTGTTTTTGATTAAATCCAATATGGTGGCCGAATCAATTACGATGACATCACAAGTCGGCTTGGGTCGGCCTAAGGACCTCCAACAGTATTACCAGACACCACTAGTGCATTTTAATTCTAAGCAAAACAGCAGCTACAGGCCAAAAGGCATGTTTCTTAATTACAGCGCCCCCTAGAGGTCAAAGGTCACCAGATTTTTTGAGCGTCCCCCTGATTGGGTCCTGAGTCCATGTACTAAGTTTGGTTATGATAGATGAATGGGTTGCTGAGATATGAGCTCACTTCCTGTTTGGCGGCTTCGCCGCATATTTCGATTGGCTGTTACGGTCAAACGGTTTGAGTTCCGAAGACGAAAAGTGATAACTTTTGTGCGGCTTCGTCTGAAGAGCATGTGTGTCAAGTTTGGTGACGATCGGACAAAATTTGTGACCTGTGAAGTTTTAGTTTCACTTTCACTAAAATCCAATATGGCGGAAAATCCATCATGGCGGAAAATGACGTCATAGGGTGCGTTGAACTCGGCTTGGTCCAAGGATTCCAACGATACCTCATTTTTCAAAATCGGGTCAACAGGTCAAAAGTTACGTGCGTGAACGCACGTCAAACTTTGGCCTGTTGGTGGCGCTAGAGCCCTCGAGGTGCCGACATGAAACTTGGTGAAATTAATCAATGTACTATCCCCAATCAGTGTGCCAAATTTCACAACTTTTTACCAGACGGTTCTATGGGCTGCCATAGACTTCAATGGCAGAGGAAAGATGTTAAATAATAATAATAAGAAATCATAGAAACACAATGGGTGCCTTCGCAGCTTCGCTGCTTGGCCCCCAATAATAAATATAGCTGCAAGCAGCAATGTGGGGGCCAAGCAGGCAGTTCAGCAGTCCAGATTTGCCATGCAACTCAATGCCGTGGCATCAGGCATATAGCATTAAGCAGTCACAACAAGTTCCATGTCAAACAACCCAAGATTGGCTGAGTTACAAGGTCAAGTTTCACATCAAAACATAACTGATTTTGTGTGGCTGAACCAGGGCTGAGTGTCGCCGCCCCCTCACCCAGCCAACCCACCGCCGCAACCGGCCCTGCCCGTCCCACCCCGCCCCACCCTTGCACGCACGCATTAGAATTAACTGGATGGAACTCGCTGTCATCAGTTTCACATCAAAAATAAAAGATTGACTGAGATATGATCACACTTGCTGTGATTTAAACATAGAGGTCAACAATTGACGTCATAGGGTGTGTTGAACTCGGCTTGGCCCAAGGATTCCAATGATACCTTATTTTGCCATTAGGGTCAACAGGTCAAAAGTTACGTCCGTAAACACAAGTCCAACTTTGGCCTGTTGGTGGCGCTAGAGCGCTTGAGGTGCCGGCATGAAACTTGGTGAAATGAATTATTGGACTGTCACCAATTAGTGTGCAAAATTGTATAACTTTTTACCAGACGGTTCTATGGGCTGCCATTGACTTCCATTGCAAAATAATGCGCATCAGCAACTACTGGCCAAAATGCATTTTTGTCAATTACGGAGCCCCCTAGAGGTCAAATGTCACCAAATTTCTTGAGCGTCCTCCCGATGTGGTCTGAGGTACATGTACTAAGTTTGGTTTTGATACATGAAAGCGCTGCTGAGATATGAAATCACTTCCTGTTTGGCGGCTTCGCCGCATATTTTGATTGGCTGGTACAGGCCAAAGCTTCTGTCAATTGTTCCAGAAAGCAATGCACTCATCAGGCATGGTCTGAAGATGGTCTCTGCCAATTTTGGTGAGGAACAGATGAAATTTGTGACCTGCTAAAACTTTTTTGTGTTTTTGATTTAATCCAATATGGCGGCCGAATCAATTACGATGACATCACAAGTTGGCTTGGGTCGGCCTAAGGACCTTCAACAGTAGTACCAGCCACCACTAATGGGTTTTAATTCTAAGCACAACTGCTGCTACAGGCCAAAAGGCATGTTTCTTAATTACAGCTCCCCCTAGAGGTCAAAGGTCACCAGATTTCTTGAGCGTCCCCCTGATTGGGTCCTGAGTCCATGGACTAAGTTTGGTTATGATAGATGAATGGGTTGCTGAGATATGAGCTCACTTCCTGTTTGGCGGCTTCGCCGCAAATTTCGATTGGCGAACGGTTTTAGTTCCGAAGACGAAAAGGAATAACTTTTGTGCGGCTTGGTCTGAAGAGCATGTGTGTCAAGTTTGGTGACGATCGGACAAAATTTGTGACCTGTGAAGTTTTAGTTTCACTTTCACTAAAATCCAATATGGCGGAAAATCCATCATGGCGGAAAATGACGTCATAGGGTGCGTTGAACTCGGCTTGGTCCAAGGATTCCAACGATACCTCATTTTTGACAATCGGGTCAACAGGTCAGAAGTTACGTGCGTGAACGCAAGTCCAACTTTGGCCTGTTGGTGGCGCTAGAGCGCTCAAGGTGCCGGTATGAAACTTGGTGAAATTAATTATTGGACTGTCCCCAATTAGTGTGCAAAATTTTATAACTTTTTACCAGACGGTTCTATGGGCTGCCATTGACTTCCATTGCAAAATAATGCACATCAGCAACTACTGGCCAAAATGCATTTTTGTCAATTACGGTGCCCCCTAGAGGTCAAATGTCACCAAATTTCTTGAGCGTCCTCCCGATGGGGTCTGAGGTACATGTACTAAATTTGGTTTTGATACATGAAAGCGTTGCTGAGATATGAAATCACTTCCTGTTTGGTGGCTTCGCCGCAAATTTCGATTGGCTGGTACAGGTCAATGCTTCTGTCAATTGTTCCAGAAAGCAATGCACTCATCAGGCATGGTCTGTTGATGGTCTCTGCCAATTTTGGTGAGGATCCGCTGAAATTTGTGACCTGCAAAAACGTGTACGTGTTTTTGATTAAATCCAATATGGCGGCCAAATCAATTACGATGACATCACAAGTTGGCCTGGGTTGGCCTAAGGACCTCCAACAGTATTATAAGACACCACTAGTGTGTTTTAATTCTAAGCACAACAGCAGCTACAGGCCAAAAGGCATGTTTCTTAATTACAGCGCCCCCTAGAGGTCAAAGGTCACCAAATTTCTTGAGCGTCCCCCTCATGGGGTACTGAGTATATATACTAAGTTTGGTTATGATAGATGAATGGGTTGCTGAGATATGAGCTCACTTCCTGTTTGGCGGCTTCGCCGCAAATTTCGATTGGCTGTTACGCGCGAACGGTTTTAGTTCCGAAGACGAAAAAGAATAACTTTTGTGCGGCTTGGTCTGAAGAGCATGTGTGTCAAGTTTGGTGACGATCGGACAAAATTTGTGACCTGTGAAGTTTTAGTTTCACTTTCACTAAAATCCAATATGGCGGAAAATCCATCATGGCGGAAAATGACGTCATAGGGTGCGTTGAACTCGGCTTGGTCCAAGGATTCCAACGATACCTCATTTTTGACAATCGGGTCAACAGGTCAGAAGTTACGTGCGTGAACGCAAGTCCAACTTTGGCCTGTTGGTGGCGCTAGAGCGCTCAAGGTGCCGGTATGAAACTTGGTGAAATTAATTATGGGACTATCCCTAATCAGTGTGCCAAATTTCACAACTTTTCACCAGACGGTTCTATGGGCTGCCATTGACTTCAATGGCGGAATAATAATAATAATAAATATAGCTGCAAGCAGCAATGAGGGGGCCAAGCAGTGAGATCAGCAGGCCAGATTTGCCATGTAAGTCAATGCCGTTGCATCAGACATATAGCCTTAAGCAGTCACAGCAAGTTCCATGCCATACAACCCAAGATTGGCTGAGTTACAAGGTCAAGTTTCACATCAAAACATAACTGATTTTGTGGGGCTGAACCAGGGCTGAGTGTCGCCGCCCCCTCCCCCAGCCAGCCCACCGCCACAACCGCCCCTGCCCATCCCGCCCCACCCTTGCACGCACGCATTAGAATTAACTGGATGGAACTCGCTGTCATCAGTTTCACATCAAAAATAAAAGATTGACTGAGATATGATCACACTTGCCGTGATTTAAACATAGAGGTCAACAATTGACGTCATAGGGTGTGTTGAACTCGGCTTGGCCCAAGGATTCCAATGATACCTCATTTTGCCATTCGGGTCAACAGGTCAAAAGTTACGTCCGTAAACACAAGTCCAACTTTGGCCTGTTGGTGGCGCTAGAGCGCTTGAGGTGCTGGCATGAAACTTGGTGAAATGAATTATTGGACTGTCCCCAATTAGTGTGCAAAATTGTATAACTTTTTACCAGACGGTTCTATGGGCTGCCATTGACTTCCATTGCAAAATAATGTGCATCAGCAACTACTGGCCAAAATGCATTTTTGTCAATTACGGTGCCCCCTAGAGGTCAAATGTCACCAAATTTCTTGAGCGTCCTCCCGATGGGGTCTGAGGTACATGTACTAAATTTGGTTTTGATACATGAAAGCGTTCCTGAGATATGAAATCACTTCCTGTTTGGCGGCTTCGCCGCATATTTTGATTGGCTGGTACAGGCCAAAGCTTCTGTCAATTGTTCCAGAAAGCAATGCACTCATCAGGCATGGTCTGAAGATGGTATCTGCCAATTTTGGTGAGGAACAGATGAAATTTGTGACCTGCCAAAACTTTTTTGTGTTTTTGATTTAATCCAATATGGCGGCCGAATCAATTACGATGACATCACAAGTTGGCTTGGGTCGGCCTAAGGACCTTCAACAGTAGTACCAGACACCACTAATGGGTTTTAATTCTAAGCACAACTGCTGCTACAGGCCAAAAGGCATGTTTCTTAATTACAGCGCCCCCTAGAGGTCAAAGGTCACCAGATTTCTTGAGCATCCCCCTGATTGGGTCCTGAGTCCATGGACTAAGTTTGGTTATGATAGATGAATGGGTTGCTGAGATATGAGCTCACTTCCTGTTTGGCGGCTTCGCCGCAAATTTCGATTGGCTGTTACGCGCGAACGGTTTTAGTTCTGAAGACGAAAAGGAATAACTTTTGTGCGGCTTGGTCTGAAGAGCATGTGTGTCAAGTTTGGTGACGATCGGACAAAATTTGTGACCTGTGAAGTTTTAGTTTCACTTTCACTAAAATCCAATATGGCGGAAAATCCATCATGGCGGAAAATGACGTCATAGGGTGCATTGAACTCGGCTTGGTCCAAGGATTCCATCGATACCTCATTTTTGACAATCGGCCATACAGGTCAAAAGTTACGTGCATGAACGCACGTCCAACTTTGGCCTATTGGTGGCGCTAGAGTGCTCTAGGTGCCATCATGAAACTTGGTGACATTAATCATGGGACTGTCCCTAATCAGTGTGCCAAATTTCAAAACTTTTCACCAGACGGTTCTATGGGCTGCCATAGACTTCCATGGCGGAATAATAATAATAATAGGGAAGAAAACATAGAAACACAATGAGGTCCTCGCAGCTTCGCTGCTTGGCCCCCAATAATAATAAGAACAAATAGAAACACAATGGGTGCCTTCGCAGCTTCGCTGCTTGGCCCCCAATAATAAGAACAAATAGAAACACAATGGGTGCCTTCGCAGCTTCGCTGCTTGGCCCCCAAATATAGCTGCAAGCAGCAATGAGGGGGCCAAGCAGTGAGATCAGCAGGCCAGATTAACCATGTAAATCAATGCCGTTGCATCAGACATATAGCCTTAAGCAGTCACAGCAAGTTCCATGCCATACAACCCAAGATTGGCTGAGTTACAAGGTCAAGTTTCACATCAAAACATAACTGATTTTGTGGGGCTGAACCAGGGCTGAGTGTCGCCGCCCCCTCCCCCAGCCAGCCCACCGCCGCAACCGCCCCTGCCCATCCCACCCCGTCCCACCCTTGCACGCACACATTAGAATGAACTAGATGGAACTCGCTGTCATCAGTTTCACATCAAAAATAAAAGATCGACTGAGATATGATCACACTTGCTGTGATTTAAACACAGAGGTCAAAAATTGACGTCATAGGGTGTGTGGGGGTGTGAACTCGGCTTGGCCCAAGGATTCCAATGATACCTCATTTTGCCATTCGGGTCAACAGGTCAAAAGTTACGTCCGTGAACACAAGTCCAACTTTGGCCTGTTGGTGGCGCTAGAGCGCTTGAGGTGCCGGCATGAAACTTGGTGAAATGAATTATTGGACTGTCCCCAATTAGTGTGCAAAATTTTATAACTTTTTACCAGACGGTTCTATGGGCTGCCATTGACTTCCATTGCAAAATAATGCGCATCAGCAACTACTGGCCAAAATGCATTTTTGTCAATTACGGTGCCCCCTAGAGGTCAAATGTCACCAAATTTCTTGAGCGTTCTCCCGATGGGGTCTGAGGTACATGTACTAAATTTGGTTTTGATACATGAAAGCGTTGCTGAGATATGAAATCACTTCCTGTTTGGCGGCTTCGCCGCAAATTTCGATTGGCTGGTACAGGTCAATGCTTCTGTCAATTGTTCCAGAAAGCAATGCACTCATCAGGCATGGTCTGAAGATGGTCTCTACCAATTTTGGTGAAGAACAGATGAAATTTGTGACCTGCGAAAACTTGTACGTGTTTTTGATTAAATTCAATATGGCGGCCGAATCAATTACGATGACATCACAAGTTGGCTTGGGTCGGCCTAAGGACCTCCAACAGTATTACCAGACACCACTAGTGCGTTTTAATTCTAAGCACAACTGCAGCTACAGGCCAAAAAGCATGTTTCTTAATTACAGCGCCCCCTAGAGGTCAAAGGTCACCAAATTTCTTGAGCGTCCCCCTGATTGGGTCCTGAGTCCATGGACTAAGTTTGGTTATGATAGATGAATGGGTTGCTGAGATATGAGCTCACTTCCTGTTTGGCGGCTTCGCCGCAAATTTCGATTGGCTGTTACGCGCGAACGGTTTTAGTTCCGAAGACGAAAAAGAATAACTTTTGTGCGGCTTGGTCTGAAGAGCATGTGTGTCAAGTTTGGTGACGATCGGACAAAATTTGTGACCTGTGAAGTTTTAGTTTCACTTTCACTAAAATCCAATATGGCGGAAAATCCATCATGGCGGAAAATGACGTCATAGGGTGCGTTGAACTCGGCTTGGTCCAAGGATTCCAACGATACCTCATTTTTGACAATCGGGTCAACAGGTCAGAAGTTACGTGCGTGAACGCAAGTCCAACTTTGGCCTGTTGGTGGCGCTAGAGCGCTCAAGGTGCCGGTATGAAACTTGGTGAAATTAATTATGGGACTATCCCTAATCAGTGTGCCAAATTTCACAACTTTTCACCAGACGGTTCTATGGGCTGCCATTGACTTCAATGGCGGAATAATAATAATAATAATAAATATAGCTGCAAGCAGCAATGAGGGGGCCAAGCAGTGAGATCAGCAGGCCAGATTAACCATGTAAATCAATGCCGTTGCATCAGACATATAGCCTTAAGCAGTCACAGCAAGTTCCATGCCATACAACCCAAGATTGGCTGAGTTACAAGGTCAAGTTTCACATCAAAACATAACTGATTTTGTGGGGCTGAACCAGGGCTGAGTGTCGCCGCCCCCTCCCCCAGCCAGCCCACCGCCGCAACCGCCCCTGCCCATCCCACCCCGTCCCACCCTTGCACGCACACATTAGAATGAACTAGATGGAACTTGCGGTCATCAGTTTCACATCAAAAATAAAAGATTGACTGAGATATGATCACACTTGCTGTGATTTAAACACAGAGGTCAAAAATTGACGTCATAGGGTGTGTGGGGGTGTGAACTCGGCTTGGCCCAAGGATTCCAATGATACCTCATTTTGCCATTCGGGTCAACAGATCAAAAGTTACGTCCGTGAACACAAGTCCAACTTTGGCCTGTTGGTGGCGCTAGAGCGCTTGAGGTGCCGGCATGAAACTTGGTGAAATGAATTATTGGACTGTCCCCAATTAGTGTGCAAAATTGTATATCTTTTTACCAGACGGTTCTATGGGCTGCCATTGACTTCCATTGCAAAATAATGCGCATCAGCAACTACTGGCCAAAATGCATTTTTGTCAATTACGGAGCCCCCTAGAGGTCAAATGTCACCAAATTTCTTGAGCGTCCTCCCGATGGGGTCTGAGGTACATGTACTAAATTTGGTGTTGATACATGAAAGCATTGCTGAGATATGAAATCACTTCCTGTTTGGCTGCTTCGCCGCAAATTTTGATTGGCTGGTACAGGCCAAAGCTTCTGTCAATTGTTCCAGAAAGCAATGCACTCATCAGGCATGGTCTGTAGATGGTCTCTGCCAATTTTGGTGAGGATCCGCTGAAATTTGTGACCTGCAAAAATGTGTACGTGTTTTTGATTAAATCCAATATGGCGGGAGAATCAATTACGATGACATCACAAGTCGTCTTGGGTCGGCCTAAGGACCTCCAACAGTATTACCAGACACCACTAGTGTGTTTTAATTCTAAGCACAACAGCAGCTACAGGCCAAAAGGCATGTTTCTTAATTACAGCGCCCCCTAGAGGTCAAAGGTCACCAGATTTTTTGAGCGTCCCCCTGATTGGGTCCTGAGTCCATGGACTAAGTTTGGTTATGATAGATGAATGTGTTGCTGAGATATGAGCTCACTTCCTGTTTGGCGGCTTCGCCGCAAATTTCGATTGGCTGTTACGCGCGAACGGTTTTAGTTCCGAAGACGAAAAAGAATAACTTTTGTGCGGCTTGGTCTGAAGAGCATGTGTGTCAAGTTTGGTGACGATCGGACAAAATTTGTGACCTGTGAAGTTTTAGTTTCACTTTCACTAAAATCCAATATGGCGGAAAATCCATCATGGCGGAAAATGACGTCATAGGGTGCGTTGAACTCGGCTTGGTCCAAGGATTCCAACGATACCTCATTTTTGACAATCGGGTCAACAGGTCAGAAGTTACGTGCGTGAACGCAAGTCCAACTTTGGCCTGTTGGTGGCGCTAGAGCGCTCAAGGTGCCGGTATGAAACTTGGTGAAATGAATTATGGGACTATCCCTAATCAGTGTGCCAAATTTCACAACTTTTCACCAGACGGTTCTATGGGCTGCCATTGACTTCAATGGCGGAATAATAATAATAATAATAATAATAAGAACAAATAGAAACACAATGGGTGCCTTCGCAGCTTCGCTGCTTGGCCCCCAATAAGAACAAATAGAAACACAATGGTTGCCTCGCAGCTTCGCTGCTTGGCCCCCAAATATAGCTGCAAGCAGCAATGAGGGGGCCAAGCAGTGAGATCAGCAGGCCAGATTAACCATGTAAATCAATGCCGTTGCATCAGACATATAGCCTTAAGCAGTCACAGCGAGTTCCATGCCATACAACCCAAGATTGGCTGAGTTACAAGGTCAAGTTTCACATCAAAACATAACTGATTTTGTGGGGCTGAACCAGGGCTGAGTGTCGCCGCCCCCTCCCCCAGCCAGCCCACCGCCGCAACCGCCCCTGCCCATCCCACCCCGTCCCACCCTTGCACGCACACATTAGAATGAACTAGATGGAACTCGCTGTCATCAGTTTCACATCAAAAATAAAAGATTGACTGAGATATGATCACACTTGCTGTGATTTAAACACAGAGGTCAAAAATTGACGTCATAGGGTGAGTGGGGGTGTGAACTCGGCTTGGCCCAAGGATTCCAATGATACCTCATTTTGCCATTCGGGTCAACAGGTCAAAAGTTACGTCCGTGAACACAAGTCCAACTTTGGCCTGTTGGTGGCGCTAGAGCGCTTGAGGTGCCGGCATGAAACTTGGTGAAATGAATTATTGGACCGTCCCTAATTAGTGTGCAAAATTGTATAACTTTTTACCAGACGGTTCTATGGGCTGCCATTGACTTCCATTGCAAAATAATGCGCATCAGCAACTACTGGCCAAAATGCATTTTTGTCAATTACGGTGCCCCCTAGAGGTCAAATGTCACCAAATTTCTTGAGCGTCCTCCCGATGTGGTCTGAGGTACATGTACTAAATTTGGTTTTGATACATGAAAGCGTTGCTGAGATATGAAATCACGTCCTGTTTGGCGGCTTCGCCGCAAATTTCGATTGGCTGGTACAGGTCAATGCTTCTGTCAATTGTTCCAGAAAGCAATGCACTCATCAGGCATGGTCTGAAGATGGTCTCTGCCAATTTTGGTGAAGAACAGATGAAATTTGTGACCTGCGAAAACTTGTACGTGTTTTTGATTAAATCCAATATGGCGGCCGAATCAATTACGATGACATCACAAGTTGGCTTGGGTCGGCCTAAGGACCTCTAACAGTATTAACAGACACCACTAGTGCGTTTTAATTCTAAGCACAACAGCAGCTACAGGCCAAAAGGCATGTTTCTTAATTACAGCGCCCCCTAGAGGTCAAAGGTCACCAGATTTCTTGAGCGTCCCCCTGATTGGGTCCTGAGTCCATGCACCAAGTTTGGCTTTGATACATGCAAGGGTTGCTGAGATATGAGCTCACTTCCTGTTTGGCGGTTTCGCCGCATATTTCGATTGGCTGTTACGGGCGAACGGTTTGAGTTCCGAAGACGAAAATGAATAACTTTTGTGAGGCTTGGTCTGAAGATCAAGTGTGTCAGATTTGGTGTCGATCGGACAAAATTTGTGACCTTTGAAGACTTTTTAGTGTTTTTGATGAAATCCAAAATGGCGGAAAATCCATCATGGCGGAAATTGACGTCATAGGGTGCGTTGAACTCGGCTTGGTCCAAGGATTCTAACAATACCTAATTTTTGACAATCGGATCAACGGGTCAAAAGTTACGTGCGTGAACGCACATCCAACTTTGGCCTGTTGGTGGCGCTAGAGCGCTCAAGGTGCCGGTATGAAACTTGGTGAAATTAATCATGAGACTGTCCCCAATCAGTGTGCCAAATTTCAGAACTTTTCACCAGACGGTTCTATGGGCTGCCATTGACTTCAATGACGGAAGCGTAATAATAATAATAATAATAATAATAATAAGAAAACTAACAAACACAATGGGTGCCTTCGCAGCTTCGCTGCTTGGCCCCCAAATATAGCTGCAAGCAGCAATGAGGGGGCCAAGCAGGCAGTTCAGCAGTCCAGAAGTCCAGATTTGCCATGCAACTCAATGCCGTTGCATCAGACATATAGCCTTAAGCAGTCACAGCAAGTTCCATGCCATACAACCCAAGATTGGCTGAGTTACAAGGTCAAGTTTCACATCAAAACATAACTGATTTTGTGGGGCTGAACCAGGGCTGAGTGTCGCCGCCCCCTCCCCCAGCCAGCCCACCGCCGCAACCGCCCCTGCCCATCCCACCCCGTCCCACCCTTGCACGCACACATTAGAATGAACTACATGGAACTTGCTGTCATCAGTTTCACATCAAAAATAAAAGATTGACTGAGATATGATCACACTTGCTGTGATTTAAACACAAAAGGTCAAAAATTGACGTCATAGGGTGTGTGGGGGTGTGAACTCAGCTTGGTCCAAGGATTCCAATGATACCTCATTTTGCCATTCGGGTCAACAGGTCAAAAGTTACGTCCGTAAACACAAGTCCAACTTTGGCCTGTTGGTGGCGCTAGAGCGCTTGAGGTGCCGGCATGAAACTTGGTGAAATGAATTATTGGACTGTCCCCAATTAGTGTGCAAAATTGTATAACTTTTTACCAGATGGTTCTATGGGCTGCCATTGACTTCCATTGCAAAATAATGCGCATCAGCAACTACTGGCCAAAATGCATTTTTGGCAATTACGGTGCCCCCTAGAGGTCAAATGTCACCAAATTTCTTGAGCGTCCTCCCGATGGGGTCTGAGGTACATGTACTAAATTTGGTTTTGATACATGAAAGCATTGCTGAGATATGAAATCACTTCCTGTTTGGCGGCTTCGCCGCAAATTTCGATTGGCTGGTACAGGTCAATGCTTCTGTCAATTGTTCCAGAAAGCAATGCACTCATCAGGCATGGTCTGAAGATGGTCTCTACCAATTTTGGTGAAGAACAGATGAAATTTGTGACCTGCGAAAACTTGTACGTGTTTTTGATTAAATCCAATATGGCGGCCGAATCAATTACGATGACATCACAAGTTGGCTTGGGTCGGCCTAAGGACCTCCAACAGTATTACCAGACACCACTAGTGTGTTTTAATTCTTAGCACAACAGCAGCTACAGGCCAAAAGGCATGTTTCTAAATTACAGCGCCCCCTAGAGGTCAAAGGTCACCAGATTTCTTGAGCGTCCCCCTGATTGGGTCCTGAGTCCACGTACAAAGTTTGGTTATGATAGATTAATGGGTTGCTGAGATATGAGCTAACTTCCTGTTTGGCGGCTTCGCCACAAATTTTGATTGGCTGTTACGGGCAAACGGTTTTAGTTCCGAAGATGAAAAGGAGTATCTTTTGTGAGGCTTGGTCTGAAGATCATGTGTGTCAGGTTTGGTGTCGATTAGACAAAATTTGTGACCTGTGAAAACTTTTTAGTGTTTTTGATTAAATCCAAAATGGCGGAAAATCCATCATGGCGGAAAATAACGTCATAGGGTGCGTTGAACTCGGCTTGGTCCAAGGATTCCAACGATACCTCATTTTGGACAATCGGCCATACGGGTCAAAAGTTACATGCGTGAACGCACGTCCAACTTTGGCCTGTTGGTGGCGCTAGAGTGCTCTAGGTGCCATCATGAAACTTGGTGACATTAATCATGGGACTGTCCCTAATCAGTGTGCCAAATTTCACAACTTTTCACCAGACGGTTCTATGGGCTGCCATTGACTTCCATTGCAAAATAATGCGCATCAGCAACTACTGGCAAAAATGCATTTTTGCCAATTACGGAGCCCGCTAGAGGTCAAATGTCACCATATTTCTTGAGCGTCCTCCCGATGTGGTCTGAGGTACATGTACTAAGTTTGGTTTTGATACATGAAAGCGTTGCGGAGATATGAAATCACTTCCTGTTTGGCGGCTTCGCCGCAAATTTTGATTGGCTGGTACAGGCCAAAGCTTCTGTCAATTGTTCCAGAAAGCAATGCACTCATCAGGCATGGTCTGAAGATGGTCTCTGCCAATTTTGGTGAGGAACAGATGAAATTTGTGACCTGCCAAAACGTTTTTGTGTTTTTGATTTAATCCAATATGGCGGCCGAATCAATTACGATGACATCACAAGTTGGCTTGGGTCGGCCTAAGGACCTTCAACAGTAGTACCAGACACCACTAGTGGGTTTTAATTCTAAGCACAACTGCTGCTACAGGCCAAAAGGCATGTTTCTTAATTACAGCGCCCCCTAGAGGTCAAAGGTCACCAGATTTCTTGAGCGTCACCCTGATTGGGACCTGAGTCCATGGACTAAGTTTGGTTATGATAGATCAATGGGTTGCTGAGATATGAGCTCACTTCCTGTTTGGCGGCTTCGCCGCAAATTTCGATTGGCTGTTACGCGCGAACGGTTTTAGTTCCGAAGACAAAAAGCAATGCATTAATGAGGCATGGTCTGTAGATGATATCTGTCAAGTTTTGTGTCGATCGGACAAAATTTGTGACCTCTGATACGTTTTAAGTGATTTTGATGAAATCCAAAATGGCGGAAAATCCATCATGGCGGAAAATGACGTCATAGGGTGCGTTGAACTCGGCTTGGTCCAAGGATTCCAACGGTACCTCATTTTTCAAAATCGGATCAACAGGTCAAAAGTTACGTGCGTGAACGCACGTCCAACTTTGGCCTGTTGGTGGCGCTAGAGCCCTCGAGGAGCCGACATGAAACTTGGTGAAATTAATCATGGGACTGTCCCCAATCGGTGTGCCAAATTTCACAACTTTTTACCAGACGGTTCTATGGGCTGCCATAGACTCCCATGGCGGAAGAAAGATGTTAAATAATAAATATAGCTGCAAGCAGCAATGAGGGGGCCAAGCAGAATAGGCCGGAGTAGCTACGGCGACAAGATAGAACTCAGCAGACACCCGTGATCAACAGGGCTGAAACAGGGCTGAGTATTGCCACGCCTCCGCCAGCCAGCCCCCCCACCTAATCACCCCAGCCCGTCCCACCCCGTCCTGCCATGCCCTTGCACACACGCATTAGAATTAACTGGATGGAACATGATGTCATCAGTTTCACATCAAAAAATAAAAGATTGATAAAACACATCAGCAACTACACATCAAAATGCAATATTGCTAATTGCAGCACCTCCTACAGGTCAAAGGTCACCAATTTTTTTGAGCGTCCTCCTAATGGGGACATGAATCCATATAGTAAGTTTGGTTATGATACATGGCTGGGTTGTTGATATGAGCTCACTTCCTGTTTGGCGGCTTCGCCACCAATTTTGATTGACTGTTACAAGCGAATGCTTTTGCCAATTGTTCCAGAAAGCAATATATTGATAGATTATGGTCTGAAGATGGTCTCTGCCAATTTTGGTGAGAATCCGCTGAAATTTGTGACCTGTGAAAACTTGTACGTGTTTTTGATTAAATCCAATATGGCGGCCGAATCAATTACGATGACATCACAAATTCGCTTGGGTCGGCCTAAGGACCTCCAACAGTATTACCAGACACCACTAGTGCATTTTAATTCCAAACACAACAGCAGCTACAGGCCAAAAGGCATGTTTCTTAATTACAGCGCCCCCTAGAGGTCAAAGGTCACCAGATTTATTGAGTGTCCCCCTGATTGGGTCCTGAGTCTATGCACCCAGTTTGGCTTTGATACATGCAAGGGTTACTGAGATATGAGCTCACTTCCTGTTTGGCTGCTTCGCCGCATATTTCGATTGGCTGTTACGGGCGAACGGTTTGAGTTCCGAAGACGAAAATGAATAACTTTTGTGAGGCTTGGTCTGAAGATCAAGTGTGTCAGATTTGGTGTCGATCGGACAAAATTTGTGACCTTTGAAGACTTTTTAGTGTTTTTGATGAAATCCAAAATGGCGGAAAATCCATCATGGCGGAAATTGACGTCATAGGATGCGTTGAACTCGGCTTGGTCCAAGGATTCTAACAATACCTAATTTTTGACAATCGGATCAACGGGTCAAAAGTTAAGTGCGTGAACGCAAGTCCAACTTTGGCCTGTTGGTGGCGCTAGAGCGCTCAAGGTGCCGATATGAAACTTGGTGAAATGAATTATTGGACTGTCCCCAATTAGTGTGCAAAATTTTATAACTTTTTACCAGACGGTTCTATGGGCTGCCATTGACTTCCATTGCAAAATAATGCGCATCAGCAACTACTGGCCAAAATGCATTTTTGTCAATTACGGTGCCCCCTAGAGGTCAAATGTCACCAAATTTCTTGAGCGTCCTCCCGATGGGGTCTGAGGTACATGTACTAAATTTGGTTTTGATACATGAAAGCGTTGCTGAGATATGAAATCACTTCCTGTTTGGTGGCTTCGCCGCAAATTTCGATTGGCTGGTACAGGTCAATGCTTCTGTCAATTGTTCCAGAAAGCAATACACTCATCAGGCATGGTCTGTTGATGGTCTCTGCCAATTTTGCTGAGGATCCGCTGAAATTTGTGACCTGCAAAAACGTGTACGTGTTTTTGATTAAATCCAATATGGCGGCCGAATCAATTACGATGACATCACAAGTCGGCTTGGGTCGGCCTAAGGACCTCCAACAGTATTACCAGACACCACTAGTGCATTTTAATTCTAAGCAAAACAGCAGCTACAGGCCAAAAGGCATGTTTCTTAATTACAGCGCCCCCTAGAGGTCAAAGATCACCAGATTTTTTGAGCGTCCCCCTGATTGGGTCCTGAGTCCATGTACTAAGTTTGGTTATGATAGATGAATGGGTTGCTGAGATATGAGCTCACTTCCTGTTTGGCGGCTTAGCCGCATATTTCGATTGGCTGTTACGGTCAAACGGTTTGAGTTCCGAAGACGAAAAGTGATAACTTTTGTGCGGCTTGGTCTGAAGAGCATGTGTGTCAAGTTTGGTGACGATCGGACAAAATTTGTGACCTGTGAAGTTTTAGTTTCACTTTCACTAAAATCCAATATGGCGGAAAATCCATCATGGCGGAAAATGACGTCATAGGGTGCGTTGAACTCGGCTTGGTCCAAGGATTCCAACGATACCTCATTTTTCAAAATCGGGTCAACAGGTCAAAAGTTACGTGCGTGAACGCACGTCAAACTTTGGCCTGTTGGTGGCGCTAGAGCCCTCGAGGTGCCGACATGAAACTTGGTGAAATTAATCAATGTACTATCCCCAATCAGTGTGCCAAATTTCACAACTTTTTACCAGACGGTTCTATGGGCTGCCATAGACTTCAATGGCAGAGGAAAGATGTTAAATAATAATAATAAGAAATCATAGAAACACAATGGGTGCCTTCGCAGCTTCGCTGCTTGGCCCCCAATAATAAGAACAAATAGAAACACAATGGGTGCCTTCGCAGCTTCGCTGCTTGGCCCCCAATAAGAAAACATAGAAACACAATGGGTGCCTTCGCAGCTTCGCTGCTTGGCCCCCAAATATAGCTGCAAGCAGCAATGAGGGGGCCAAGCAGAATAGGCCGGAGTAGACACGGTGACAAGATAGAACTCAGCAGACACCCGGGATCAACAGGGCTGAAACAGGGCAGAGTATTGCCACCGCCTCCGCCAGCCAGCCCCCCCCCCCCCACCTAATCACCCCAGTCCGTCCCAGCCCGTCCTGCCCTGCCCTGCTCTTGCACGCACACATAAGAATTAACTGGATGGAACATGTTGTCATCAGTTTCACATCAAAAAATAAAAGATTGATAAAACACATCAGCAACTACACATCAAAATGCAATATTGCTAATTGCAGCACCCCCTACAGATCAAAGGTCACCAACATTTTTGTGCGTCCTCCTAATGGGGTCATGAATCTATGTAGTAAGTTTGGTTATGATACATGGCAGGGTTGCAAAGATATGAGCTCACTTCCTGTTTGGCGGCTTCGCCACCAAATTCTATTGGCTGTTACGGGCGAATGCTTTTGTCAATTGTTTCAGAGAGCAACATATTGATAGGTTATGGTCTGAAGCTGGTCTGTACCAATGTTGGTGAAGATCAGATGAAATTTGCGACCTGTGAAAACTTTTTGATGTTTTTGATTAAATCTAACATGGCGGCCGAATCAATTACTATGACAACACAAGTTGGCCTGGGTTGGCCTAAGGATCTCCAAAAGTATTACCAGACACCACTAGTACATTTTAATTTCAAACAGAACAGCAGCTACAGGCCAAAAGGCATGTTTCTTAATTACAGCGCCACCTAGAGGTCAAAGGTCACCAGATTTATTGAGTGTCCCCCTGATTGGGTCCTGAGTTCATGCACCCAGTTTGGCTTTGATACATGCAAGGGTTGCTGAGATATGAGCTCACTTCCTGTTTGGCGGCTTCGCCACTAATTTCGATTGGCTGTTACAGCCGAATGCTTCTGTCAATTGTTCCAGAAAGCAATGCAATGATAAGGCATGGTCTGAAGATGGTTTCTGCCATTTTTGGTGAGGATCCGCTGAAATATGTGACCTGCGAAAACTTGTACGTGTTTTTGATTAAATCCAATATGGCGGCCGAATCAATTACGATGACATCACAAGTCAGCTTGGGTCAGCCTAAGGACCTCCAACAGTATTACCAGACACCACTAGTGCATTTTAATTCTAAGCACAACTGCTGCTACAGGCCAAAAGGCATGTTTCTTAATTACAGCGCCCCCTAGAGGTCAAAGGTCACCAGATTTCTTGAGCGTCCCCCTGATTGGGTCCTGAGTCCATGGACTAAGTTTGGTTATGATAGGTGAATGGGTTGCTGAGATATGAGCTCACTTCCTGTTTGGCGGCTTCGCCGCATATTTCGATTGGCTGTTACGGGCGAACGGTTTGAGTTCCGAAGACGAAAAGGAGTATCTTTTGTGAGGCTTGGGCTGAATATCATGTGTGTCAAGTTTGGTGACGATCGGACAAAATTTGTGACCTGTGAAGTTTTAGTTTCACTTTCACTAAAATCCAATATGGCGGAAAATCCATCATGGCGGAAAATGACGTCATAGGGTGCGTTGAACTCGGCTTGGTCCAAGGATTCCAACGATACCTCATTTTTGACAATCGGGTCAACAGGTCAGAAGTTACGTGCGTGAACGCAAGTCCAACTTTGGCCTGTTGGTGGCGCTAGAGTGCTTGAGGTGCCATCATGAAACTTGGTGACATTAATCATGGGACTGTCCCTAATCAGTGTGCCAAATTTCACAACTTTTCACCAGACGGTTCTATGGGCTGCCATTGACTTTAATGGCGGAATAATAATAATAATAATAATAATAATAATAAATATAGCTGCAAGCAGCAATGAGGGGGCCAAGCAGGCAGTTCAGCAGTCCAGAAGTCCAGATTTGCCATGCAACTCAATGCCGTGGCATCAGGCATATAGCATTAAGCAGTCACAACAAGTTCCATGTCAAACAACCCAAGATTGGCTGAGTTACAAGGTCAAGTTTCACATCAAAACATAACTGATTTTGTGTGGCTGAACCAGGGCTGAGTGTCGCCGCCCCCTCACCCAGCCAGCCCACCGCCGCAACCGCCCCTGCCCGTCCCGTCCCACCCCGCCCCACCCTTGCACGCACGCATTAGAATTAACTGGATGGAACTCGCTGTCATCAGTTTCACTTCAAAAATAAAAGATTGACTGAGATATGATCACACTTGCTGTGATTTAAACATAGAGGTCAACAATTGACGTCATAGGGTGTGTTGAACTCGGCTTGGCCCAAGGATTCCAATGATACCTCATTTTGCCATTCGGGTCAACAGGTCAAAAGTTACGTCCGTAAACACAAGTCCAACTTTGGCCTGTTGGTGGCGCTAGAGCGCTTGAGGTGCCGGCATGAAACTTGGTGAAATGAATTATTGGACTGTCCCCAATTAGTGTGCAAAATTGTATAACTTTTTACCAGACGGTTCTATGGGCTGCCATTGACTTCCATTGCAAAATAATGCGCATCAGCAACTACTGGCCAAAATGCATTTTTGTCAATTACGGTGCCCCCTAGAGGTCAAATGTCACCAAATTTCTTGAGCGTCCTCCCGATGGGGTCTGAGGTACATGTACTAAATTTGGTTTTGATACATGAAAGCGTTGCTGAGATATGAAATCACTTCCTGTTTGGCGGCTTCGCCGCAAATTTCGATTGGCTGGTACAGGTCAATTCTTCAGTCAATTGTTCCAGAAAGCAATGCACTCATCAGGCATGGTCTGAAGATGGTCTGTACCAATTTTGGTGAAGAACAGATGAAATTTGTGACCTGCGAAAACTTGTACGTGTTTTTGATTAAATTCAATATGGCGGCCGAATCAATTACGATGACATCACAAGTTGGCTTATGTTGACCTAAGGACCTTCAACAGTAGTACCAGGCACCACTAGTGTGTTTTAATTCTAAGCACAACTGCTGCTACAGGTCAAAAGCCATGTTTCTTAATTACAGCGCCCCCTAGAGGTCAAAGGTCACCAAATTTCTTGAGCATCCCTCTGATTGGGTCCTGAGTCCATGTACTTAGTTTGGTTATGATAGATGAAAGGGTTGCTGAGATATGAGCTCACTTCCTGTTTGGCGGCTTCGCCGCATATTTCGATTGGTTGTTACGGGCGAACGGTTTTAGTTCCGAAGACAAAAATCGATAACTTTTGTGCGGATTGGTCTGAAGATCATATGTATTAAGTTTCGTTAAAATCGGACAAACTATGTGAGGCGTGAAACTTTAGTTTCACTTTCGATAAAATCCAATATGGCGGAAAATCCATCATGGCGGAAAATGACGTCATAGGGTGCGTTGAACTCGGCTTGGTCCAAGGATTCCAACGATACCTCATTTTTGACAATCGGACAAACGGGTCAAAAGTTACGTGCGTGAACGCACGTCCAACTTTGGCCTGTTGGTGGCGCTAGAGCGCTGGAGGTGCCGGCATGAAACTTGGTGCAATTAATTATTGGCCTGTCCCCAATCAGTGTGCCAAATTTCACAACTTTTTACCAGACGGTTCTATGGGCTGCCATAGACTCCCATGGCAGAAGAAGGTATAATAATAATAAGAAAAGATAGAAACACAATGGGTGCCTTCGCAGCTTCGCTGCTTGGCCCCCAATAAGAACAAATAGAAAAACAATGGGTGCCTTCGCAGCTTCGCTGCTTGGCCCCCAATAAGAACAAATAGAAACACAATGGGTGCCTTCGCAGCTTCGCTGCTTGGCCCCCAAATATAGCTGCAAGCAGCAATGAGGGGGCCAAGCAGAGAGTTCAGCAGGCAAGATTTGCCATGTAAGTCAATGCCGTTGCATCAGACATATAGCGTTAAGCAGTCACAGCAAGTTCCATGCCATACAACCAGGGTAGGAATTTCACGCCCCTTGCGTTGGCCGTGATGCCCCTTTGAAAATCAGAGGTTTACAGGCCACGGTGGCCTTGGTGCCCCCTTCTTTCAATATTCTGCTTTGCGTCCTACTAATAGCGATTTTTATTTAGCCTGTGGCCTGTCAAAATAATCTTAGAATTCACAGCGCAAATTAATTTAGTCTTTTACGCAGTGGAGAAAGTGACAGTGCAAGAAAGAAAGTGCGTCCAAATTCACCCATTCTTCTCAGTTTAACTACTCGCGAAGTAGCCTACTCATCATCACACAGACATCACAAGTATCACATGAAAGAGCTTTTTCTCAGCTTTTAAACGATGTTAGCCGATAATTGCTGTGTTGAACGGTTCGCGATAAAAGTAAATAATATAATTCAATTTAATCATACATTCTACTGAAGGTTTTGCGTCCATGATCTCCCTACCCATTCATATCGGTGGAATACTTCACGAACCCTTCTTTTAACACATGACAAACCATATATAAGAATAAACAGCAGACCTTACCGAACACAAAGGTGTAAAACAGTCCCCTGTACAGTTAGCTGTTCCAGAGTAATCCAGTTTCGAATTTGCAGTAAATTTCGACATGCATGGATGTCTCCAAATTTGGGCTTTAAGTTTTACAATGTGTTTAAATTGTTCCACATGATTTCATAGTGGGCCAAATACAAAATAAATCTTACAAATATCGCCTAGATATTGGTAAATCAGAGGACAGCTGACTAACAGTTTGTGAAAGTAGCCTTAATGATCACAAAATGCTAAGCATGCATCTAGGCTATTTGAGTTTCTTAAAGCTGAGCTGTGCTTAAATTGTTCAATACATGATTTCATAGCAGGCCAAATATAAAATAACTGTTATATGTAGCCTAGATATCTGTAATTATTAGATGATCAGAAGATTTACAGTTCTATGTAATATGTCATTTTTCATGTTTTTGTCATGTTTCATACAGTGATGCAGGTCTACTGCAGTGAATAGGCTAAATACAACTTTGATCATTTTTATATGCTATAGTTAACTTTGGCCTTGGTGCCCTGACATGTGGCCTTTGTGCCCCCCACCAAATATGCCCAACTGAAGGCCAAGTGGCCTTGCCCCCAGAATGGTGAAATTCCAAGCCTGCATACAACCCAAGATTGGCTGAGTTACAAGGTCAAGTTTCACATCAAAACATAACTGATTTTGTGGGGCTGAACCAGGGCTGAGTGTCGCCGCCCCCTCCCCCAGCCAGCCCACCGCCGCAACTGCCCCTGCCCATCCCACCCCGTCCCACCCTTGCACGCACACATTAGAATGAACTACAGTAGATGGAACTTGCTGTCATCAGTTTCACATCAAAAAAAAAAAAAAGATTGACTGAGATATGATCACACTTGCTGTGATTTAAACACAGAGGTCAAAAAGACGTCATGGGGTGTGTTGAACTCGGCTTGGCCCAAGGATTCCAATGATACCTCATTTTGACATTCAGGTCAACGGGTCAAAAGTTACGTCTGTGAACACACATCCAACTTTGGCCTGTTGGTGGCGCTACAGCGTTTGAGGTGCCGGCATGAAACTTGGTGAAATTAATTATTGGGCTGTCCCCAATCAGTGTGCAAAATTGTATAACTTTTTACCAGATGGTTCTATGGGCTGCCATTGACTTCCATTGCAGAATAATGCACATTAGCAACTACTGGCCAAAATGCATTTTTGTCAATTACAGAGCCCCCTAGAGGTCAAAGGTCACCAGATTTCTTGTGTGTCCTCCCGATGGGCTCAAAAGTGCATGAACTACGTTTGGTTTTGATACATGAAAGCGTTGCTGAGATATGAGCTCACTTCCTGTTTGGCGGCTTCGCCACCAATTTCGATTGGCTGTTACGGACGAATGCTTTTGTCAATCGTTCCAGAAAATTAAACACTGATAAGGCAAGGTCTGAAGATGGTCTGAGCCAATTTTGGTGAAAATCAGATAAAATTTGTGACCAGTGACAACTTTTTCGTGTTTTTGATTAAATTCAATATGGCGGCCGAATCAATTATGTTGACATCACAAGTTGGCCTGGGTCAGCCTAAGGACATCCAAAAGTACTACCAGACACCACTAGTATGTTTTAATTCCAAACACATCAACAGCTACAGGCCAAAATGCATTTTCGCTAATTACAGCGCCCCCTAGAGGTCAAAGGTCACCAGATTTTTTGAGTGCTCTACAGATGTGGATATAAGTCCATGTAGTAAGTTTGGTTATGACAGATGAAAGCGTTGCTGAGATATGAGCTCACTTCCTGTTTGGCGGCTTCGCCGCATATTTCGATTGGTTGTTACGGGCGAACGGTTTTAGTTCCGAAGACAAAAATCGATAACTTTTGTGCGGATTGGTCTGAAGATCATATGTATTAAGTTTCGTTAAAATCGGACAAACTATGTGAGGCGTGAAACTTTAGTTTCACTTTCGATAAAATCCAATATGGCGGAAAATCCATCATGGCGGAAATTGACGTCATAGGGTGCGTTGAACTCGGCTTGGTCCAAGGATTCCAACGATACCTCATTTTTGACAATCGGGCAAACGGGTCAAAAGTTACTTGCGTGAACGCACGTCCAACTTTGGCCTGTTGGTGGCGCTAGAGCCCTGGAGGAGCCGACATGAAACTTGGTGAAATTAATCATGGGCCTGTCCCCAATCGGTGTGCCAAATTTCACAACTTTTTACCAGACGGTTCTATGGGCTGCCATAGACTCCCATGGCGGAAGCGTAATAATAATAATAGGGAAGAAAACATAGAATCACTATGGGTTGCCCTGCAGCTTCGCTGCTTGGCCCCCAAATATAGCTGCAAGCAGCAATGAGGGGGCCAAGCAGGCAGTTCAGCAGTCCAGAAGTCCAGATTTGCCATGCAACTCAATGCCGTGGCATCAGGCATATAGCATTAAGCAGTCACAACAAGTTCCATGTCAAACAACCCAAAATTGGCTGAGTTACAAGGTCAAGTTTCACATCAAAACATAACTGATTTTGTGTGGCTGAACCAGGGCTGAGTGTCGCCGCCCCCTCACCCAGCCAACCCACCGCCGCAATCGCCCCTGCCCGTCCCAGCCCGCCCCACCCTTGCACGCACGCATTAGAATCAACTGGATGGAACTCGCTGTCAACAGTTTCACATCAAAAATAAAAGATTGACTGAGATATGATCACACTTGCTGTGATTTAAATATAGAGGTCAACAATTGACGTCATAGGGTGTGTTGAACTCGGCTTGGCCCAAGGATTCCAATGATACCTCATTTTGCCATTCGGGTCAACAGGTCAAAAGTTACGTCCGTAAACACAAGTCCAACTTTGGCCTATTGGTGGCGCTAGAGCGCTTGAGGTGCCGGCATGAAACTTGGTGAAATGAATTATTGGACTTTCCCCAATTAGTGTGCAAAATTGTATAACTTTTTACCAGACGGTTCTATGGGCTGCCATTGACTTCCATTGCAAAATAATGTGCATCAGCAACTACTGGCCAAAATGCATTTTTGTCAATTACGGTGCCGCCTAGAGGTCAAATGTCACCAAATTTCTTGAGCGTCCTCCCGATGGGGTCTGAGGTACATGTACTAAATTTGGTTTTGATACATGAAAGCGTTGCTGAGATATGAAATCACTTCCTGTTTGGCGGCTTCGCCGCAAATTTTGATTGGCTGGTACAGGCCAAAGCTTCTGTCAATTGTTCCAGAAAGCAATGCACTCATCAGGCATGGTCTGAAGATGGTCTCTGCCAATTTTGGTGAGGAACAGATGAAATTTGTGACCTGCCAAAACTTTTTTGTGTTTTTGATTTAATCCAATATGGCGGCCGAATCAATTACGATGACATCACAAGTTGGCTTGGGTCGGCCTAAGGACCTCCAACAGTATTAACAGACACCACTAGTGCATTTTAATTCTAAACACAACTGCAGCTACAGGCCAAAAGGCATGTTTCTTAATTACAGCGCCCCCTAGAGGTCAAAGGTCACCAGATTTCTTGAGCGTCCCCCTGATTGGGTCCTGAGTCCATGGAATAAGTTTGGTTATGATAGATCAATGGGTTGCTGAGATATGAGCTCACTTCCTGTTTGGCGGCTTCGCCGCAAATTTCGATTGGCTGTTACGCGCGAACGGTTTTAGTTCCGAAGACAAAAAGCAATGCATTAATGAGGCATGGTCTGTAGATGATATCTATGAAGTTTGGTGTCGATCGGACAAAATGTGTGACCTCTGATACGTTTTAAGTGATTTTGATGAAATTCAAAATGGCGGAAAATCCATCATGGCGGAAAATGACGTCATAGGGTGCGTTGAACTCGGCTTTGTCCAAGGATTCCAACGGTACCTCATTTTTCAAAATCGGATGAACAGGTCAAAAGTTACGTGCGTGAACGCACGTCCAACTTTGGCCTGTTGGTGGCGCTAGAGCGCTCGGGGTGCGGACTTGAAACTTGGTGAAATTAATCATGGGGCATTGCCTAATTAGTGTGCCAAATTTCACAACTTTTCACCAGACGGTTCTATGGGCTGCCATAGACTTCAATGGCAGAGGAAAGATGTGTAATAATAATAGGAAAAGCTAGAAACACAATGGGTGCCTTCGCAGCTTCGCTGCTTGGCCCCCAAATATAGCTGCAAGCAGCAATGAGGGGGCCAAGCAGTGAGATCAGCAGGCCAGATTTGCCATGTAAGTCAATGCCGTTGCATCAGACATATAGCCTAAAGCAGTCACAGCAAGTTCCATGCCATACAACCCAAGATTGGCTGAGTTACAAGGTCAAGTTTCACATCAAAACATAACTGATTTTGTGGGGCTGAACCAGGGCTGAGTGTCGCCGCCCCCTCCCCAAGCCAGCCCACCGCCGCAACCGCCCCTGCCCATCCCACCCCGTCCCACCCTTGCACGCACACATTAGAATGAACTAGATGGAACTTGCTGTCATCAGTTTCACATCAAAAATAAAAGATTGACTGAGATATGATCACACTTGCTGTGATTTAAACATAGAGGTCAACAATTGACGTCATAGGGTGTGTTGAACTCGGCTTGGCCCAAGGATTCCAATGATACCTCATTTTGCCATTCGGGTCAATAGGTCAAAAGTTACGTCCGTAAACACAAGTCCAACTTTGGCCTGTTGGTGGCGCTAGAGCGCTTGAGGTGCCGGCATGAAACTTGGTGAAATTAATTATTGGACTGTCCCCAATTAGTGTGCAAAATTATATAACTTTTTACCAGATGGTTCTATGGGCTGCCATTGACTTCCATTGCAAAATAATGCGCATCAGCAACTACTGGCCAAAATGCATTTTTGTCAATTACGGTGCCCCCTAGAGGTCAAATGTCACCAAATTTCTTGAGCGTCCTCCTAATGGGGTCATGAACATATGTAGTAGGTTTGGTGATGATACATGGCAGGGTTGCTGAGATAAGAGCTCACTTCCTGTTTGGCCGCTTCGCTGCAAGTTTCGATTGGCTGTTACAGCCGAATGCTACTGTCAATCGTTCCAAAAAGCGATGCACTGATAAGGCATGGTCTGAAGATGTTCTCTGCCAATTTTGGTGAGGATCCGCTGAAATTTGTGACCTGCGAAAATTCGTACGTGTTTTTGATTAAATCCAATATGGCGGCCGAATCAATTACGATGACATCACAAATTGGCCTGGGTCGGCCTAAGGACCTCCAAAAGTATTACCAGACACCACTAGTGCATTTTAATTCTAAGCACAACAGCAGCTACAGGCCAAAAGGCATGTTTCTTAATTACAGCGCCCCCTAGAGGTCAAAGGTCACCAGATTTCTTGAGCGTCCCCCTGATTGGGTCCTGAGTCCATGCACCAAGTTTGGCTTTGATACATGCAAGGGTTGCTGAGATATGAGCTCACTTCCTGTTTGGCGGCTTCGCCGCAAATTTCGATTGGCTGTTACGCGCGAACGGTTTTAGTTCCGAAGACGAAAAGGAATAACTTTTGTGCGGCTTCGTCTGAAGAGCATGTGTGTCAAGTTTGGTATTGATCGGACAAAATTTGTGACCTGTGAAGTTTTAGTTTCACTTTCACTAAAATCCAATATGGCGGAAAATCCATCATGGCGGAAATTGACGTCATAGGGTGCGTTGAACTCGGCTTGGTCCAAGGATTCCAACGATACCTCATTTTTGACAATCGGCCATACGGGTCAAAAGTTACGTGCGTGAACGCACGTCCAACTTTGGCCTGTTGGTGGCGCTAGAGTGCTCTAGGTGCCATCATGAAACTTGGTGACATTAATCATGGGACTGTCCCTAATCAGTGTGCCAAATTTCACAACTTTTCACCAGACGGTTCTATGGGCTGCCATTGACTTCAATGGCGGAATAATAATAATAAATATAGCTGCAAGCAGCAATGAGGGGGCCAAGCAGTGAGATCAGCAGGCCAGATTAACCATGTAAGTCAATGCCGTTGCATCAGACATATAGCCTTAAGCAGTCACAGCAAGTTCCATGCCATACAACCCAAGATTGGCTGAGTTACAAGGTCAAGTTTCACATCAAAACATAACTGATTTTGTGGGGCTGAACCAGGGCTGAGTGTCGCCGCCCCCTCCCCCAGCCAGCCCACCGCCGCAACCGCCCCTGCCCATCCCACCCCGCCCCACCCTTGCACGCACACATTAGAATGAACTAGATGGAACTTGCGGTCATCAGTTTCACATAAAAAATAAAAGATTGACTGAGATATGATCACACTTGCTGTGATTTAAACACAGAGGTCAACAATTGACGTCATAGGGTGTGTTGAACTCGGCTTGGCCCAAGGATTCCAATGATACCTCATTTTGCCATTCGGGTCAACAGGTCAAAAGTTACGTCCGTGAACACAAGTCCAACTTTGGCCTGTTGGTGGCGCTAGAGCGCTTGAGGTGCCGGCATGAAACTTGGTGAAATGAATTATTGGACTGTCCCCAATTAGTGTGCAAAATTGTATAACTTTTTACCAGACGGTTCTATGGGCTGCCATTGACTTCCATTGCAAAATAATGCGCATCAGCAACTACTGGCCAAAATGCATTTTTGTCAATTACGGTGCCCCCTAGAGGTCAAATGTCACCAAATTTCTTGAGCGTCCTCCCGATGGGGTCTGAGGTACATGTACTAAATTTGGTTTTGATACATGAAAGCGTTGCTGAGATATGAAATCACTTCCTGTTTGGCGGCTTCGCCGCAAATTTCGATTGGCTGGTACAGGTCAATGCTTCTGTCAATTGTTCCAGAAAGCAATGCACTCATCAGGCATGGTCTGAAGATGGTCTCTACCAATTTTGGTGAAGAACAGATGAAATTTGTGACCTGAGAAAACTTGTACGTGTTTTTGATTAAATTCAATATGGCGGCCGAATCAATTACGATGACATCACAAGTTGGCTTGGGTCGGCCTAAGGACCTCCAACAGTATTACCAGACACCACTAGTGCGTTTTAATTCTAAGCACAACTGCAGCTACAGGCCAAAAAGCATGTTTCTTAATTACAGCGCCCCCTAGAGGTCAAAGGTCACCAAATTTCTTGAGCGTCCCCCTGATTGGGTCCTGAGTCCATGGACTAAGTTTGGTTATGATAGATGAATGGGTTGCTGAGATATGAGCTCACTTCCTGTTTGGCGGCTTCGCCGCAAATTTCGATTGGCTGTTACGCGCGAACGGTTTTAGTTCCGAAGACGAAAAAGAATAACTTTTGTGCGGCTTGGTCTGAAGAGCATGTGTGTCAAGTTTGGTGACGATCGGACAAAATTTGTGACCTGTGAAGTTTTAGTTTCACTTTCACTAAAATCCAATATGGCGGAAAATCCATCATGGCGGAAAATGACGTCATAGGGTGCGTTGAACTCGGCTTGGTCCAAGGATTCCAACGATACCTCATTTTTGACAATCGGGTCAACAGGTCAGAAGTTACGTGCGTGAACGCAAGTCCAACTTTGGCCTGTTGGTGGCGCTAGAGCGCTCAAGGTGCCGGTATGAAACTTGGTGAAATTAATTATGGGACTATCCCTAATCAGTGTGCCAAATTTCACAACTTTTCACCAGACGGTTCTATGGGCTGCCATTGACTTCAATGGCGGAATAATAATAATAATAATAATAATAAGAACAAATAGAAACACAATGGGTGCCTTCGCAGCTTCGCTGCTTGGCCCCCAAATATAGCTGCAAGCAGCAATGAGGGGGCCAAGCAGTGAGATCAGCAGGCCAGATTTGCCATGTAAGTCAATGCCGTTGCATCAGACATATAGCCTTAAGCAGTCACAGGAAGTTCCATGCCATACAACCCAAGATTGGCTGAGTTACAAGGTCAAGTTTCACATCAAAACATAACTGATTTTGTGGGGCTGAACCAGGGCTGAGTGTCGCCGCCCCCTCCCCCAGCCAGCAGACCGCCGCAACCGCCCCTGCCCATCCCACCCCGTCCCACCCTTGCACGCACACATTAGAATGAACTAGATGGAACTCGCTGTCATCAGTTTCACATCAAAAATAAAAGATTGACTGAGATATGATCACACTTGCTGTAATTTAAACACAGAGGTCAAAAATTGACGTCATAGGGTGTGTTGAACTCGGCTTGGCCCAAGGATTCCAATGATACCTCATTTTGCCATTCGAGTCAACAGGTCAAAAGTTACGTCCGTGAACACAAGTCCAACTTTGGCCTGTTGGTGGCGCTAGAGCGCTTGAGGTGCCGGCATGAAACTTGGTGAAATGAATTATTGGACTGTCCCCAATTAGTGTGCAAAATTGTATAACTTTTTACCAGACGGTTCTATGGGCTGCCATTGACTTCCATTGCAAAATAATGCGCATCAGCAACTACTGGCCAAAATGCATTTTTGTCAATTACGGAGCCCCCTAGAGGTCAAATGTCACCAAATTTCTTGAGCGTCCTCCCGATGTGGTCTGAGTTACATGTACTAAGTTTGGTTTTGATACATGAAAGCGTTCCTGAGATATGAAATCACTTCCTGTTTGGCGGCTTCGCCGCAAATTTTGATTGGCTGGTACAGGCCAAAGCTTCTGTCAATTGTTCCAGAAAGCAATGCACTCATCAGGCATGGTCTGAAGATGGTCTCTGCCAATTTTGGTGAGGAACAGATGAAATTTGTGACCTGCCAAAACTTTTTTGTGTTTTTGATTTAATCCAATATGGCGGCCGAATCAATTACGATGACATCACAAGTTGGCTTGGGTCGGCCTAAGGACCTTCAACAGTAGTAGCAGACATCACTAGTGGGTTTTAATTCTAAGCACAACTGCTGCTACAGGCCAAAAGGCATGTTTCTTAATTACAGCGCCCCCTAGAGGTCAAAGGTCACCAGATTTCTTGAGCGTCCCCCTGATTGGGTCCTGAGTCCATGTACTAAGTTTGGTTATGATAGATGAATGGGTTGCTGAGATATGAGCTCACTTCCTGTTTGGCGGCTTCGCCGCATATTTCGATTGGCTGTTACGGTCAAACGGTTTGAGTTCCGAAGACGAAAAGTGATAACTTTTGTGCGGCTTGGTCTGAAGAGCATGTGTGTCAAGTTTGGTGACGATCGGATAAAATTTGTGACCTGTGAAGTTTTAGTTTCACTTTCACTAAAATCCAATATGGCGGAAAATCCATCATGGCGGAAAATGACGTCATAGGGTGCGTTGAACTCGGCTTGGTCCAAGGATTCCAACGGTACCTCATTTTTCAAAATCGGATCAACAGGTCAAAAGTTACGTGCGTGAACGCACGTCCAACTTTGGCCTGTTGGTGGCGCTAGAGCCCTCGAGGAGCCGACATGAAACTTGGTGAAATTAATCATGGGACTGTCCCCAATCGGTGTGCCAAATTTCACAACTTTTTACCAGACGGTTCTATGGGCTGCCATAGACTCCCATGGCGGAAGAAAGATGTTAAATAATAATAATAGTAAGAAATCATAGAAACACAATGGGGCTTCGCAGCTTCGCTGCTTGGCCCCCAAATATAGCTGCAAGCAGCAATGAGGGGGCCAAGCAGAGAGTTCAGCAGTCCAAATTTGTCATGCAACTCAATGCGGTTACATAAGCAGTCACAGCAAGTTCCATGCCAAACAACCCAAGATTGGCTGAGTTACAAGGTAATTTCCTGTTTGGCGGCTTCGCCACCAATTTCGATTGGCTGTTACGGGCGAATGCTTTTGTCAATCGTTGTAGAAAATGAAACACTGATAAGGCATGGTCTGAAGATGGTCTGAGCCAATTTTGGTGAAAATCAGATGAAATTTGTGACCAGTGAAAACGTTTTAGTGTTTTTGATTAAATCCAATATGGCGGCCGAAACAATTATGTTGACATCACAAGTTGGCCTGGGTCAGCCTAAGAACATCCAAAAGTACTACCAGACACCACTAGTATGTTTTAATTCCAAACACATCAACAGCTACAGGCAAAAATGCCTTTTTGCTAATTACAGCGCCCCCTAGAGGTCAAAGGTCACCAGATTTGTTGAGTGCCCTACTGATGGGGTTATAAGTCCATGTACTAAGTTTGGTTATGACAGATGAAAGGGTTGCTGAGATATGAGCTCACTTCCTGTTTGGCGGCTTCGCCGCAAACTTCGATTGGCTGTTACGCGCGAACGGTTTTAGTTCCGAAGACAAAAAACAATGCATTAATGAGGCATGGTCTGACGATCATGTGTGTAAAGTTTGGTGACGATCGGACAAAATTTGTGACCTGTGAAAAATTAGTTTCACTTTCACTAAAATCCAATATGGCGGAAAATCCATCATGGCGGAAAATGACTTCATAGAGTGCGTTGAACTCGGCTTGGTCCAAGGATTCCAACGGTACCTCATTTTACAAAATCGGATCAACAGGTCAAAAGTTACGTGCGTGAACGCACGTCCAACTTTGGCCTGTTGGTGGCGCTAGAGCGCTGGAGGTGCCGGCATGAAACTTGGTGCAATTAATTTTTGGCCTGTCCCCAATCAATGTGCCAAATTTCACAACTTTTTACCAGACTGTTCTATGGGCTGCCATAGACTCCCATGGCGGAAGAAAGATGTTAAATAATAAATATAGCTGCAAGCAGCAATGTGGGGGCCAAGCAGGCAGTTCAGCAGTCCAGATTTGCCATGCAACTCAATGCTGTGGCATCAGGCATATAGCATTAAGCAGTCACAGCAAATTCCATGCCAAACAACCCAAGATTAGCTGAGTTACAAGGTCAAGTTTCACATCAAAACATAACTGATTTTGTGGGGCTGAACCAGGGCTGAGTGTCGCCGCCCCCTCCCCCAGCCAGCCCACCGCCGCAACCGCCCCTGCCCATCCCACCCCGTCCCACCCTTGCACGCACGCATTTGAATGAACTGGATGGAACTTGCGGTCATCAGTTTCACATTAAAAATAAAAGATCGATTGAGATATGATCATGCTTGCTGTGATTTCAATGCCCCCATAGAGGTCAAAGGTCAACAAATTATTTGTGCATCATCAGGATGAACCAGACGGTTTTATGGGCTGCCATTGACCTCCATTGCAGAATAATGCAGCAACTACAGGCCAAAATACATTTTTGCCAATTCCAGAGCCCCCTAGAGGTCAAAGGTCACCAAATTTATTGAGCGTCCTCCTGATGGGTCCTGAGGATCATGTACTAAGTTTGGTTTTAATACATGAAAGTGTTGCTGAGATATGAGCTCACTTCCTGTTTGGCGGCTTCGCCGCAAATTTCGATTGGCTGTTACAGGCGAACGCTTCTATCAATTGTTCCAGAAAAAAATACACTGATAAGGCATGGTCTAACGATGGTCTCTGCCAATTTTGGTGAGGATCCGCTGAAATTTGTGATCTGCGAAAACTTGTACGTGTTTTTGATTTAATCCAATATGGCGGCCGAATCAATAACGATGATATCACAAGTTGGCTTGGGTCGGCCTAAGGACCTCCAACAGTATTACCCGACACCACTAGTGCATTTTAATTCTAAGCACAACAGCAGCTACAGGCCAAAAGGCATGTTTTTAAATTACAGCGCCCCCTAGAGGTCAAAGGTCACCAGATTTCTTGAGCATCCCCCTGATTGGGTCCTGAGTCCATGTACAAAGTTTGGTTATAATAGATCAATGGGTTGCTGAGATATGAGCTCACTTCCTGTTTGGCGTCTTCGCCGTAAATTTTGATTGGCTGTTACGGGTGAACGGTTTTAGTTCCGAAGACGAAAAGGAGTATCTTTTGTGAGGCTTGGTCTGAAGATCATGTGTATCAGATTTGGTGTCGATCGGACAAAATTTGTGACCTGTGAAAACTTTTTAGTGTTTTTGATTAAATCCAAAATGGCGGAAAATCCATCATGGCGGAAATTGACGTCATAGGGTGCGTTGGACTCGGATTGCCCCAAGGATTCCAACGATACCTAATTTTTGACAATTGGGCCTACGGGTCAAAAGTTTCGTGCGTGAACGCATGTCCAACTTTGGCCTGTTGGTGGCGCTAGAGCGCTCGAGGTGCCGGCATGAAACTTGGTGACATTAATCATGGGACTGTCCCTAATCAGTGTGCCAAATTTCACAACTTTTCACCAGACGGTTCTATGGGCTGCCATTGACTTCAATGACGGAAGCGTAATAATAATAATAATAAGAAAACATAGAAACACAATGGGGCTTCGCAGCTTCGCTGCTTGGCCCCCAATAATAAATATAGCTGCAAGCAGCAATGAGGGGGCCAAGCAGAGAGATCAGCAGGCCAGATTTGCCATGTAAGTTAATGCTGTTGCATCAGACATATAGCCTTAAGCAGTCACAGCAAGTTCCATGCCATACAACCCAAGATTGGCTGAGTTACAAGGTCAAGTTTCACATCAAAACATAACTGATTTTGTGGGGCTGAACCAGGGCTGAGTGTCGCCGCCCCCTCCCCCAGCCAGCCCACCGCTGCAACCGCCCCTGCCCGTCCCACCCCGCCCCACCCTTGCACGCACGCATTACGCTGTCATCAGTTTCACATCAAAAATAAAAGATTGACTGAGATATGATCACACTTGCTGTGATTTAAACACAGAGGTCAAAAATTTACGTCATATGGTGTGTGGGGGTGTGAACTCGGCTTGGCCTAAGGATTCCAATGATACCTCATTTTGCCATTCGGGTCAACAGGTCAAAAGTTACGTCCGTGAACACAAGTCCAACTTTGGCCTGTTGGTGGCGCTAGAGCGCTTGAGGTGCCGGCATGAAACTTGGTGAAATGAATTATTGGACTGTCCCCAATTAGTGTGCAAAATTTTATAACTTTTTACCAGACGGTTCTATGGGCTGCCATTGACTTCCATTGCAAAATAATGCTACTGGCCAAAATGCATTTTTGTCAATTACGGTGCCCCCTAGAGGTCAAATGTCACCAAATTTCTTGAGCGTCCTCCCGATGGGATCAGAGGTACATGTACTACATTTGGTTTTGATACATGAAAGCGTTGCTGAGATATGAAATCACTTCCTGTTTGGCGGCTTCGCCGCAAATTTCGATTGGCTGGTACAGGTCAATGCTTCTGTCAATTGTTCCAGAAAGCAATGCACTCATCAGGCATGGTCTGAAGATGGTCTCTACCAATTTTGGTGAAGAACAGATGAAATTTGTGACCTGCGAAAACTTGTACGTGTTTTTGATTAAATTCAATATGGCGGCCGAATCAATTACGATGACATCACAAGTTGGCTTGGGTTGACCTAAGGACCTTCAACAGTAGTACCAGACACCACTAGTGTGTTTTAATTCTAAACACAACTGCAGCTACAGGCCAAAAGGCATGTTTCTTAATTACAGCGCCCCCTAGAGGTCAAAGGTCACCATATTTCTTGAGTGCTCTACAGATGGGGATATAAGTCCATGTACTAAGTTTGGTTATGATAGATGAAAGGGTTGCTGAGATATGAGCTCACTTCCTGTTTGGCGGCTTCGCCGCATATTTCGATTGGTTGTTACGGGCGAACGGTTTTAGTTCCGAAGACAAAAATCGATAACTTTTGTGCGGATTGGTCTGAAGATCATATGTATTAAGTTTCGTTAAAATCGGACAAACTATGTGAGGCGTGAAACTTTAGTTTCACTTTCGATAAAATCCAATATGGCGGAAAATCCATCATGGCGGAAAATGACGTCATAGGGTGCGTTGAACTCGGCTTGGTCCAAGGATTCCAACGATACCTCATTTTTGACAATCGGGCAAACGGGTCAAAAGTTACTTGCGTGAACGCACGTCCAACTTTGGCCTGTTGGTGGCGCTAGAGCCCTCGAGGAGCCGACATGAAACTTGGTGAAATTAATCATGGGCCTGTCCCCAATCGGTGTGCCAAATTTCACAACTTTTTACCATACGGTTCTATGGGCTGCCATAGACTCCCATGGCGGAAGCGTAATAATAATAATAGGGAAGAAAACATAGAATCACTATGGGTTGCCCTGCAGCTTCGCTGCTTGGCCCCCAAATATAGCTGCAAGCAGCAATGAGGGGGCCAAGCAGGCAGTTCAGCAGTCCAGAAGTCCAGATTTGCCATGCAACTCAATGCCGTGGCATCAGGCATATAGCATTAAGCAGTCACAACAAGTTCCATGTCAAACAACCCAAGATTGGCTGAGTTACAAGGTCAAGTTTCACATCAAAACATAACTGATTTTGTGTGGCTGAACCAGGGCTGAGTGTCGCCGCCCCCTCACCCAGCCAGCCCACCGCCGCAACCGCCCCTGCCCGTCCCACCCCGCCCCACCCTTGCACGCACGCATTAGAATTAACTGGATGGAACTCGCTGTCATCAGTTTCACATCAAAAATAAAAGATTGACTGAGATATGATCACACTTGCTGTGATTTAAACATAGAGGTCAACAATTGACGTCATAGGGTGTGTTGAACTCGGCTTGGCCCAAGGATTCCAATGATACCTCATTTTGCCATTCGGGTCAACAGGTCAAAAGTTACGTCCGTAAACACAAGTCCAACTTTGGCCTGTTGGTGGCGCTAGAGCGCTTGAGGTGCCGGCATGAAACTTGGTGAAATGAATTATTGGACTGTCCCCAATTAGTGTGCAAAATTGTATAACTTTTTACCAGACGGTTCTATGGGCTGCCATTGACTTCCATTGCAAAATAATGCGCATCAGCAACTACTGGCCAAAATGCATTTTTGTCAATTACGGAGCCCCCTAGAGGTCAAATGTCACCAAATTTCTTGAGCGTCCTCCCGATGGGGTCTGAGGTACATGAACTAAGTTTGGTTTTGATACATGAAAGCGTTGCTGAGATATGAAATCACTTCCTGTTTGGCGGCTTCGCCGCAAATTTCGATTGGCTGGTACAGGTCAATGCTTCTGTCAATTGTTCCAGAAAGCAATGCACTCATCAGGCATGGTCTGAAGATGGTCTCTACCAATTTTGGTGAAGAACAGATGAAATTTGTGACCTGCGAAAACTTGTACGTGTTTTTGATTAAATCCAATATGGCGGCCGAATCAATTACGATGACATCACAAGTTGGCTTGGGTCGGCCTAAGGACCTCCAACAATATTAACAGACACCACTAGTGCATTTTAATTCTAAACACAACTGCAGCTACAGGCCAAAAGGCATGTTTCTTAATTACAGCGCCCCCTAGAGGTCAAAGGTCACCAAATTTCTTGAGCGTCCCTCTGATTGGGTCCTGAGTCCATGTACTTAGTTTGGTTATGATAGATGAAAGGGTTGCTGAGATATGAGCTCACTTCCTGTTTGGCGGCTTCGCCGCATATTTCGATTGGTTGTTACGGGCGAACGGTTTTAGTTCCGAAGACAAAAAACAATGCATTGATGAGGCATGGTCTGAAGATCATGTGTGTCAAGTTTGGTGACGATCGGACAAAATTTGTGACCTGTGAAAAATTAGTTTCACTTTCACTTAAATCCAAAATGGCGGAAAATCCATCATGGCGGAAAATGACGTCATAGGGTGCGTTGAACTCGGCTTGGTCCAAGGATTCCAACGGTACCTCATTTTACAAAATCAGATCAACAGGTCAAAAGTTACGTGCGTGAACGCACGTCCAACTTTGGCCTGTTGGTGGCGCTAGAGCGCTGTAGGTGCCGGCATGAAACTTGGTGCAATTAATTTTTGGCCTGTCCCCAATCAATGTGCCAAATTTCACAACTTTTTACCAGACTGTTCTATGGGCTGCCATAGACTCCCATGGCGGAAGAAAGATGTTAAATAATAATAATAAATATAGCTGCAAGCAGCAATGAGGGGGCCAAGCAGTGAGATCAGCAGGCCAGATTAACCATGTAAGTCAATGCCGTTGCATCAGACATATAGCCTTAAGCAGTCACAGCAAGTTCCATGCCATACAACCCAAGATTGGCTGAGTTACAAGGTCAAGTTTCACATCAAAACATAACTGATTTTGTGGGGCTGAACCAGGGCTGAGTGTCGCCGCCCCCTCCCCCAGCCAGCCCACCGCCGCAACCGCCCCTGCCCATCCCACCCCGCCCCACCCTTGCACGCACACATTAGAATGAACTAGATGGAACTTGCGGTCATCAGTTTCACATAAAAAATAAAAGATTGACTGAGATATGATCACACTTGCTGTGATTTAAACACAGAGGTCAACAATTGACGTCATAGGGTGTGTTGAACTCGGCTTGGCCCAAGGATTCCAATGATACCTCATTTTGCCATTCGGGTCAACAGGTCAAAAGTTACGTCCGTGAACACAAGTCCAACTTTGGCCTGTTGGTGGCGCTAGAGCGCTTGAGGTGCCGGCATGAAACTTGGTGAAATGAATTATTGGACTGTCCCCAATTAGTGTGCAAAATTGTATAACTTTTTACCAGACGGTTCTATGGGCTGCCATTGACTTCCATTGCAAAATAATGCGCATCAGCAACTACTGGCCAAAATGCATTTTTGTCAATTACGGTGCCCCCTAGAGGTCAAATGTCACCAAATTTCTTGAGCGTCCTCCCGATGGGGTCTGAGGTACATGTACTAAATTTGGTTTTGATACATGAAAGCGTTGCTGAGATATGAAATCACTTCCTGTTTGGCGGCTTCGCCGCAAATTTCGATTGGCTGGTACAGGTCAATGCTTCTGTCAATTGTTCCAGAAAGCAATGCACTCATCAGGCATGGTCTGAAGATGGTCTCTACCAATTTTGGTGAAGAACAGATGAAATTTGTGACCTGAGAAAACTTGTACGTGTTTTTGATTAAATTCAATATGGCGGCCGAATCAATTACGATGACATCACAAGTTGGCTTGGGTCGGCCTAAGGACCTCCAACAGTATTACCAGACACCACTAGTGCGTTTTAATTCTAAGCACAACTGCAGCTACAGGCCAAAAAGCATGTTTCTTAATTACAGCGCCCCCTAGAGGTCAAAGGTCACCAAATTTCTTGAGCGTCCCCCTGATTGGGTCCTGAGTCCATGGACTAAGTTTGGTTATGATAGATGAATGGGTTGCTGAGATATGAGCTCACTTCCTGTTTGGCGGCTTCGCCGCAAATTTCGATTGGCTGTTACGCGCGAACGGTTTTAGTTCCGAAGACGAAAAAGAATAACTTTTGTGCGGCTTGGTCTGAAGAGCATGTGTGTCAAGTTTGGTGACGATCGGACAAAATTTGTGACCTGTGAAGTTTTAGTTTCACTTTCACTAAAATCCAATATGGCGGAAAATCCATCATGGCGGAAAATGACGTCATAGGGTGCGTTGAACTCGGCTTGGTCCAAGGATTCCAACGATACCTCATTTTTGACAATCGGGTCAACAGGTCAGAAGTTACGTGCGTGAACGCAAGTCCAACTTTGGCCTGTTGGTGGCGCTAGAGCGCTCAAGGTGCCGGTATGAAACTTGGTGAAATTAATTATGGGACTATCCCTAATCAGTGTGCCAAATTTCACAACTTTTCACCAGACGGTTCTATGGGCTGCCATTGACTTCAATGGCGGAATAATAATAATAATAATAATAATAAGAACAAATAGAAACACAATGGGTGCCTTCGCAGCTTCGCTGCTTGGCCCCCAAATATAGCTGCAAGCAGCAATGAGGGGGCCAAGCAGTGAGATCAGCAGGCCAGATTAACCATGTAAATCAATGCCGTTGCATCAGACATATAGCCTTAAGCAGTCACAGCAAGTTCCATGCCATACAACCCAAGATTGGCTGAGTTACAAGGTCAAGTTTCACATCAAAACATAACTGATTTTGTGGGGCTGAACCAGGGCTGAGTGTCGCCGCCCCCTCCCCCAGCCAGCCCACCGCCGCAACCGCCCCTGCCCATCCCACCCCGTCCCACCCTTGCACGCACACATTAGAATGAACTAGATGGAACTCGCTGTCATCAGTTTCACATCAAAAATAAAAAATCGACTGAGATATGATCACACTTGCTGTGATTTAAACACAGAGGTCAAAAATTGACGTCATAGGGTGTGTGGGGGTGTGAACTCGGCTTGGCCCAAGGATTCCAATGATACCTCATTTTGCCATTCGGGTCAACAGGTCAAAAGTTACGTCCGTGAACACAAGTCCAACTTTGGCCTGTTGGTGGCGCTAGAGCGCTTGAGGTGCCGGCATGAAACTTGGTGAAATGAATTATTGGACTGTCCCCAATTAGTGTGCAAAATTTTATAACTTTTTACCAGACGGTTCTATGGGCTGCCATTGACTTCCATTGCAAAATAATGCGCATCAGCAACTACTGGCCAAAATGCATTTTTGTCAATTACGGTGCCCCCTAGAGGTCAAATGTCACCAAATTTCTTGAGCGTTCTCCCGATGGGGTCTGAGGTACATGTACTAAATTTGGTTTTGATACATGAAAGCGTTGCTGAGATATGAAATCACTTCCTGTTTGGCGGCTTCGCCGCAAATTTCGATTGGCTGGTACAGGTCAATGCTTCTGTCAATTGTTCCAGAAAGCAATGCACTCATCAGGCATGGTCTGAAGATGGTCTCTACCAATTTTGGTGAAGAACAGATGAAATTTGTGACCTGCGAAAACTTGTACGTGTTTTTGATTAAATTCAATATGGCGGCCGAATCAATTACGATGACATCACAAGTTGGCTTGGGTCGGCCTAAGGACCTCCAACAGTATTACCAGACACCACTAGTGCGTTTTAATTCTAAGCACAACTGCAGCTACAGGCCAAAAAGCATGTTTCTTAATTACAGCGCCCCCTAGAGGTCAAAGGTCACCAAATTTCTTGAGCGTCCCCCTGATTGGGTCCTGAGTCCATGGACTAAGTTTGGTTATGATAGATGAATGGGTTGCTGAGATATGAGCTCACTTCCTGTTTGGCGGCTTCGCCGCAAATTTCGATTGGCTGTTACGCGCGAACGGTTTTAGTTCCGAAGACGAAAAAGAATAACTTTTGTGCGGCTTGGTCTGAAGAGCATGTGTGTCAAGTTTGGTGACGATCGGACAAAATTTGTGACCTGTGAAGTTTTAGTTTCACTTTCACTAAAATCCAATATGGCGGAAAATCCATCATGGCGGAAAATGACGTCATAGGGTGCGTTGAACTCGGCTTGGTCCAAGGATTCCAACGATACCTCATTTTTGACAATCGGGTCAACAGGTCAGAAGTTACGTGCGTGAACGCAAGTCCAACTTTGGCCTGTTGGTGGCGCTAGAGCGCTCAAGGTGCCGGTATGAAACTTGGTGAAATTAATTATGGGACTATCCCTAATCAGTGTGCCAAATTTCACAACTTTTCACCAGACGGTTCTATGGGCTGCCATTGACTTCAATGGCGGAATAATAATAATAAATATAGCTGCAAGCAGCAATGAGGGGGCCAAGCAGAATGGGCCGGAGTAGCCACGGCGACAAGTTAGAACTCAGCAGACACCCGCGATCAACACTTTCAACAAGTGTCACATCAAAACATAACTGACTTTGTAGGGCTGAAACAGGGCTGAGTATTGCCGCCGCCTCCGCCAGTCAGCCACCCCACCTAATCACCCCTGCCCGTCCCACCCCGTCCTGCCCTGCCCTGCCCTTGCACGTACGCATTAGAATTAACTGGATGGAACATGTTGTCATCAGTTTCACATCAAAAAATAAAAGATTGATAAAACACATCAGCAACTACAGATCAAAATGCAATATTGCTAATTGCAGCACCCCCTACAGGTCAAAGGTCACCAAATGTTTTGAGCGTCCTCCTAATGGGGTCATGAATATATGTAGTAAGTTTGGTGATGATGCATGGCAGGGTTGCTGAGATATGAGCTCACTTCCTGTTTGGCGGCTTCGCCACAAATTTCGATTGGCTGTTACGGGCGAATGCTTCTGTCAATTGTTCCAGAAAGCAATGCACTGATAAGGCATGGTCTGAAGATGGTCTCTGCCAATTTTGGTGAGGATCCGCTGAAATTTGTGACCTGCGAAAACTTATATGTGTTTTTGATTAAATCCAATGGCGGCCGAATCAATTACGATGACATCACAAGTCGGCTTGGGTCGGCCTAAGGACCTCCAACAGTATTACCAGACAGCACTAGTGCATTTTAATTCTAAGAACAGCAGCTACAGGCCAAAAGGCATGTTTATTAATTACAGCGCCCCCTAGAGGTCAAAGGTCACCAGATTTCTTGAGCGTCCCCCTGATTGGGTCCTGAGACCATGGACTAAGTTTGGTTATGATAGATGAATGGGTTGCTGAGATATGAGCTCACTTCCTGTTTGGCGGCTTCGCCGCAAATTTCGATTGGCTGTTACGCGCGAACGGTTTGAGTTCCGAAGACGAAAAGGAATAACTTTTTTGAGGCTTGATGTGAATATCAAGTGTGTCAAGTTTGGTGTTGATCGGACAAAATTTGTGACCTTTGAAGACTTTTTAGTGTTTTTGATGAAATCCAATATGACGGAAAATCCATCATGGCGGAAATTTACGTCATAGGGTGCGTTGAACTCGGCTTGGTCCAAGGATTCCAACGATACCTCATTTTTGACAATCGGTCATACGGGTCAAAAGTTACGTGCGTGAACGCACGTCCAACTTTGGCCTGTTGGTGGCGCTAGACTGCTCTAGGTGCCATCATGAAACTTGGTGACATTAATCATGGGACTGTCCCTTATCAGTGTGCCAAATTTCACAACTTTTCACCAGACGGTTCTATGGGCTGCCATTGACTTCCTTTGCAAAATAATGCGCATCAGCAACTACTGGCCAAAATGCATTTTTGTCAATTACGGAGCCCCCTAGAGGTCAAATGTCACCAAATTTCTTGAGCGTCCTCCCGATGTGGTCTGAGGTACATGTACTAAGTTTGGTTTTGATACATGAAAGCGTTGCTGAGATATGAAATCACTTCCTGTTTGGCGGCTTCGCCGCAAATTTTGATTGGCTGGTACAGGCCAAAGCTTCTGTCAATTGTTCCAGAAAGCAATGCACTCATCAGGCATGGTCTGAAGATGGTCTCTGCCAATTTTGGTGAGGATCCGCTGAAATTTGTGACCTGCGAAAACTTGTACGTGTTTTTGATTAAATCCAATATGGCGGCCGAATCAATTACGATGACATCACAAGTTGGCTTGGGTCGGCCTAAGGACCTTCAACAGTAGTACCAGACACCACTAATGGGTTTTAATTCTAAGCACAACTGCTGCTACAGGCCAAAAGGCATGTTTCTTAATTACAGCGCCCCCTAGAGGTCAAAGGTCACCAGATTTCTTGAGCGTCCCCCTGATTGGGTCCTGAGTCCATGGACTAAGTTTGGTTATGATAGATGAATGGGTTGCTGAGATATGAGCTCACTTCCTGTTTGGCGGCTTCGCCGCAAATTTCGATTGGCTGTTACGCGCGAACGGTTTCAGTTCCGAAGACGAAAAGGAATAACTTTTGTGCGGCTTGGTCTGAAGAGCATGTGTGTCAAGTTTGGTGACGATCGGACAAAATTTGTGACCTGTGAAGTTTTAGTTTCACTTTCACTAAAATCCAATATGGCGGAAAATCCATCATGGCGGAAAATGACGTCATAGGGTGCATTGAACTCGGCTTGGTCCAAGGATTCCATCGATACCTCATTTTTGACAATCGGCCATACGGGTCAAAAGTTACGTGCGTGAACGCACGTCCAACTTTGGCCTGTTGGTGGCGCTAGAGTGCTCTAGGTGCCATCATGAAACTTGGTGACATTAATCAAGGGACTGTCCCTAATCAGTGTGCCAAATTTCAAAACTTTTCACCAGACGGTTCTATGGGCTGCCATAGACTTCCATGGCGGAATAATAATAATAATAGGGAAGAAAACATAGAAACACAATGAGGTCCTCGCAGCTTCGCTGCTTGGCCCCCAATAATAATAATAAGAACAAATAGAAACACAATGGGTGCCTTCGCAGCTTCGCTGCTTGGCCCCCAAATATAGCTGCAAGCAGCAATGAGGGGGCCAAGCAGTATAGGCCGGAATAGCCACGGCGACAAGATAGAACTCAGCAGACACCCGCGATCAACACTTTCAACAAGTGTCACATCAAAACATAACTGACTTTGTAGGGCTGAAACAGGGCTGAGTATTGCCACCGCCTCCGCCAGCCAGCCCCCCCACCTAATCAGCCCTGCCCGTTCCACCCCGTCCCGCACCGCCCTTCCACGCACGCATTAGAATGAACTGGATGGAACATGTTGTCATCAGTTTCACATCAAAAAATAAAAGATTGATAAAACACATCAGCAACTACAGATGAAAATGCAATATTGCTAATTGCAGCACCCCCTACAGGTCAAAGGTCACCAAAGTTTTTGAGCGTCCTCCTAATGGGGTCATGAATATATGTAGTAAGTTTGGTTATGATACATGGCAGGGTTGCTGAGATATGAGCTCACTTCCTGTTTGGCGGCTTAGCCATCAATTTCGATTGGCGGTTACGGGTGAATGCTTTTGTCAATTGTTCAAGAGAGCAAGATATTCATAGCTTATGGTCTGAAGATGGTCTGTGCCAATGTTAGTGAAGATCAGATGAAATTTGCGACCTGTGAAAACTTTTTGATGTTTTTGATTAAATCTAACTTGGCGGCCGAATCAATTACGATGACATCACAAGTTGGCTTGGGTCGGCCTAAGGACCTCCAACAGTATTACCAGACACCACTATTGCATTTTAATTCTAAGCACAAAAGCAGCTACAGGCCAAAAAGCATGTTTCTTTATTACAGCGCCCCCTAGAGGTCAAAGGTCACCAGATTTCTTGAGCGTCCACCTGATTGGGTCCTGAGTCCATGCACCAAGTTTGGCTTTGATACATGCAAGGGTTGCTGAGATATGAGCTCACTTCCTGTTTGGCGGCTTCGCCGCAAGTTTCGATTGGCTGTTACAGCCGAATGCTTCTGTCAATTGTTCCAGAAACCAAAGCACTGATAAGGCATGGTCTGAAAATGATCTCTGCCAATTTTGGTGAGAATCCGCTGAAATTTGTGACCTGCGAAAATTTTTACATGTTTTTGATTAAATCCAATATGGCGGCCGAATCATTTACGATGACATCACAAATTGGCTTGGGTCGGCCTAAGGACCTCCAACAGTATTAACAGACACCAGTAGTGCGCTTTAATTCTAAGCACAACAGCAGCTACAGGCCAAAAGGCATGTTTCTTAATTACAGCGCCCCCTAGAGGTCAAAGGTCACCAGATTTATTCAGCGTCCCCCTGATTGGGTCCTGAGTCCATGTACTAAGTTTGGTTATGATAGATGAATGGGTTGCTGAGATATGAGCTCACTTCCTGTTTGGCGGCTTCGCCGCATATTTCGATTGGCTGTTACGGGCGAACGGTTTGAGTTTCGAAGACGAAAAGGAATAACTTTTGTGAGGCTTGGTCTGAAGATCAAGTGTGTCAGGTTTGGTGTCGATCGGACAAAATTTGTGACCTGTGAAGACTTTTTAGTGTTTTTGATGAAATCCAAAATGGCGGAAAATCCATCATGGCGGAAATTGACGTCATAGGGTGCGTTGAACTCAGCTTGGTCCAAGGATTCCAGCGATACGTCATTTTTGACAATCGGGTGAACGGGTCAGAAGTTACGTGCATGAACGCACATCCAACTTTGGCCTGTTGGTGGCGCTAGAGCGCTCAAGGTGCCGGTATGAAACTTGGTGAAATTAATCATGAGAATGTCCCCAATCAGTGTGCCAAATTTCAGAATTTTTCACCAGACGGTTCTATGGGCTGCCATTGACTTCAATGACGGAAGCGTAATAATAATAATAATAAATATAGCTGCAAGCAGCAATGAGGGGGCCAAGCAGTGAGATCAGCAGGCCAGATTAACCATGTAAGTCAATGCCGTTGCATCAGACATATAGCCTTAAGAAGTCACAGCAAGTTCCATGCCATACAACCCAAGATTGGCTGAGATACAAGGTCAAGTTTCACATCAAAACATAACTGATTTTGTGGGGCTGAACCAGGGCTGAGTGTCGCCGCCCCCTCCCCCAGCCAGCCCACCACCGCAACCGCCCCTGCCCATCCCACCCAGTCCCACCCTTGCACGCACACATTAGAATGAACTACAGTAGATGGAACTTGCTGTCATCAGTTTCACATCAAAAATAAAAGATTGACTGAGATATGATCACACTTGCTGTGATTTAAACATAGAGGTCAACAATTGACGTCATAGGGTGTGTTGAACTCGGCTTGGCCCAAGGATTCCAATGATACCTCATTTTGCCATTCGGGTCAACAGGTCAAAAGTTACGTCTGTAAACACAAGTCCAACTTTGGCCTGTTGGTGGCGCTAGAGCGCTTGAGGTGCCGGCATGAAACTTGGTGAAATGAATTATTGGACTGTCCCCAATTAGTGTGCAAAATTGTATAACTTTTTACCAGACGGTTCTATGGGCTGCCATTGACTTCCATTGCAAAATAATGCGCATCAGCAACTACTGGCCAAAATGCATTTTTGTCAATTACGGTGCCCCCTAGAGGTCAAATGTAACCAAATTTGTTGAGCGTCCTCCCGATGGGGTCTGAGGTACATGTACAAAATTTGGTTTTGATACATGAAAGCGTTGCTGAGATATGAAATCACTTCCTGTTTGGCGGCTTCGCCGCAAATTTCGATTGGCTGGTACAGGTCAATGCTTCTGTCAATTGTTCCAGAAAGCAATGCACTCATCAGGCATGGTCTGTAGATGGTCTCTGCCAATTTTGGTGAGGATCCGCTGAAATTTGTGACCTGCAAAAACGTGTACGTGTTTTTGATTAAATCCAATATGGCGGCCGAATCAATTACGATGACATCACAAGTCGGATTGGGTCGGCCTAAGGACCTCCAACAGTATTACCAGACACCACTAGTGGGTTTCAATTCTAAGCACAACTGCTGCTACAGGCCAAAAGGCATGTTTCTTAATTACAGCGCCCCCTAGAGGTCAAAGGTCACCAGATTTCTTGAGCGTCCCCCTGATTGGGTCCTGAGTCCATGGACTAAGTTTGGTTATGATAGATGAATGGGTTGCTGAGATATGAGCTCACTTCCTGTTTGGCGGCTTCGCCGCAAATTTCGATTGGCTGTTACGCGCGAACGGTTTTAGTTCCGAAGACGAAAAAGAATAACTTTTGTGCGGCTTAGTCTGAAGAGCATGTGTGTCAAGTTTGGTGACGATCGGACAAAATTTGTGACCTGTGAAGTTTTAGTTTCACTTTCACTAAAATCCAATATGGCGGAAAATCCATCATGGCGGAAAATGACGTCATAGGGTGCGTTGAACTCGGCTTGGTCCAAGGATTCCAACGATACCTCATTTTTGACAATCGGGTCAACAGGTCAGAAGTTACGTACGTGAACGCAAGTCCAACTTTGGCCTGTTGGTGGCGCTAGAGCGCTCAAGGTGCCGGTATGAAACTTGGTGAAATTAATTATGGGACTATCCCTAATCAGTGTGCCAAATTTCACAACTTTTCACCAGACGGTTCTATGGGCTGCCATTGACTTCAATGGCGGAATAATAATAATAATAATAAATATAGCTGCAAGCAGCAATGTGGGGGCCAAGCAGGCAGTTCAGCAGTCCAGATTTGCCATGCAACTCAATGCCGTGGCATCAGGCATATAGCATTAAGCAGTCACAACAAGTTCCATGTCAAACAACCCAAGATTGGCTGAGTTACAAGGTCAAGTTTCACATCAAAACATAACTGATTTTGTGTGGCTGAACCAGGGCTGAGTGTCGCCGCCCCCTCACCCAGCCAACCCACCGCCGCAACCGGCCCTGCCCGTCCCACCCCGCCCCACCCTTGCACGCACGCATTAGAATTAACTGGATGGAACTCGCTGTCATCAGTTTCACATCAAAAATAAAAGATTGACTGAGATATGATCACACTTGCTGTGATTTAAACATAGAGGTCAACAATTGACGTCATAGGGTGTGTTGAACTCGGCTTGGCCCAAGGATTCCAATGATACCTTATTTTGCCATTAGGGTCAACAGGTCAAAAGTTACGTCCGTAAACACAAGTCCAACTTTGGCCTGTTGGTGGCGCTAGAGCGCTTGAGGTGCCGGCATGAAACTTGGTGAAATGAATTATTGGACTGTCACCAATTAGTGTGCAAAATTGTATAACTTTTTACCAGACGGTTCTATGGGCTGCCATTGACTTCCATTGCAAAATAATGCGCATCAGCAACTACTGGCCAAAATGCATTTTTGTCAATTACGGAGCCCCCTAGAGGTCAAATGTCACCAAATTTCTTGAGCGTCCTCCCGATGTGGTCTGAGGTACATGTACTAAGTTTGGTTTTGATACATGAAAGCGCTGCTGAGATATGAAATCACTTCCTGTTTGGCGGCTTCGCCGCATATTTTGATTGGCTGGTACAGGCCAAAGCTTCTGTCAATTGTTCCAGAAAGCAATGCACTCATCAGGCATGGTCTGAAGATGGTCTCTGCCAATTTTGGTGAGGAACAGATGAAATTTGTGACCTGCTAAAACTTTTTTGTGTTTTTGATTTAATCCAATATGGCGGCCGAATCAATTACGATGACATCACAAGTTGGCTTGGGTCGGCCTAAGGACCTTCAACAGTAGTACCAGCCACCACTAATGGGTTTTAATTCTAAGCACAACTGCTGCTACAGGCCAAAAGGCATGTTTCTTAATTACAGCTCCCCCTAGAGGTCAAAGGTCACCAGATTTCTTGAGCGTCCCCCTGATTGGGTCCTGAGTCCATGGACTAAGTTTGGTTATGATAGATGAATGGGTTGCTGAGATATGAGCTCACTTCCTGTTTGGCGGCTTCGCCGCAAATTTCGATTGGCGAACGGTTTTAGTTCCGAAGACGAAAAGGAATAACTTTTGTGCGGCTTGGTCTGAAGAGCATGTGTGTCAAGTTTGGTGACGATCGGACAAAATTTGTGACCTGTGAAGTTTTAGTTTCACTTTCACTAAAATCCAATATGGCGGAAAATCCATCATGGCGGAAAATGACGTCATAGGGTGCGTTGAACTCGGCTTGGTCCAAGGATTCCAACGATACCTCATTTTTGACAATCGGGTCAACAGGTCAGAAGTTACGTGCGTGAACGCAAGTCCAACTTTGGCCTGTTGGTGGCGCTAGAGCGCTCAAGGTGCCGGTATGAAACTTGGTGAAATTAATTATTGGACTGTCCCCAATTAGTGTGCAAAATTTTATAACTTTTTACCAGACGGTTCTATGGGCTGCCATTGACTTCCATTGCAAAATAATGCACATCAGCAACTACTGGCCAAAATGCATTTTTGTCAATTACGGTGCCCCCTAGAGGTCAAATGTCACCAAATTTCTTGAGCGTCCTCCCGATGGGGTCTGAGGTACATGTACTAAATTTGGTTTTGATACATGAAAGCGTTGCTGAGATATGAAATCACTTCCTGTTTGGTGGCTTCGCCGCAAATTTCGATTGGCTGGTACAGGTCAATGCTTCTGTCAATTGTTCCAGAAAGCAATGCACTCATCAGGCATGGTCTGTTGATGGTCTCTGCCAATTTTGGTGAGGATCCGCTGAAATTTGTGACCTGCAAAAACGTGTACGTGTTTTTGATTAAATCCAATATGGCGGCCAAATCAATTACGATGACATCACAAGTTGGCCTGGGTTGGCCTAAGGACCTCCAACAGTATTATAAGACACCACTAGTGTGTTTTAATTCTAAGCACAACAGCAGCTACAGGCCAAAAGGCATGTTTCTTAATTACAGCGCCCCCTAGAGGTCAAAGGTCACCAAATTTCTTGAGCGTCCCCCTCATGGGGTACTGAGTATATATACTAAGTTTGGTTATGATAGATGAATGGGTTGCTGAGATATGAGCTCACTTCCTGTTTGGCGGCTTCGCCGCAAATTTCGATTGGCTGTTACGCGCGAACGGTTTTAGTTCCGAAGACGAAAAAGAATAACTTTTGTGCGGCTTGGTCTGAAGAGCATGTGTGTCAAGTTTGGTGACGATCGGACAAAATTTGTGACCTGTGAAGTTTTAGTTTCACTTTCACTAAAATCCAATATGGCGGAAAATCCATCATGGCGGAAAATGACGTCATAGGGTGCGTTGAACTCGGCTTGGTCCAAGGATTCCAACGATACCTCATTTTTGACAATCGGGTCAACAGGTCAGAAGTTACGTGCGTGAACGCAAGTCCAACTTTGGCCTGTTGGTGGCGCTAGAGCGCTCAAGGTGCCGGTATGAAACTTGGTGAAATTAATTATGGGACTATCCCTAATCAGTGTGCCAAATTTCACAACTTTTCACCAGACGGTTCTATGGGCTGCCATTGACTTCAATGGCGGAATAATAATAATAATAATAAATATAGCTGCAAGCAGCAATGAGGGGGCCAAGCAGTTAGTTCAGCAGGCCAGATTAACCATGTAAGTCAATGCCGTTGCATCAGACATATAGCCTTAAGCAGTCACAGCAAGTTCCATGCCATACAACCCAAGATTGGCTGAGTTACAAGGTCAAGTTTCACATCAAAACATAACTGATTTTGTGGGGCTGAACCAGGGCTGAGTGTCGCCGCCCCCTCCCCCAGCCAGCCCACCGCCGCAACCGCCCCTGCCCATCCCACCCCGTCCCACCCTTGCACGCACACATTAGAATGAACTAGATGGAACTTGCTGTCATCAGTTTCACATCAAAAATAAAAGATTGACTGATATATGATCACACTTGCTGTGATTTAAACATAGAGGTCAACAATTGACGTCATAGGGTGTGTTGAACTCGGCTTGGCCCAAGGATTCCAATGATACCTCATTTTGCCATTCGGGTCAACAGGTCAAAAGTTACGTCCGTAAACACAAGTCCAACTTTGGCCTGTTGGTGGCGCTAGAGCGCTTGAGGTGCCGGCATGAAACTTGGTGAAATGAATTATTGGACTGTCCCCAATTAGTGTGCAAAATTGTATAACTTTTTACCAGACGGTTCTATGGGCTGCCATTGACTTCCATTGCAAAATAATGCGCATCAGCAACTACTGACCAAAATGCATTTTTGTCAATTACGGAGCCCCCTAGAGGTCAAATGTCACCAAATTTCTTGAGCATCCTCCCGATGTGGTCTGAGGTACATGTACTAAGTTTGGTTTTGATACATGAAAGTGTTGCTGAGATATGACATCACTTCCTGTTTGGCGGCTTCGCCGCAAATTTTGATTGGCTGGTACAGGCCAATGCCTCTGTCAATTGTTCCAGAAAGCAATGCACTCATCAGGCATGGTCTGTAGATGGTCTCTGCCAATTTTGGTGAGGATCCGCTGAAATTTGTGACCTGCAAAAACGTGTACGTGTTTTTGATTAAATCCAATATGGCGGCCGAATCAATTACGATGACATCACAAGTTGGCTTGGGTCGGCCTAAGGACCTTCAACAGTAGTACCAGACACCACTAGTGGGTTTCAATTCTAAGCACAACTGCAGCTACAGGCCAAAAGGCATGTTTCTTAATTACAGCGCCCCCTAGAGGTCAAAGGTCACCAAATTTCTTGAGTGTCCCCCTGATTGGGTCCTGAGTCCATGGACTTAGTTTGGTTATGATAGATCAATGGGTTGCTGAGATATGAGCTCACTTCCTGTTTGGCGGCTTTGCCGCAAATTTCGATTGGCTGTTACGCGCGAACGGTTTTAGTTCCGAAGACGAAAAAGAATAACTTTTGTGCGGCTTGGTCTGAAGAGCATGTGTGTCAAGTTTGGTGACGATCGGACAAAATTTGTGACCTGTGAAGTTTTAGTTTCACTTTCACTAAAATCCAATATGGCGGAAAATCCATCATGGCGGAAAATGACGTCATAGGGTGCGTTGAACTCGGCTTGGTCCAAGGATTCCAACGATACCTCATTTTTGACAATCGGGTCAACAGGTCAGAAGTTACGTGCGTGAACGCAAGTCCAACTTTGGCCTGTTGGTGGCGCTAGAGCGCTCAAGGTGCCGGTATGAAACTTGGTGAAATTAATTATGGGACTATCCCTAATCAGTGTGCCAAATTTCACAACTTTTCACCAGACGGTTCTATGGGCTGCCATTGACTTCAATGGCGGAATAATAATAATAATAATAATAAGAACAAATAGAAACACAATGGTTGCCTCGCAGCTTCGCTGCTTGGCCCCCAATAATAAGAACAAATAGAAACACAATGGGTGCCTTCGCAGCTTCGCTGCTTGGCCCCCAAATATAGCTGCAAGCAGCAATGAGGGGGCCAAGCAGAATAGGCTGGAGTAGCCATGGCGACAAGATGGAACTCAGCAGACTTCCACGATCAACACTTTCAACTAGTGTCACATCAAAACATAACTGATTTTGTAGGGCTGAAACAGGGCTGAGAATTGCCACTGCCTCCGCCAGCCAGCCCCCCACCTAATCACCCCTGCCCGTCCCACCCCGTCCTGCCCTGCCCCGCCCTTGCACGCATGCATTAGAATGAACTGGATGGAACATGTTTTCATCAGTTTCACATCAAAAAATAAAAGATCGATAAAACACATCAGCAACTACAGATCAAAATGCAATATTGCTAATTGCAGCACCCCCTACAGGTCAAAGGTCACCGAAGTTTTCGAGTGTCCTCCTAATGGGGTCATGAATCCATGTAGTAAGTTTGGTTATGATACATGGCAGGGTTGCTGAGATATGAGCTCACTTCCTGTTTGGCGGCTTCGCCGCAAATTTCGATTGGCTGTTACGGGCGAATGCTTTTGTCAATTGTTCCAGAAAGCAATGCACTGATAAGGCATGGGCTGAAGATGGTCTCTGCCAATTTTGGTGAGGATCCGCTGAAATTTGTGACCTGCAAAAACTTCTACGTGTTTTTGATTAAATCCAATATGACGGCCGAATCAATTACGATGACATCACAAGTTGACTTGGGTAAACCAAAGGACCTCCAACAGTATTACCAGACACCACTAGTGCGTTTTAATTCTAAGCACAACTGCAGCTACAGGCCAAAAGGCATGTTTGTTAATTACAGCGCCCCCTAGAGGTCAAAGGTCACCAGATTTCTCGAGCATCTCCCTGATTGGGTCCTGAGTCCATGTACTAAGTTTGGTTATGATAGGGGAATGGGTTGCTGAGATATGAGCTCAGTTTCTAAGCACAACACCAGCTACAGGCCAAAAGGCATGTTTCTTAATTACAGCGCCCCCTAGAGGTCAAAGGTCACCAGATTTATTGAGTGTCCCCCTGATTGGGTCCTGAGTCTATGCACCCAGTTTGGCTTTGATACATGCAAGGGTTGCTGAGATATGAGCTCACTTCCTGTTTGGCGGCTTTGCCGCAAGTTTCGATTGGCTGTTACAGCCGAATGCTTCTGTCAATTGTTCCAGAAAGCAAAGCACTGATAAGGCATGGTCTGAAGATGATCTCTGCCAATTTTGGTGAGGATCCGCTGAAATTTGTGACCCGCGAAAATTTTTACATGTTTTTGATTAAATCCAATATGGCGGCCGAATCAATTACGATGACATCACAAGTTGGCTTGGGTCGGCCTAAGGACCTCCAACAGGTTTAACAGACACCACTAGTGCATTTTAATTCTAAACACAACTGCAGCTACAGGCCAAAAGGCATGTTTCTTAATTACAGCGCCCCCTAGAGGTCAAAGGTCACCAGATTTCTTGAGCGTCCCCCTGATTGGGTCCTGAGTACATGTACTAAGTTTGGTTATGACAGATGAATGGGTTGCTGAGATATGAGATCACTTCCTGTTTGGCGGCTTCGCCGCAAACTTCGATTGGCTGTTACGGTCAAACGGTTTGAGTTCCGAAGACGAAAAGTGATAACTTTTGTGCGGCTTGGTCTGAAGAGCATGTGTGTCAAGTTTGGTGACGATCGGACAAAATTTGTGACCTGTGAAGTTTTAGTTTCACTTTCACTAAAATCCAATATGGCGGAAAATCCATCATGGCGGAAAATGACGTCATAGGGTGCGTTGAACTCGGCTTGGTCCAAGGATTCCAACGGTACCTCATTTTTCAAAATTGGATCAACAGGTCAAAAGTTACGTGCGTGAACGCACGTCCAACTTTGGCCTGTTGGTGGCGCTAGAGCCCTCGAGGAGCCGACATGAAACTTGGTGAAATTAATCATGGGACTGTCCACAATCGGTGTGCCAAATTTCACAACTTTTTACCAGACGGTTCTATGGGCTGCCATTGACTTCAATGACGGAAGAAGGTATAATAATAAATATAGCTGCAAGCAGCAATGAGGGGGCCAAGCAGTGAGATCAGCAGGCCAGATTAACCATGTAAATCAATGCCGTTGCATCAGACATATAGCCTTAAGCAGTCACAGCAAGTTCCATGCCATACAACCCAAGATTGGCTGAGTTACAAGGTCAAGTTTCACATCAAAACATAACTGATTTTGTGGGGCTGAACCAGGGCTGAGTGTCGCCTCCCCCTCCCCCAGCCAGCCCACCGCCGCAACCGCCCCTGCCCATCCCACCCCGTCCCACCCTTGCACGCACACATTAGAATGAACTAGATGGAACTCGCAGTCATCAGTTTCACATCAAAAATAAAAGATTGACTGAGATATGATCACACTTGCTGTGATTTAAACACAGAGGTCAACAATTGACGTCATAGGGTGCGTTGAACTCGGCTTGGTCCAAGGATTCCAACGATCCCTCATTTTTGACAATCGGGTCAACAGGTCAGAAGTTACGTGCGTGAACGCAAGTCCAACTTTGGCCTGTTGGTGGCGCTAGAGCGCTCAAGGTGCCGGTATGAAACTTGGTGAAATGAATTATTGGACTGTCCCCAATTAGTGTGCAACATTTTATAACTTTTTACCAGACGGTTCTATGGGCTGCCATTGACTTCCATTGCAAAATAATGCGCATCAGCAACTACTGGCCAAAATGCATTTTTGTCAATTACGATGCCCCCTAGAGGTCAAATGTCACCAAATTTTTTGAGCGTCCTCCCGATGGGGTCTGAGGTACATGTACTAAATTTGGTTTTGATACATGAAAGTGTTGCTGAGATATGAAATCACTTCCTGTTTGGCGGCTTTGCCGCAAATTTCGATTGGCTGGTACAGGTCAATGCTTCTGTCAATTGTTCCAGAAAGCAATGCACTCCTCAGGCATGGTCTGTTGATGGTCTCTGCCAATTTTGGTGAGGATCCGCTGAAATTTGTGACCTGCAAAAACGTGTACGTGTTTTTGATTAAATCCAATATGGCGGCCGAATCAATTACGATGACATCACAAGTCGGCTTGGGTCGGCCTAAGGACCTCCAACAGTATTACCAGACACCACTAGTGCATTTTAATTCTAAGCAAAACAGCAGCTACAGGCCAAAAGGCATGTTTCTTAATTACAGCGCCCCCTAGAGGTCAAAGGTCACCAGATTTCTTGAGCGTCCCCCTGATTGGGTCCTGAGTACATGTACTAAGTTTGGTTATGACAGATGAATGGGTTGCTGAGATATGAGCTCACTTCCTGTTTGGCGGCTTCGCCGCAAACTTCGATTGGCTGTTACGCGCGAACGGTTTTAGTTCCGAAGACGAAAAGTGATAACTTTTGTGCGGCTTGGTCTGAAGAGCATGTGTGTCAAGTTTGGTGACGATCGGATAAAATTTGTGACCTGTGAAGTTTTAGTTTCACTTTCACTAAAATCCAATATGGCGGAAAATCCATCATGGCGGAAAATGACGTCATAGGGTGCGTTGAACTCGGCTTGGTCCAAGGATTCCAACGGTACCTCATTTTTCAAAATTGGATCAACAGGTCAAAAGTTACGTGCGTGAACGCACGTCCAACTTTGGCCTGTTGGTGGCGCTAGAGCCCTCGAGGAGCCGACATGAAACTTGGTGAAATTAATCATTGGCCTGTCCCCAATCGGTGTGCCAAATTTCACAACTTTTTACCAGACGGTTCTATGGGCTGCCATAGACTCCCATGGCGGAAGAAAGATGTTAAATAATAATAATAATAGGAAATCATAGAAACACAATGGGGCTTCGCAGCTTCGCTGCTTGGCCCCCAATAAGAAAAGATAGAAACACAATGGGTGCCTTCGCAGCTTCGCTGCTTGGCCCCCAATAAATATAGCTGCAAGCAGCAATGAGGGGGCCAAGCAGTATAGGCCGGAGTAGCCACGGCGACAAGATAGAACTCAGCAGACACTCGCGATCAACACTTTCAGCAAGTGTAACATCAAACATAACTGATTTTGTAGGGCTGAAACAGAGCTGAGTATTGCCACCGCCTCCGCCAGCCAGCCCCCCCACCTAATCACCCCAGCCCGTCCCACCCCGTCCTGCCCTGCCCTGCCCTTGCACGCACGCATTAGAATTAACTGGATGGAACATGTTGTCATCAGTTTCACATCAAAAAATAAAAGATTGATAAAACACATCAGCAACTACAGATCAAAATGCAATATTGCTAATTGCAGCACCCCCTACAGGTCAAAGGTCACCAAATGTTTTGAGCGTCCTCCTAATGGGGTCATGAATATATGTAGTAAGTTTGGTGATGATACATGGCAGGGTTGGTGAGATATGAGCTCACTTCCTGTTTGGCGGCTTCGCCACTAATTTCGATTGGCTGTTACAGCCGAATGCTTCTGTCAATTGTTCCAGAAAGCAATGCACTGATAAGGCATGGTCTGAAGATAGTCTCTGCCATTTTTGGTGAGGATCCGCTGAAATTTGTGACCTGCGAAAACTTGTACGTGTTTTTGATTAAATCCAATATGGCGGCCGAATCAATTACGATGACATCACAAGTTGGCTTGGGTCGGCCTAAGGACCTCAAACAGTATTACCAGACACCACTAGTGGATTTTAATTTTAAGCACAACAGCAGCTACAGGCCAAAAGGCATGTTTCTTAATTACAGCGCCCCCTTGAGGTCAAAGGTCACCAGATTTCTTGAGCATCCCCCTGATTGGGTCCTGAGTCCATGCACCAAGTTTGGTTTTGATACATGAAAGCGTTGCTGAGATATGAAATCACTTCCTGTTTGGCGGCTTCGCCGCAAATTTCGATTGGCTGGTACAGGTCAATGCTTCTGTCAATTGTTCCAGAAAGCAATGCACTCATCAGGCATGGTCTGAAGATGGTCTCTACCAATTTTGGTGAAGAACAGATGAAATTTGTGACCTGCGAAAACTTGTACGTGTTTTTGATTAAATTCAATATGGCGGCCGAATCAATTACGATGACATCACAAGTTGGCTTGGGTTGACCTAAGGACCTTCAACAGTAGTACCAGACACCACTAGTGTGTTTTAATTCTAAGCACAACTGCTGCTACAGGCCAAAAGGCATGTTTCTTAATTACAGCGCCCCCTAGAGGTCAAAGGTCACCAAATTTCTTGAGCGTCCCCCTGATTGGGTCCTGAGTCCATGTACTTAGTTTGGTTATGATAGATGAATGGGTTGCTGAGATATGAGCTCACTTCCTGTTTGGCGGCTTCGCCGTAAGTTTCAATTGGATATTACGGGTGAACGGTTTAAGTTCCGAAGACAAAACACCACAACTTTTGTTAGGCTTGGTCTGAAGATCATGTATGTCAAGTTTGGTGACGATCGGACAAAATTTGTGACCTGTGAAAAATTAGTTTCACTTTCACTAAAATCCAATATGGCGGAAAATCCATCATGGCGGAAAATGACGTCATAGGGTGCGTTGAACTCGGCCTGGTCCAAGGATTCCAATGGTACCTCACTTTTCAAAATCGGGCCAACGGGTCAGAAGTTACATGCATGAACGCATGTCCAAATTTGGCCTGTTGGTGGCGCTAGAGCGCTCGTGGTGCGGACTCGAAACTTGGTGAAATTAATTCTGGGCCGCAGCCTAATTAGTGTGCCAAATTTCACAACTTTTCACCAGACGGTTCTATGGGCTGCCATAGACTTCAATGGCAGAGGAAAGATGTGTAATAATAATAGGAAAAGCTAGAAACACAATGGGTGCCTTCGCAGCTTCGCTGCTTGGCCCCCAATAATAATAATAATAAGAAATATAGCTGCAAGCAGCAATGAGGGGGCCAAGCAGTATAGGCCGGAGTAGCCACGGCGACAAGATAGAACTCAGCAGACACTCGCGATCAACACTTTCAGCAAGTGTAACATCAAACATAACTGATTTTGTAGGGCTGAAACAGAGCTGAGTATTGCCACCGCCTCCGCCAGCCAGCCCCCCCACCTAATCACCCCAGCCCGTCCCACCCCGTCCTGCCCTGCCCTGCCCTTGCACGCACGCATTAGAA